>NC_138224.1:17913319-18335819 GCF_964197995.2 Scardinius erythrophthalmus | reverse complement strand
TTATCATCCTGAGAACATACAACAGATTCTAAAGTGCTTGTATAAGGTATTATGGATACATAATGCATTATGAATGCATTTAAATTGCATTGTGTGTGTCTGTTTTTGTGTGTGTGTGTACTGTATGTATGCATGCATATCCAGTATATAAATTCTACATCCAGTACTTTAGTACATCAAAACAGTCAAAGAATATGTGCATGAAAGAGATTTTTTTATTATTTTTTATTATTAATTTAGTTTCATATAAGGTTGTGTGAGCTAGCAAGGATGAGTGTGTGTGTGTGTGTGTGTGATGGAGTGAAAGGGTCTATGAGAGGATACACCCCCTGTAGGTATATTGATCTCCACAGGTCTCTGCCTTTGGACCCCCCACATAGTTCTTTTGACTGACTTCAGGAGTCCAGCTCGGGCTAACAAAGAGCCCTACACTAACTCTAGACACACTGTGACCCTTTTACCCCCCCCTTGCTGCCCCCACACCAAGATCCCCACCGCTGAGAGTTAAAAAGCCCCCCGCCACGCACTGACATTTCATTCAGCAGGAATTAGAGAGGTCTGAACTTCCCTTACTCGTGCGTACACACACACACACACACACACGACAGTGTATTATTTTGCTCTATTACAAGATGTAGTCTTCTACACTGCAGCACAGACTCTTCCACTGTTTCATTATATCTGTGTATTGTTTCATCTCTTTCAAATACATACGAGCATTTACATTTAATCATTTAGCAGACACTTTTTTTCCAAAGCGACTTACAAATGAAGAGAGCAATAGAAGCAGTCAGTTCAACAATAGGGCAACAATATGCAAATGTCGTGACCAGTCTCAGCTAGACCAGTGCAGCACACGTAGCAATGATTTTTTTATATAATAGATATAGAATAGGAAGTGTTAGTATTATTGAGTCAAATGTTGACGAAAGAGATGCGTCTTTTTACATTCTTGAAGATGGCTAATTTATAGCCTTTTATGGTATTGCATTATTATATATAATTGTATTTATTATTTTTTAATTATATATTTTATAGATTGTCCATTTGACATCTGGCGTCAGACATGACATCGTTTTGTACTACAGTATCTATTTTACACACACTGCATGTTAAAGGTAGCCTGGTTAAAACCAGACCATTCTCAGTAGTAACTGAGTTATGGTCTGGCAAAGCTCCATAGACAAATCATTTCCAAAGGGGCGTCACCAACGGACGGTTGCTCAAATGCCTGGTCAAGGGCGATCGTCATTGTGTAAAGCTGCATCCCAAGTTACACTACCACATAAAACTATGTACTCTTTTTGTGAAGAAAAGGTATTTACTTTTGAATGTGTAGCAAAAAAGTAGGCAAGCTTTGGGACATACTACTTCGTCATCTTTATCGGACGGATCTGTCGCGTGCATCCTGTCACTTAAACTGCCCTGTCAATCATCGTGTCACAGTTAAAATCCTCTATTAAATCTAATTTAATTTCCTACCGTTTCGGAGAGAAATGTAGTAGCACGTTCATCTGCCAGTGGGTCTTTCATGGAGACTGTCCTCATGTGTTTGCAATTTGAATATAATAATGCATTTAAAAGTTGAACGGACGTCGTTTAAATGACTCTGGGCGCAATTGGGTAGACCTAAAACCAATCAGATCGATCGTCATTGTGTAAAGCCCGCCTCAATGTTTCTGATTGGTGCCGTGATTTCTAGGCCATGGAAATGGGCTTGAATGAGCTCTTTGCCAGACTACTTCTCGAGCAAATATGAATTTGCTGGAAGTTGTCTGGGTTTTCCCAGGCTATGTTAAAGGGTTAGTTCGCCCAAAAATGAAAATTCTGTCAGTAATTACTCACCCTCATGTTGTTCCAACCCCGTAAGACCTTCGTTCATCTTCGGAACACAAATTAAGATATTTTTGATGAAATCTGAGAGCTGGATCACTCCTCCATAGGCTTCTATGGGATCAAAACTTGCAAACCCAGAAAGTTAGTAAAGACATTGTTAAAATAATCCAAGTGACAACAGTGGCTCAACCACAAGTTTATCAAGCGACGAGAATAATTTTTGTGCGCAAAAAACAACGACTTTATTCAACTATTAATTTTCGTCTGTGTGGGCCTGAATGAATTAACGTAGTGTAACAGTGCAGCGCTTCTGTGTTGTACGGCACACACATCACCCAGTGAGCCTATGTGGTGACGTACAACCCAGACGCGCTGCGCTGTTACACTACGTGAATTCATTCAGACCCACACAGAAGGAAATGAATAGTTGAATAAAGTCGTTATTTTTTTTTTTTTGCGTGCAAAAAGTATTCTCGTCGCTTGATAAACTTGTGGTTGAGCCACTGTAGTCACTTGGATTATTTTAACAATGTCTTTAATAACTTTTCTGGGCCGGCAAGTTTTGATCCCATAGAAGCCTATGGAGGAGTGATCCAGCTCTCAGATTTCATCAAAAATATCTTAATTTGTGTTCCGAAGATGAACGAAAGTCTTACGGGGTTGGAACAACATGAGGGTGAGTGATTACTGACAGAATTTTCAATTTTGGGTGAACTGTCCCTTTAACATAATTACATTTGGACTAACTATTACAGAGGCTGTGTTCAAGTTCACTTGTTTATGCCCTTCCCTCTGTCTTGTTCACTCTGATGTACGTCAGTGCTTACGTTGCACCGAGCGCCCACTAATGGTGGAACACATGCAATGGGTCTAAATTAAACACCTTAAGCTCTTGATCAAAACCGATGGGCTGAGGGTCTGTCCGAAAAAATTTCCCTTGTCCATTTAAGGAAGTTGAACACACTTCAAAATGGTGGCAGAGACGACCCCTTATTTGAGCTTCAGGAAGTGATGCTGAACCTTCAGTTTAATTTGCGTCAGTTTGCACATCTGCTTGCTGAAGAGATGCTCAGCGCTTCGTCTGCAGCGATGCATGCTGCGGTAGAGCTGTCATATCTGGTTATAACACTCACGTGTTTAGATTTGACCACTTTAGGAGTAAAATTTACATCTGTGACTTCAACAACCAGATGCATTTTGTCCAGTTTCATCTGGAATGCGCAAAACATATTCCCTCTGTCAGTCTTCTCACGATTGGATAGCTATCCGATCAGAGAAAACACATGAAGTGACCAGGTACGCATGAACGGAGTTTCCACATGCATCACAATAATTTTGATGTGTGTGGAATGTTTAATAGGACTCAATATACTTGGTTGAATATCTCTGAAAGTTATAGCATTTACTGTGTACTAAGCTGTCAGCCAGTAACGTGTGTACTCAGTGGTTTATGGTTTATCAGAGCCGCATGCTTTCTTTGACTTGCACAGTTTAATTCTCACACTTTAATGGTATGTATAACTCCTACTTAATAAAAGCTGTGTTACTATGTGGGATGATTACCTCAAAATGTAGATCTGTATACAAGGTCTTGACCAAGTTGAACGCACCTCAAAATGGTGGCGGGGATTCCCACAAGGGAAAGTGCTTAGGTATGAGTGTATGTCTAAAAGTGGACTTAAACGCGGCCAATGTATGAGCTGTAATAACACTATAATGTAAAAATCACAAATTGGTGTAAATAAACTTGCATATTAATATTTTATTGTTATTTATATCTGATAAACATCGTATTTTATCATTAATTATGTTAATTACAATGTCTACTTTGCTGTGCAGTTTTTTTTTCTTCTTCTATCACTGTTGAAAATAAACATACATATAAAAAAAATCTGATTTCATGTGCTTTAATGTCCCATTTTTGATGTGCCAATTGATATTTCTTTTTAAAAAAATTGCATTTGTTTATTCGTAGTTGGCAGATAATAAGCCTACTATACGTGTCACCATTTAGATCACACATTGGCATATGTGTTTTGCATGCATGTTTGTGTTTATGTGTGTGTTTTACACCCTCAAATGGCAGCTGACGCACATTTTTGTATGAGCGTTCTCCTCCGCTCTGTGTTACCATAGAAACAGCTACTGTATGAGTCCTTTGTTTGGCAAAGTATCAATGAATCATCCACTCTCTTCTGATTGGTCAGCATGTCCTAAAGTGATCCTTGCATGTCTGACAAACAAACTCTTTAATTGAGTAATCAAAACCAGCTTGGAGAGAGATTGCAAGGATATGAACACACATTTGAACACAGTCCTGCTTGAGTTTACTGAGCTTTAATGGTTTTTAAAGTTTCCACATCAATTATCTCTGCTAATAGACGATTACAGCAATATGGCAGCATGCTTATAAGCAGTATTTCCAGAGCCACAACAATAATGATTTTATTAAAAAATATAAACTTTACACAAATTACATGTTGTTGTATTACACTTCTATTGCAAGAGAGTATGACCCATTCACACCTAGGACAATAACTATAACGATAACTGTAACTACTGTATAGAGTTTTAATAATTATTCTAATTCTAAGTCCATATTATTCTAAGTCCACAGCACAGCTGTAAAGGCAACCACCCAAAAGAGCATTACAATAATCTAACCTTGAGGTCCTAAACGCATGTTCCACATTTTTCTTTGAAAGCATATGTTGTAATTTAGATTTAGATTTTTTAAGATGGAAGAATGGCTGGAAGGTGAAGGGCCTCTATAGAGCCCTCATCTCCATGACAGTATGCATTTATGTATGTATTAATGTATGTGTATGTGACAGTGTTGAGTTATTTATAACATGTCTGCATCTATTGGCAGTCCACTTCACACACACACACATAGCCTGACAGATGTGAGACCTACTTTTAAGGTAAATTAGTCCTTTTCTCTGCATTTCCACCCCTTGAAGGGAAATGACAGTGGCACCTGCTTTGCCTCAATAAGTATAAACATTTCTGCCACAGAAATCACTTCACCGTCTCTCAGATAAATCACATGTCTCCCCCTGCTCTTCTGTTTAATGGCATCTCTGCTTTGACACTGTAAAAGCGAACATTAACTTGTTTCGTGTGGTCTGAAAGCGCATGAAATGGAGCTGAGCTGTAACCAATCGGGCTTTTGGAGTTGTTGCATCGGCGTTGGTTTCATGAAGACGTGCTTTAGGGCCCAAAGCCGCCCCCGTGTTCTTCAGACACGTTCATGACCAATGGGATTGACGCTTTATAAGATGGTAATGAAACACACATTTCCACACTTTATGGTGTGTATTCACAATCCCATAAGACATTACAGCCAAATGCATCAAAGCACAGAGATAGGAAATGATTGGAGGTTTCTGTCCTTTGGATAAGCACTCATATATATATATATATATTCGCTTGCATTCGTTTCTATGGTAATATACACCAACCTATTCTGGTAATTCAGGGCAGTCTATTCTGTTTGCTGTAAAACTTGATGATTTCATATTCATTCGTTTAGAGCTCAGGATCAGAGTTGTCTGTGTGTGTATGTGGTTCAGGCATACCCTACGTTATGCGGACAATATGTCCCCATAAAGATGGCAACTTACTTCCATGAGATGCTGCAAGCACTTTTCTTGTAAGTTCCAGTGATGCTGTAAGTTTTTTTTTTTTTTTTTTAAAGGTCATAGGACAAGTTCCATTTGTGTGCTTTTAAGACTCCAAAATGGCTTTACCCTTGCCCAATAATGATATAATATCAATAGATTTATAATCTTCAAGGGAAAAAATTAGCAAACTCAAGAGTCCTATACAGCCAAAATGGTTCTTGATGAGAAGTGTTCTTCAGTACATCTAAAGAACCTTTATTTTCGAGAGCATGTGCTGTTGTGTCTGTATATGAATGTGCCTTCTTGTTTTCCATGTTGTTCTGTGTGTGTGTGCTTTGTAAATGTGCCTACTGGTGCCATCAACGGGCTCATAATGTGACCTGACAGCCTACATCCCCCAGCATGCCGAGCTCAGAGGGGGCGCATACGGGCAGCTGTCATGGGCGTCACTCACAGTAACCACAGGGGTACAGAGCCATGGCTTCATAACTCCTTTATTTTGGGAAAAGAGGGGATGGAGGGATAAATGAAAGGAGTTTGATTGACAGTCAGGGTTGGGGGGTTGGATGGGGGGGGGGGTGTAAGGTGAATGCCAGGTTGTTCTTTCACTTTGTCTGGAGAGACTCAGAAAGTAAACAATAATATGATGTCTAGGCAAGATTAATCAATAGCAGAGCAAACAGATTCTGATTAAAGAGCTCTCTGCACAAAGACCAATGTCGGAATGCCTGGGAAATATTTGCCAATAAACATCAGCTTGCTTTCAATTGTCATTCAGCTCTCTCCCTTAACTCCTATGATTTTACCCTTTTCTTTCAGTATACCTGCCTGCCTTCTCTTTCATCTTCACCCCCCCCCCCCCCCCCCCCCCCGGCAGATTCCACTTAGCACCCATCGGCTCAATTATGGATGTGAATTACGTGTGGTGGAGAGCCTTTTAAGAGTAAAATATGAAAATGATTGTGCTCACTTGTAATTAGATGAGGAATGGCTACCCAGAATGTACAGTAATTCCTACTGCTGGCTCTCTCTCTCTCTCTCTCTCTTGATGGCACCTTTAGGATGTGCAAGTCTCAGTCTACATGTCTGGTTTGCTTTTTGTAGCATCTCAGTGGTCTAATTGCCATCAACAGGGGGCAAAATTAAAAAGTCTAAGCTAATTCAAAGAGTGGGAGGGAGGGAGGGAATTTTGCCCATTTTGAAATAAATGAGAAAAATGAATATATATATATATATAAGGAATGACAAGATGTATGATCTGTATAATATTTAGCCTTGTGTTCAATGTATTTAATTTGGGGACAATGGACTAAAATAATTAGTGACAATTATTACTTGTTTTTCTAATAGTTAACCATAATTAAATGTAATAATGTAATAGTCCATCCATCCATCCTTTTTTCAGCAGCATTTCAGCTGGCTGATTTCAGAATGATCCAAAGAATATTTGACCTTTTGTACAAAGAAGTTCATATGCAAATTTGCTGATTTTTATTTATTTATAAATTATATTATAATTTAATATTTATTGCTTAATTTTACATCATAACAAAATCCTACAATTTATTATTATTATTATTATTATTATTATTATTATTATTATTATTATTATTATTATTATTATTATTTAAAAAGTTGGTCACATAAGGTGAGTGTTGTTTAATTGCGGGGCACCAGCCAGGAATTTCACCTTGACTGTTAAGAACAATCAAAGATGGTTAAACAAATAAAGATTATATAGTTATAGTTTAATATACTATAATATTGTTTGTCAGCCGAATGATTTATTATATTTTGAATAACTTTTAGGGCCTAATACTGTATATCAACATAAAGAACACACACAAGTGTAATACAATAAAATGTATTTACAAAAACATAAACACGCATAATCAACACAACTACTATATAAATACCATGAATAATAAAGGAATAAAGTGCATAAGATGCATGAAATACAAGTTAAGTCTAGTTCACATTACAGGATTTTAAGCCCGATTTAAGCCCAATTTGCAGGTTAACGAGCTCACCGATAGGAGTGGGCGATATAGCCTCAAAATTATATCACGATATTTCAAGAATATTTGCGATAATGACATTCATGACGATATAGAAAAAAAAATGTAGACAATTTTTTTTATTACATTTATCTCACCTAAATATTTGCTCACTCATTGCGTTTTTACAATTGGGTAATTTTGTTTTTAAGAGTTTACACAAAACAAGGAAGCTTGATTTCAATCTTTGAATTTTAATTGAAAAAAAGTAGCAAAAAATATATATAAAATAATAAAAATACAAATAAAGAGAAAAGTTTTTGGGTAGGTCTAACACTAGTATTCAGAAATACTTCAGAAACTGAATAAGGTAATCAAATGTAAAATAACACTAGTCCTGAGTCCTGACTAAATTAAATACATAGGCTATTAATTCTGATTCCTTACAATTAAAGCTACCTGTCACTTTTAGAGCTAGCTTGTGCCCGGATCCATTACTGTTTTCATTATACCTTATTATAAGTGGTAGACCTGCAGGAATTATTAAAATACTATTGAAGTAGCTCCTTTTTAGGTACTAAATCGACTTGCTGCTCTCACGCTCAGACAGGTGGTGTTGTTGTGCGTGCTAGGGAACGTAATGCGCCATACATCATTGCGTCGCTATATCAGTGATATCGCGATATGACACTTTTTTTATCATGTAAAAATTTATACCGGTATTATCGTGGACGGTATGATATGGCACACCCCTACTCACCGACAGGTCGGGCTGTAATAACGTGCAAATCTGCGGGTGATCCGCGCTCGCCAATCTTTATGTGTGAAATACTAAACGACGCATCAAAAACGATCGCTGACGCCTCGCCGACGCCTCGCCGACGCCAGACAAATATCTAGCATGCTAAATATCTGGAGCTGTTGGCCGACTCGTTAGCCTGTGGTGTCGTGACGAGCAACAGCCATTGAGAGAGCAAGGCATAGGTTGAGGTCACCGAAAGAAAAACAGCAGCAGCACCAGCAATGGTTTCAAGAAAAGTTTGGACCCAAGAAATTTAGCAAAATGTAATTGATCTGTGGCAGGAGCATGAATGCCTGTATGGTGTTTCCAACGAGATGTACCACAACCGAGCTGGCAACTGCTTTTTCATTATAAAAATGTTTTATTCACCTCCAACTCTCTCTGTAGCGCAGACAATCCCCGCTGCCTGCATGTGCTTATCCATCCTTTCATCCATATATATATATATATATATATATATATATATATATATATATATATATATATATATATTATTTTATTTTTTTTCGGGGTTCTGAACAGATCATTGCACAAACAACTCGCCAATATTGTCCCGGCGTCCATTTTCAAATAGACAACCACTGTTTCGCGTCATTTCCCATTCCACTTCTCGCGTGTGTTTTCGTGACAAAACGTGGTTTGGGGACTGGATAGAGTCATTGGGTGACAGAGTTGTTGTCAGCTCGTGCAGTGTGTAAACCCCCTGTTGCAGATCATTTACATAGTGTGAACACCACAACGAATTCAAGACTCCAGAGCAACTCATGTAGTCTAAACAGCACAGTGATCTGCCGACGTTTAAAAGTGTGTAGTGTGATCTAGACATTAGCTATACTGGGCTAACAAGACACACCTGGGAACAATGAGACTAGTAAAGGACTACAAACATGGCACACGCAACAGGAAACAGGAACAACATACAACAAGAGTCTGGGGAGCATGTAACACTTACCTGATGACGTTGGACATTTAGGGTTAGTTACTTGTAATTATGCATAATTTACTGTAATTACTATAGTAAGTGCATGTAGTAACGTGTAACTATGTCACCTTAAAATAAAGTGTTAAATAATAAAGTCCTTTATTATTGATTGATTAAGTGTTACCTGTCTTTAATTATCAACAGAACAAAACAAAATAGTCAAATTAGGTAAATGCACTCTAAAAACTGCTGGGTTAAAAAATAACCCAACCTTAACCACACGGCTGGGTCACTATTGGACAGAACACACGCTGGGTTGGTTTGACCCAAGTGCTGGGTTTTACCATTTAACCCATATTTCTGGGTCATTCATTTGACCCAACCAGTGGGTGGAATTAACCCTCTTGCTGGGTTAATTCCTACTTATATGCTGGGTTATTTCGTGTCTCATTGCCTTAATAGAATTAGTAACAAATATTTGTTATATTACGAATATAAAATAATTATTGTCTCTGTAATACAATAAACCAGAGAGACCACTGTAAATTTGATTTAAATCTCGTTTAATTTTTAATTTTTTACATTTTTAATACATATCTTTAATAATTTTTTGTATACAATTATTACAATTATACAATGTATACTTCTAAGGTAATAAAAACATAACGTTCATTAAGTAAGGTCTTTATACACCACTGAAAACATAGTTATGTAGGCCTATATGATATTGCATTTCTGTCAACAGATCCTCGTAAATATTACACAATGCACCTTTAAAAGTCATTAAGCAACTCATTTGAACTTATACGATTACGAATTCATTTATTAAGATGTGTTAATTTATTAAGAACAGCAACAAACATTTAAAATGCGACTAAATATCACGTGGGCCTGAAACAACTGTTGTCCTCAAATTGTACAGAGGAGGACTCTTTCCATTAATTTGATATATGGCATGCTGGAGAAACTCCCAGGCGGGAGTGTATTTAACATCAAAAACAAAAAAAGCTTTGAAACAAAGATGAACAGCCTTCAGCAAAGACTCGGTCTCGATGACGTGGCCTGGAACAATGGCAAAGGTCTGACATGTCCCCCTCGTCTCATCCTTGAGGCACAGAATATGCAGCAATGCTCCAGTCATCTCATTTTGTGAATATTCAACCACGTTGGTCCCCACCTGTTGATTACACACAATCACTTAGAGTGTTGCAATATAACTAACATGCAAGTTAAGCTTTTTTTTGTGGAAGTATCAAAAAAATGTTATTGCAAACATTACCAAATATGACTAAATGTGGCAAACAAACAAAATGTCTATTTAAATTCATTATTTGCAAACTGAATTATAGTAATAAAAGAGTACTTTGGACTAATATTTTCAACATTTAGGCAATAAAAGTAAAAATATTACTGTAGCCTAATGTTGATAGTGTCTTTCTTTAACATTAAAACCAACAAAGCTGCTCGTTAATCTCCTGACTGGCAGAGCTGATGATCGTCACGCTTAGATAATGTTACACAATAAAATGAAAGATGACATGCATGGCAGGTTATCATGTAAGTCTACATTTTTTAAGTTTTAAATATTGACGATCATTCTTAATAATTTTCTTCTCAAAACTGGCGCCTGTCCATTGACAAACCAGGCTGAAATTCCTTACACTATACTAACCAGATCACAATGTGACGGCGCGTATCGTGATGTTATTCCTCAGTTCATTTTTTTCTGAACGATCCCGACAGACATTACAGAAGACACACGCAGGAGGAAAATGCTGGAACTTACCCCAGTCGCTTCTTCTGACGAGTATTTCTACAATCTACCAGCACACTTTCCACACACAACTCACTAGCTAGGCCTAGTAGATATAGCCTCGAGACTGCGTCTCATTTCTCTGTCTTTTCCCGCAATTTTACGTGCAAGCCCTGTGAGGGACTAAAATTATACCGCGCTTGTATGGATTTCATTCAAAACGCTTTCCTCACTTTTAAATACACAACGTCCACAATGAATGCGATAATTACGTGATGAATTTACAATTTAAACTGCATATTTTAAAAAGGCTGCTGACATAGGCCTAGCTGGTTTACAATTAAGGATTTAGATGCGGAATTTTGTCAACAAATCTAACCGGCTAACTTAGCTGTGGCTATTTAGGTTTCACAGAATAAATACGTTACCCCTCTTACTTCCATATCAAAGACTGTATGTTGAACAGTGAAATTAGCTTGCAGTTACCACAACTTTTTAAAAATATAGGTAAACATTATTAACTTACCATAAAACACTGCCTGCTCCCGTGTGGCGTGCTCCTCGAGTCTGAAGTGAAGATCCAGAAAGTTCCGCAAAGAATAAACCAGTTGCTGGGTCAAAATAACCCAACCAACTGTTTATTTGTAAATAACCCCCTTACAACTCATTTGACCCAGCATGAGCAACCCAATAATGTGTTTAGAGTACCCCAAACAACCCAATATTTTGACCCAGCACAATAAACCCAACAATGTGTTTACAGAAACAACCCAGCATTTTTTTGAGTGTGTGTTTATGGCATCACATATTTAATTAATGTTCTGAGTTAACATGCTAACTTCTACAGTTTTAAATCTATTCACAAAGCTTTCATCTTTGTTAAACTCTTATTCTTAAAGTGACTGACCCTGCTGTTAAACACAGATTACATTCCTCAGTCTAGGATCATTGCTACACACAGTCCACATAAGTAAGTAAAACCACAACAAGGTTACATTCATAAATCAAGAATAAGCTGAAAGATACAAAGCAAGATGAAAAAAAAAAGCAGATGGTGAATAAAAAAAAGAAAGAAAAAAAAGTTCAACTTTATCTAAATGCATGGCTCAAGTCTCTACCTGCTGATAAACGTATGTTTTCAGAAAATATTTTACACGTGAGCATAATATATTCTAGTACCGCTTCTCAGATATGCATATTAAGTGGGATTGCAATGAATTTTCGCTGTATGATGTGACAAGCCATGCTACATCTCAACTTTTTAACATTAATACTGTGAAGACAGATTATAAGAAGGGCTTTAGTGGAAAGAAGCTGTGAAGTTACATTTTTGACCTTTAGGAGAGTCATTTTTTGGAAGAGAAATTGTAATGTTTCATTTTGAAACCCTACAAAATGTGACCTCACTCTGTCTAGTGAAAGTGGATCCTGCTTTAGACTCTCTGTCTAGTGAAAGTGGATCCTGCTTTAGACTGTCTCTACCTCTTATAATGGGCTTTTAGCCTTTAAATTAGTCTTAAAACGACTGTGGGGAATACAAACCTGTTGAACCTCATCCAGCAAGGTTTTCAACTGTGTTTGCGGCAGAAGAAAAAAAAATTAAACCATCAGATCAGAATTAGTCGCTCACATCAAGTATATATTTTTTGCAGTCTCAATATTTGAATTGCAGCACAGTTATTGCTGTTTGGTATTTACATTAACCACCTACTTTTTTTTGCCTAATATAGCAGACTCTGAGTGCAAGAAGACCTTATGCTGAAGATCAATCTGGGAAATTAATATTCCTTAGTAAATGTCAGTCCTGATTATATATAACAAATGTATCATTTACAGAAATAGTCACATTTGAATCTTTTCATGATACTTTAATAAGAAGCATGATAGTTTCATGATAAATTCGTTTCAAAATGTATTTTATGAAATAAACCAAGATGCAGAAGCAACAATTATTTTATTTCATAAAAAAAAAACAAATTGTTTTATATTCAAAGAAAGTTAGTCAAATAATTTTCATTAATTACAAACTTTAACCATATTCCTCACTAATATATGTTGTAGTAGTATACTTTATGGTCCTCAAAAAGAAATTTGTTGTGGACTACATGTTGCTGCATGGACATATAAATGACAGTTTAAACTTGAACATTTAAAATGATCAGGATAAACACTTATTCAACATTCGTACAGATAACAAAGGAATTCTTATACCGGTTTAGTTTGCACATTGGGACTCTGTATCTTCTACCAGAGGGAAGCAGTTCATACTGTGAATACAAGAAGTGAGTTTGGTCCCCCAAAATTGTCTGTACCTGATTAACAATGCAGTTCTCATATAAGTATTGAAGATTAAGATTACAATATTATTCTTGCCCAACAATTTTCAATGCTGTCAACACCAGGTGTACTAATTTAGATTTAAGCTACAGTTATGTTCCCAAACCATACCGTAGCACCATACCTAACAATACTTTCTAAAACAGCATCATAATCTTCTTATTAACCCTATAAAGACGTAATCTGCGTAAGTATAGTCTCTGGTGTAGACGAGTGCAAACCCATTCAGTGTGTGTTTTCCAAGTAAGTGAGCTGTCTATTTAAACACCCAAATACTTGTAAGCCTGCATTTGGGTGATATTTTGGCCATGTATAACCACTTGACGATGGTCACCAATACATTTTGGGTCGAATATAATCTCCTCTGTTTTCTTTGTATTTATTATTAAATTATTGTTATCACACCAGTCAACAAACCTGCTTATTTCTGGCTAGTAGATGGTGCCAATATTATCATATCCATAAAGTGAACTTAAAATGGCTTTGTCATCTGAATATTTAAAAATATACATTTAAAAAAATTATTAAATATTATTAATATATATATATAATATATATATATATATATATATATATATATATATATATATATATATATATATATATATATATATATATATATATATATATATATATTCCAATATTTGAGCAGAACAAACCACTGAAGTAAGGTTGTGGTTTGTTCACATGGTTTGAAACCATTTCTAAAATATAATTATAAACCATTTAAAATATAAACTATAAACCATTTAAACATATAAGTTGCTAAATAAGGACTAAATCATATAAACTACATGTGAGTTTATAGGACACGCTTGACAAATTGGACAACCATTGTATAGTCATTATATACTAGTTTGTTAGCAACTTTCATTACCAATTTATGTTATAGAACAAAGCTTGGAAGTCTCTTTAGGTAAATGATGTCAACAAAAGACCATGTTTTACTCATAAATTGGAAATGACCACACACACACACACACACACACACACACACACACACACACACACACACACACACAATCATTAGACATTCCTATGGCTCAAAAAGCTAATTTGCTTCCACATTTTAGGAAAAACAAAAACATCAACAAAAAACGGAACATATATTTTGATAAAGCCATTAATCCTCCTTTTTCTCATAAAAAAAAAAAAAAGCTAAGGCGTTTGATGGACTTAGGAAATTAAGAGGCATTATTATTTATTTATTTTTAAACATGCAATGGCATAAAGGACACAAGTATTATGACAGTGTATTAATATTGCTGTAAGTGTTTGTGAAGAGGTTGCACTTGAGGTACTGACGGATGAGATCTCTTCCACACCATAGATACTAAGGGATACGGCTGTTTGAGGTGAGTTGTATTTATAGATCACAGAGAACAAGCTACAGTACAGAACTTCCTGTTCCTGGCCCTTTTAAGGGTCTTATGTATTATTCAAGCAGAAATATGGAACTAGTGTGTGGAAAAGGTTGGGGTTTAGCAGTCATGTCATCCCCAACGTGCTTCAATGAGCCTTGGGTGACCATGACCCTGACGCCGGTAGCCCTTCCTTGCTCCAATTTGAACCACTGCATACCAGGAACACCCCACAAGACTTGTCATTTTGGAGATCGTCTGACCATATACAATATAATTACAATATAATGATTACAATATAATCAATATGATTCACTTGACATGCCATTGGTTTTAATGTCTTGGTGATTAGAGTATAGCCATGATGTTGCTGCTCATTTCAACAAAGTTCTCCTTTTTCAAGCCCTTGCACTCTGGCTCAAACTTGGTCATTGGTGATACCCGTCAACCATCCCTCTTTGTTCTTGTCAGGTTCAAATAGAAATATGAATTTTCTTGAGGCACAAAACTGACCATCTGTACAGAAACTATGTTTCTACCTCATGGCAGGCCATAAGTTTGAGCTGTGTTAAAGATATCTGTGTAGAGTTAGATTAGAAGCAGAGAACAATTTTGGCTAAATGTATATGCTTTTGTCTGTGGAGCCCAATAGTTTCTATGGCACACACCAACAAACTGAATTTGATTTAAAATACAGTATGTCTGAGAAAACACTCATAGTGTAAAGGTTCGGAATAGCTCTTTTAGTAAATGAATGCAAGCTGCAAGGGACTCTGGGAATTGTAGTGTTTGAATGGCACATCGTTAGATTGAGTTCATCTGTCCATATGCAGAGCTGTGGAGGAGTTTAAGAGGATAAGAGGAATAAACAAGAACAAAACCCTACGGCTTGAATATGCCATGATGCTTTATTCTGATGTTTGTTATGCAACTGGAGTTTTGCCGCAGGTTTTTGCAAGTGTGATTTAGTTTTTGGAGACCTGTCTGCATGTCTGAGTGTGTTTGAATGAGGTGTCTTTGACAGTGAAATCTACTTATGACTACCAGCATATTAAGGACTAGCCTCGCATAGCTGAACGTTTGACTATCGGTCTAAAGTCTGGGTCATTTTGCAGTTTATTCTCGCCCAAAATGTATTACCCACAATACCCACATGGAGTGTGTGATGACTCTTTGCATCAACTATTTGTTCGTTTTGCCTCTAGACTTTAGTGTACGGTGAGTCATTTATATGGCAAACATTGACCTGCTGAATAGTAAACTGCTTTTTCTAGTTGAGGAGGGAAAATGAATCGCTGAGTAAAAAAATAGCTTCTTTTTTTTTATATTTATTTTTAAACTGCGCATTTTATTTAAATAACATGTGATAAATTGTCATGTGATGAAACTTCTTTAAAAAAAAAAGTCATCATTTATCATTTATCAAATAAATGATATTTGTCCAAATAATTTTACCTTATTTTTTTTTTTTTTTTTTTACCTTTTATTTTCACCCAAATTCTACTAAATATTACTTTTAACTTGATGGTTGCACTATATAACATTTATAGAGTCATTACATTTAAACATTTGTTGGAAATGGTATAAAATGTTTGTATAAGAACTTTTTCAACTAACATGAATATAAAGAGTTATTTTCTAAGAATTTATGTTTTTCATATTAGTTTACTTTCTTAAAAATGGCATGCAATAAAATAAAATATTTTTAAAATGAATTCATGATATTCATTCAAAAACATTTTACCTTGAAAAATATATAAAAACATTTAGCAAATAATACTTAACATTACTTGTAAATATACTCTGGTATATTACGTGGTATAAACAGGGGTTATTTTTCAAAACCTTTGAAACCAACATGTAAATTAAAATTGTAATTTTCTAAGAGCTTTTTTATGTTTTCACATAATACAGGGTGGGCCATTTATATGGATACACCGTAATAACATGGGAATGGTTGGTGATATTAAAGTCCTGTTTGTGGCACATTAGTATATGTGAGGGGGCAAACTCCTCAAGATGGGTGGTGACCATGGTGGCCATTTAGAAGTCGGCCATCTTGGATACAACTTTTGTTTTTTCAATAGGAAGAGGGCCATGTGATACATCAAACTTATTGGTAATGTCACAAGAAAAACAATGGTGTGCTTGGTTTCAACGTAACTTTATTCGTTCATGAGTTATTTACAAGTTTCTGACCACTTATAAAATGTGTTCAATGTGCTGTCCATTGTGTTGGATTGTCAATGCAACCCTGTTCTCCCACTCTTCACACACTGATAGCAACACCGCAGGAGAAACGCCAGCACAGGCATCCAGTATCCGTAGTTTCAGGTGCTGCACATCTCGTATCTTCACACCATAGACAATTGCCTTCAGATGACCCCAAAGATAAAAGTCTAAGGGGGTCAGATCGGGAGACCTTGGGGGCCATTCAGTGTGTGACGAGTGGGAGAACAGGGTTGCATTGACAATCCAACACAATGGGCAGCACATTGAACACATTTTATAAGTGGTCAGAAACTTGTAAATAACTCATGAACGAATAAAGTTACGTTGAAACCAAGCACACCATTGTTTTTCTTGTGACATTACCAATAAGTTTGTGTCACATGGCCCTCTTCCTATTGAAAAAACAAAAGTTGTATCCAAGATGGCCGACTTCTAAATGGCCACCATGTTCACCACCCATCTTGAGGAGTTTGCCCCCTCACATATACTAATGTGCCACAAACAGGACTTTAATATCACCAACCATTCCCATGTTATTACGGTGTATCCATATAAATGGCCCACCCTGTAGTTTTATTTCTTATGTGTCATTGACCCTTCAACATTTCTGAAGAGATCTTGTGAATCTGCACTGTTTCTGAGAAAAATGCTGGTTCTGAATAAATAATAGAGCAAAATAACAATAGAGCAAAATAAAGATCAAGAGACCTGTGAACCTTTAAGACCACATTTATAATCTTTGGTTTGACCAAAGATTATTTGTAAGAAACAGGTTAAAATGTACATTATGCATGATATATACCTCTTGACAGACAACATATCATAATAATTTAATGATTAGCATGGTTATGACCTAAACTCACATTGGGTTTGGATTAGAATGTTGTGGCCAGGGACAAGAGTTAAGGAAAACTGAATCTATTGACCTAACCTGCCTCATATCTTATATAATTTATACATTTGTGAGAATTGCTGCAGGAGATTTGTGAAATACTGCAACCAGTTTAGACTAGTTTTGTGAAATTTTGTGAGACTAGTTAATGGCATTGAATAAAAGCATTTCATCTTATGGCAATGGTATATCATATGATCAAAAACTTGATATGGTTGCTCTACTTTTCACCTTGTCTCTATTAATGACTTTGTTGTTTATGGATTATGTAGTCAGTCTGGAACCTGACTGGTGAGTGTGATGATGTGTTTACAGGTAGAACAGATTTAATCTAATTGGATTGAAGGCTGACACAATGATTAATATAGTTGATGAATGCCAACAGCAGGTGTAGTCTGAACACACACAGACACACACATACACACACACACACAAAATCAGGATTTTCTTGCTTTTTGCACCTTACAGTTTAATTTAGACCAATGTACAAAGTACGTTTTTCACACTGTTGGAACTAATGACTTTTTTAATTATTATTATTTAGTAATTGTTAGCTTTTACTGTAAGTAGAGCATAGTTTAATAAAATGTTATTAAAACCAATCCTGTATATGTGTTGCAAACTGTCATGGCAACTTTCATTCAAGTATGTTTTTGCGTGGATACTTTTAATGACGTTAAATCTTTGACAAATTACCATTTTGTTAACTAAAAGGCCTCTGAACTTTTTGAAACAAATGATTCAGTTTGTTTTAGCTAATGAAAACAAAAAAAAGGTCAAAAGTATTGTTATTGCTTATTATTATTATAGACATAGTTTATGACTTATAACATTGTTATTAATTATTTATTACAATGTAATAATGATTACAATCATATTGCTGGCTGCATTTAGGCAGGCTTTATTTGGCGTAATTTCTAGATGTAAGTTTCTGAGAGGGTCTGTTTATGTAGTGCTTTATCTCCTAATTAAGTGGCATTACATAGACCCCACCACTAGTCTTCCAACCCTTGAGAACAGAACAGAAAGGCTTACGTTATGTAATCGGTTGAAGTGTCAGTGTATTTTAGCTTTGTGTTGCTCTAATAAGATTTCTGTTTTTATATTCCAGATTTCATTAAACTGTGCAATCTGAGGTGAGAGAATTAAGCAAATATTGGAAAAGAGATTGTACAGGTTTTTATTTTTTTATTTTTTATTGCCAATAAAAACATTATGAGGGAATCATTTCACCTGGTTGAAGGTAAATATTCACACAACCGTGCAAAGATAGATGGGGGGGATAAGATGATAGGCAGATCGATAGAGAGATGCATAGACAGAGCAGATGAAAGCAGCAACGAATATGTACAGTTGGAGACGATGTGGGAGTCATGGATTAGGGATGGAGAGATGAGACGAGAAGAAAGAAGAGAATGATAAATGATGAATGTAGGAGGAAAAAGGCTGGACTGTGAAATGGAAGAACGCTTTAATGTTAGGCAATTTTAAGTTTCAGCAATTTCCAGAGGTTTTAATAGTTTATATGGAAATATTACAGGTTTTGTTCTGCGTTGAAAGACAAAGACAAAGACATTTTCATGAGAAAATTTGAATTAATTGAATTTAATCAGCTTCCTTAACATTCTTGAGTTGGAATTAGAATTAAACCCGCTCTTTATTGTTTAGCTTCTCTCAGTATAAGGAATCTTGTACTTGTTCCATTGAAGTCCACAAAAACATTATAGTATATAACTTTCACAATACAAATAATTTCAGAGCTGCATTACAGAGGGCCTGTTATACATAACTATACATACCAATACATACTGTTATGTAATGCCTTAATGCTTTAACATTAGGAAATTAGGGCGATATTATGATATATGTTGATTGAATAAATGATCCCACTGGCAGAGACCATGCTATAATGTAAGAATTATTTTATATAGCAGATATATAAGTGCCAAATTTTAGTTGTTAAAAAATAAACTGCAAAAGAGAAATCAATTTGGTCTTGTGTGTGGTCCGATAGAAGGCAGTCTTTTGATTCATACGAGTTTATGAAATGTAATGAATATGTGCAGTGTCTTGGCCGCACAACTGTATGTAAGTAATGCAAATAGTGCATTTATTCTAATAGAGTGCAAGGAGTTCTTAAAAAGTATTAACATAAACACAGTCATTATTGTTATTTTTTGTTTACTGGTGATTTGTATTTATCATTGTACGCTCCTGAGTGTATCCTAAAACATGGTGGCGACTGCTTCTCTGTTTTTTTTTTTCTTCCTCTTCTGACTTTAGCTGTCTTGTATGACACAATGGCAGCCCTCCACCCACACCAAAGGAGAAAGATCCATCTGTGGTCTGTGACTATCTATTTCTCTGTCTCTCACTCTCACTTTCTGTCTCTCACTCTCGTTTTCTGGCTTTATA
Source organism: Scardinius erythrophthalmus (assembly GCF_964197995.2). NCBI lineage: Eukaryota > Metazoa > Chordata > Actinopteri > Cypriniformes > Leuciscidae > Scardinius > Scardinius erythrophthalmus. Next base: position 18,315,646 of record NC_138224.1, on the reverse strand, counting down.
TATTGAGTTTGAGTACAGGTTTGAAGTTTTAATAAGCTCTTTCATACAGCTGCTTGTTTTAATATAAGTAATACTTCTGAGGCAGTGATGAACACACACACACACACACACACACACACACACACACACAATGCAGTCATTATTGCTGTTGCTCTCGACTGTCACTCTGTGCAAAAGCTCTTTTTTTACAAAAAACAACAACAATGCTTGTTTGAGGCTTAGAAATGTAACTGATGAAAAATGTCATAACTCTTTTTCTTCAAAATGCACACTGTCTCATTTCTATCAGTTCCCTATGAATGTCAATTGTTCATACAATCTGAAGATTTCATTTGTTTGTTTCTACCTAAAAAAAGTCTGCAACGGTATATGGTATATATATATATATATATATATATATATATATATATATATATATATACATACACATAATTGACACAACTAAAATTTAATTGTGTTGGATTTCATACATCTTGGCTAGAACAAATCTGTTATCGAAATAAAAGTGTATTACATTAATTTGGATTTTTTCTGTGTGTGGTAGGCCTATTTTATTATAGTGTTGTCATATATTGGGTTATTATCTTGTTAAAGTGTTTGATTTAGTATACAGTATTCTGTATCTAAAATCAGAGCAACAGTAGTCTGAGCATGTAGAGAACTAATGATACCAATGCGTAAAGCTTGTGGTTCATGGACACCTATTACACACTCGAACACATAAACACACGGCTCTTGATTGTTTAGGTCATGGCTTCAAGTGCACAACAGGTCAGCTGCCTTCCACTTCAAAGCTTTTCACGATCAAACTTTAATTCGGGAAATTTTAATCACACTTTAATTACACATTGCTGTTGATGAATAAAATTATGCAGATATAATGAAAATGAGGGGAGACCAAAAAAAAAAAAAAAAAAGTCACATACTGCTTGTCTGCAGTTGCTATTTCGGTTTCAGACAAATCTGATATCAAAAGATTATAGCCAAATTAAGTCATAACACAATCAAACCCAAAGCTAAAAGTCATCAAATTATCAATAAAGCAAAATCATGTTATTCTGGGCTCTTTTTTTAATTAGTGGGATCTGATGTAAATTGCCATTACTCCGGAATTCCATCATGTAAACATTCTTAATTGCATACATAATTGCCAAGAGTAGAAGAGCATTTTAAGAGACATTAACTCAAGAGCCCAAATTATTGCAATATTACAAAGTTGCATGAAATTAATTGCAGGGTGGGAGGGGGGGACTTCTGGAAATCTCTGAAATATTAAATCTTAAGATGTCAACCATGAAGATGTTAGCTTTATTGCTGGAATAAAATTAATTGGACTTGAAAAGAATGAGGCAACATTTCAAAAGCACCTCTCTATAAGATTCTAGTTTTCACACAATTGGATTAGGGGCCTTTGCAATTGGCACTTATGAGGGAATAAACAGCATGGTGCACTATTGAGAAAGCATATTAGAGAAGGATTGCTCTCCGGGTCAGTTTTGCTCTTCGGTTTATTAGATTAGAGCAGTAGATCAGAGTGAGTAGACGTTAATCTGACCCTGGATCAGTGTGGATGGGGATTATTGTTATCCTGGGTCAGTTTGGGGACGCAATAATATTTCCGGATGACATATCTACTATTGGCAGACACAGACAGACGACAATAAAATTATGAAATGAGAAGCAGGTGTAGATTATGTTGTTACCAACAACAACTTATTTCAGTGATTCAGTGTTTCTCGAAACCATAGTTCTAACGAACATTCGCAAGCAGCTTTAATAGATGACAGACTTAAATAGATCATGCTCATGAACTAAATAAGAAAACTAACATCCAATTTTATCAACATCTTTCATTCCTCATATACAATTTCATTCTACATCTTTTGGTTTGTCAAGAGAATGAACACACCATTTTTTGAAAAGTGTGCATGTGCATCTATATGTATTAATACCCCAAGGAACCCATAAATCAGTCAAACATCAGGAAATTAAGTAAATCAACGGAGAACAAACAATAGTGTAGAAGCCAGCCATGTTTGTTATTTACTGCAATAATCTGACATGAAATCTCGATTTATTACTACACCGCCTGCATGACGTCATTAACGACAGTTCTATATTGTTGAACCAACAGGGGTGTGCGGTTTCCGGAAACAGTCAATGTGATATTGTGAGTATTCATATATGTTTCAAGTAAAGGATGCTTCTGCCACATATACTGTACATTTAATTGTGTTTGCATAGACAACAAAACATAATATTGACAGCATCTAAAACGCAAATTACGTATGAATGGCAGTAGGGTTAAGGGATCAAAAATATTTCTATAAAAGGGTAAAAATGTAACTGGACAAATATGTTTATGATATAAAAAAATTATGTAAATAAACAAAGCTGCTGCAGGGAGGCATGAGGACTGCAGATCTGAACAGAGCGATAAACAGTAATGTTCAAAATGTAAGGCTAAAATTTCTTTTTTTTTTACTCTATGCATTTTTTTTTTTTTTTCATTTTTTTTTTCTTCTTCTTCTTCAGTATACTATCAAATAATTATTTTGTGTTTTGGTACCATTTGGTACCCCAGCACGCACTGGGCCATGAATAAACAATATAGTTGTTTAAATCTTTGTTAGTTTACATTCTTGTCTTTTGTCAGGATGTGTATACCCATGTCTTAAGGTTTATGGTATTTTATGTTATTTCATTTCAACTTTTTTTTTTTTTTTACTTTCTTTTTTTTCTCATGAGTGTTCATGATTTGAAGGTGAGCACTTTTGGTCTCCATCACGTATATATCTCATGGAAAACATGGATTAAAGCTTATAATATTGAATAATTTTAAACCAAGAGAATGAAAGGGAACAATTTGCATAGAATCTCTACTTCTACGGGCCATATTCTCAATATTTGTGTGTGTGTGTGTGTGTGTGTGTGTGTGTTAGGTCAGTGTCCTCATGATAAAGAGAGGTCCTTTAACTCTTTAATAATTACCTCATTTGTTTTTCTCTGCAGGTTATAAAAAATAAAGTGTTTTGTGAGGTACAATGTAGGATTCAATTCATCCCCCACTCGGAAAGAATAATATGTTTTGACGTTTGTTATTTATTCTCTCTGCCTCTCTCCCTCTCTCTCCCTCTCTCTTTCCAATTCTGTCTCAGTGTATGTGTCTGTCATGGCTTTCTTTCTTCAGAGAAATGCCTGTTTATTCCTTTGTTAATATGACAAATATAATGAGTTTCCTGATTCACCACAAGGCGCAAATTAAGACTCTCTTTTGAGTTTATACAGTCAAAATCCATTTTTTACTTCCCTCGGTTTTAATCTTGTCTGTATTTTTTTTTTCTCACATTATTTTTTTTTTTTTTTCATTCTCTTTTTTTGTTTTCTTGGTTCAGTTGTGTGAAGAGATAATCACATCGCCAAACACACTCGACCATCTCGCACAACTCATTCTCTCCTCAATACACACTTACAGACAGCCACATATTGTGATTGATGGCAAATTTCTCATGAATTACTTTTTTTTATTTATTTTTTATTGCTTGTGTTTATGATTTATTTCGAAAGACATTTGTCATCCTTGGCATATAGAGAGGAGGACTGTGTGAATGAAACACACCAGAATATGTAAGAGTTGCGCGATTTTGCCTTAAGGGGAAACGATTTTTTGTTGTTGTTGTTTTTTTGTTTTTACCTTTGCAGAAATGAATCCATGTTTCAGAAATCATTTCAGGAAATCTTTTTTTTTTTTTTTTGCTGTTTTGTCATTTTCACAAATATGGTTCCTCTTCGTTCCTCTTTCTTAATGAAAAAAAAAAAAAAAAAAAAATATATATATATATATATATATATATATATATATATATATATATATATATATATATATATTGATGTTTCTTACACAACTGGATATTTAAGGTACCTGCACTTTTTATAGTTTTTTTTAAATACTTTCTTCTGTCCGATTAGTATGCAGAGTGATTTTGGGGTGGAATCGTTTGGTTGACCAATGGGAGACTAATATGATTTTGCAATTCTGGTTAGTGGTGCAGGAACTGCACACTTTAAATTATGTGACTTGTGTTCATTGAATTGTGAATTGTGCTGCAAACGTCATTGTTTTTTTTGTTTTTTTTTTTCACCATTTTTTCTGGCTTTCTTGGTCTCTACACATTTCTCCATCTTTCTCTCCTCATTTAGTTTTTATCTCATGTGCTGTAGCGTGAGACTGACAATGTGTGTAAAATGATGGTTTAACCTCCGGGACAGAGGAGCAGCGGTAAACAGAAGGAAAGATTAAAGAACAATGCTCCCTCGCCTCACAGGACCACTGCCAGAGTTGTGTGCGTGTGTGTTTGATGTGTGTGATAAAACGTACAGCAGATTATAAGAAAAGGAGAAGACGAGCTCATTAGAAGCACGCACCCTCAAAAGCGCAGAACGAAGGATCAGAGAGAAGCCACCAACCTCTGCGAACTCCTCCCTCTCATCCCTCCGTTCTTTTGTAGTCCTGTCCCCATCATTTGGCTCTGATCTCCTGCTTCATTCGGTCTTCTTTGCTTCCATCTTCTGGGATGACATCTTCTCTTCTCTTCTCTTCTCTTCTCTTCTCTTCTCTTCTCTTCTCTTCTCTTCTCTTCTCTTCTCTTCTCTTCTCTTCTCTTCTCTTCTCTTCTCTTCTCTTCTCTTCTCTTCTCTTCTCTTCTCTTCTCTTCTCTTCTCTTCTCTTCTCTTCTCTTCTCTTCTCTTCTCTTCTCTTCTCTTCTCTTCTCCCTTCCCTTCCCTTCCCTTCCCTTCCCTTCCCTTCCCTTCCCTTCCCTTCCCTTCCCTTCCCTCATATCCCCTCTCTTTCTTAGGAATGGGTATTGACATTTTTTTTTTCCTGAATGATTCAGATTCCAACACAATATAAGACAGATTGTAATTTGAACATACAGTAACATAAAAGGTGAAATGCTTGAAAAGCAATGAACAAATCAATTTAACAGTGTTTTGGCTTTATTTTTGTATGTAGTTTACGCCACCCAAAGACTTTCTCATATTCCTATTCAATTCATTAAATACTTGAAAAGTATTTAAAAATGATATTTAGTAAAAATTATATATTTTATCCCATCACTCTCGAGAAAACACTTACATTCCTTGTTCTTTCCTCATCTTCCCGCTTTTAAAATTTCATAGTTCAGTCTAATTTGTAAGGAAGGTCCGAGTCGCTGAAAATTAATCCCTGCTCTATGAGATTAAACCTGGCTATAAATACTTCTTGCGTAGTCTGATGCAGGTGTACTTAATGAATCTGAGGGAATGTGTTCAGAAAGACACCCTGCTGCTAGTTCTAGAAATCTACATCTTTATGAAAACTCCTCCATTGGCTCCACACCTTTTATATAAAAATAGTTTTCTGTGTTTCAGGATAGCAAGCCTTACATATGTATTTATGTATAAATAGATAGATAGATAGATAGATAGATAGATAGATAGATAGATAGATAGATAGATAGATAGATAGATAGATAGATAGATAGATAGATAGATAGATAGATAGATAGATAGATAGATAGATAGATAGATAGATAGATAGATAGATAGATAGATAGATAGATAGATAGATAGATAGATAGATAGATAGATAGATAGATAGATAATGGATAGGAAGTGATGGCCCAAAAAAGATTGAGAACCACTGATCTAGCCAAAGGTCTGGACCATGCTAACAAGAAGATGATACAGATATATACAGTATATCAAATGATATACAGTCACCTAAAGGATTATTAGGAACACCTGTTTAATTTCTCATTAATGCAATTATCTAATCAACCAATCACATGGCAGTTGCTTCAATGCATTTAGGGGTGTGGTCCTGGTCAAGACAATCTCCTGAACTCCAAACTGAATGTCAGAATGGGAAAGAAAGGTGATTTAAGCAATTTTGAGCGTGGCAATTTGCTGGGATTTTCACGCACAACCATTTCTAGGGTTTACAAAGAATGGTGTGAAAAGGGAAAAACATCCAGTATGCGGCAGTCCTGTAGGCGAAAATGCCTTGTTGATGCTAGAGGTCAGAGGAGAATGGGGCGACTGATTCAAGCTGATAGAAGAGCAACTTTGACTTAAATAAACACTCGTTACAACCGAGGTATGCAGCAAAGCATTTGTGAAGCCACAACACGCACAACCTTGGACAGTTGAAGACTGGAAAAATGTTGCCTGGTCTGATGAGTCTCGATTTCTGTTGAGACATTCAGATGGCATAGTCAGAATTTGGCGTAAACAGAATGAGAACATGGATCCATCATGCCTTGTTACCACTGTGCAGGCTGGTGGTGGTGGTGTAATGGTGTGGGGGATGTTTTCTTGGCACACTTTAGGCCCCTTAGTGCCAATTGGGCATTGTTTAAATGCCACGGCCTACCTGAGCATTGTTTCTGACCATGTCCATCCCTTTATGACCACCATGTACCCATCCTCTGATGGCTACTTCCAGCAGGATAATGCACCATGTCACAAAGCTCGAATCATTTCAAATTGGTTTCTTGAACATGACAATGAGTTCACTGTACTAAAATGGCCCCCACAGTCACCAGATCTCAACCCAATAGAGCATCTTTGAGATGTGGTGGAACGGGAGCTTCGTGCCCTGGATGTGCATCCCACAAATCTCCATCAACTGCAAGATGCTATCCTATCAATATGGGCCAACATTTGTAAAGAATGCTTTCAGCACCTTGTTGAATCAATGCCACGTAGAATTAAAGCTCCAATATGTTATATTTTTTCACCACAAGAGGACGCCGTTTCCAACAATAACAAAGGCGAAGCTTGATGACGCTATGAAGGAGGTGACGATGGGAGATGTCGTTTTTAATGCGTTTTCACAATCGTGACCCATAACAGCTATAACCATACAGTCTATGGCTATAACGCTATAACCACCACTTCCGCATTTGACCATGTGATATTCCGGTGTGGTGGAATATCACATGGTCCACACCGGGAAAAAAAGGATAGTGCGGACATTGCGTCACTGAGAGGCGACATTTCTTTTCCGGGACAGACAGTTATTTAAAATCGGAATTTCTCTGAAATTAAAAAAATCTTTGGAGACTTTTGAAATATTGTAAGTACACAACTGGAGGAAATATATCACACTGTGCAAGTTATTTTCGGAAATTGTATTACAAAATTGTTACATATTGGAGCTTTAAGGCAGTTCTGAAGGCGAAAGGGGGTCAAACACAGTATTAGTATGGTGTTCCTAATAATCCTTTAGGTGAGTGTATATATGTGTGTGTGTGTGTGTGTGTGTGTGTGTGTGTGTGTGTGTGTGTGTGTGTGTGTGTGTGTGTGTAGAGCAAGGAAGCAGTGGTAGACCTGTACAAACTAACTAACAGCTAACGGAAGACATCAAACTAAGGACATCAAAACAATTGGGATCCTGGAAAAAATGCCATAAAAATACTAAAAAAAAAAAAAAAAAATACTTTGGTAAACATGAACCAAAGACAGAAAGTAAAACCCAATCAAAACATTAACAAAGGTTCTCACACAGTCTATTTTCATAAAGAAAACCACAGTGTTCAAGCACATGGGAACACAGCAACATAAACCCAAATACAAACCATTGGTAAATGTGGACATGCCTTGTGGTTCTCAATGGGGGAAGCAAGATTTTTGAAAGGGGGGCGTTCAGGTGTTCAATAGTTTACACCAAAGATCCAGGCAAAACGTAATTACGTAATTACTCCACTTTTGCACGGGCAAATAGACTATAATAAAAAACAATTGAGCAAAATGGCGCCGCCAAACAAGAAAAAAATGCAGACAGTATTCCATTGAATACCTTAATTCTGGTTTCAAACCTTCTCCCACCAGTGCACAGCTTCCAATGTGTTAACTATGTGAAAAAGTTTTTTTTCAAATGAAGCCATAAAACCTTCACGTCTGAAGGAGCTCCTTATGGAGATCCATCCAGACAAGGCAGATAAGGACCATCCGTTCTTCCAGGCCAAATATCAACACGGTAGGAGAACCATCAGCAGTTTCTTCGCTAGGAATACCAGCCAAAATGATAGTGGGCTAATAGCATCATACAAAATCTCCCCGCTGATCGCCAAATATGGACAACCGTTTTTTTTTTTTCACACTTTCTGCTTATCCACGGGAGAAATCAATTCCCATCTCTAAAATCCTTGCATGTGCCACTGATGGTACCCCCGCTATGGTTGGCAGGTACCATGGATTCACCGCTCTGCTGAAGGAGCAGGTGCCGAATATCCTCACAGTCCACTGTGTTTTGCACCACCAAATGCAACAATCCAGTTCTCCACAAGTCACTCCATATTGCAGTCAAAGCAATAAACAAAATAAAAGCCCATGCCATGAATGACAGACTGTTCCGACAGCTGTGTCAGGAAAAAGCCGCTTTTGAGCGGCTTCTTCTCCATACTGATGTCCGCTGGCTCTCAAATGGAAACTGCCTTGGTCGTTTTTGTGAGCTGTTTGACAGCATCGTTGAGTTCCTGGAGGAGGTTGAACTCTCAGGGAAAAGGTGTCATCCAGCCACTGCAACATCATTTACCTCATACTTTTTTTTTGAGAAAATAAATGAAGTCACGTTAAAGCTCCAAGGAAATGACATCACTCTGGTCAAATCCAAGGCATTTATCCACAGTCTCACCTCCAGGCTAGATCTCCACAGGCAGAGTATAGGCAGGAGGCATTTCCCACAGCTGGCCAAGGTGATATTTTTTTCAGAAACAACACTAAATAGATATAACAGGCCCACTATTATTATAAGTAGCCTAATATATTTTATTTCCATGAATACCATTGTAATGTTTATTATTTCGAGTGATTATATTGAGTCTGAAAAAACAGACCTATAGCACACATTACCTTATAAATATAAATGCACATTTTAGTAGAATAATAAGCAATAAAACAACTAATTCAAATTCAGAAAGTCTAAAAAATATTCATGGAGATAAGAGAACAATTGAACTGTAAAATAATGCTCATTACAGGTGTCTAAAGCTCTTACCGATGACCTCCTCCTAGTTTACACTGACCACCTGAGGGTGGTTAAGGCTGACATGGAGATCCGCTTCAGGGACCTCCTTAACCTTGATGTTCCCACTTGGGTTGTACAGCCCTTTCAAACGGATGTGATCGAATGCGAGCCCGCTATTCAGGAGCATCTTGTCGACATCCAGTGCCCGGGCTATTTTTCGCACTTCTGGCTGGTGCAGCATGTGGATCAAATACTGTATGCCCAGCGGTATCCGGCACTCTGGCAAAAGATCAGGCTGCTGATTTTTGCCTTTTCCAACAACATATCTCGTTGAGCAGGGATTCAGCCAGGTCATCCACATGCAGTCTAAGTACCGCAATCGCTTGGACTTGCATGCCTCAGGCAAACTACGGCTGAAACTAACGTCTCTGCAACCCGCAGTAAAGAAATTAACAGAAAAACATCAAGCACAGGGCTCACTAATTTTCAGATCAATTTTGAAAGTTCGAATTCGAAAGTTCAAATAAATCATTCTGCCTCTTCCCTGTTAATGTTCTCCGTTGGAAATAATTTATAAGAATGCTTATTTTTTGCTGACTGGCTGTTGCGGTACCAGCTTGCTGTTAATTAAATTTTTAATGTCAAATTTGTAAACATTGCATTTTTTGGCTGCTCCTTGCTGATTGGCTACTAGTTGCGATAAGCCACATAATTACATTTTGAATGTCAAATTCAAATTTGTCAAATTTGCGTTAACACATATATACACTGATATATAGGCTAATTTCTACTTCAGATTACTTTTTTGCTCTCTGGGAAACTATGATAATAATATTCCCACTGTTCCATCAAATCAAATCTGTTTTTTGGCTTTTAGTGACATGCTTTTTAATTATATATGAAAGCTCCTTAACTTTTGGCACTCTAGTAGTAAATAAACAAAATTGCAGGAGTCTTGGTACTGTGCAGGTACTGTGCTACTCCGCAGTGTTTCCGAGTGCCGACTCGAATCAGTCAGGGGCCGTTCACATAGTGTTTTATGAATGTGCAAATTCGTTATTTCGAATGTAGGCGTGTGGCAAGCGCCCCCATTATAGAAGTGACGCAGTTAGTTGAAGACATCTCAACTTTTCAGAATGCCGCAAGCGCACAGCAGGTCATGTGGCAAAAAAACAACCGATCAGCTTCGGCCTTTCTGTGACAACATCGAAAGCTCGGCCGGACAGCTGATCATAGCTGTACAGATAAGGGACCTGGATAATGGATAGGGGGTGCTGGCCCAAAAAAGGTTGAGAACCACTGATCTACAGTAGCCAAAGGTCTGGACCATGCTAACAAGAAGATGATACAGCTTAGGAGGATGACAAGCACACCCCTGATACATAATGTGGATTCAGCTCACAAGCTTCTGATAAAATTGGCCAAACATAATAAGTTTAAGTACTAAGGTAAGGTAAGGTACCCTTCTAGCAACTGCAAAGAGTTTCTGATGTGTGCTGCCCAGCAGCTTTATGCCTTCATTTTTGACTCTACATTATATCATATGCCACAGCTACTATTTTCTTGCAGTGATGGTTGTTCCCTTCCTTACCAAAGCAGAGGAAGTAGTGGACAATTTCAAACACGGACACATTATTAATTCACCTTCCTTGCTAAGAATATCTAGCAACCAGCATAAGAGGACCACAGACCGTGGATCAGTTGATCAAAGCCACTGAGCTACGAGAAGCTGCAATAGCTCCCACGAAGGACTACCCAGGAAAGAGAGTTATTTCAGCACCATGGAGAGCTCCACATGGCCGGAAGAAATCTGTGGGCGCACACACCAGTGTAACACAACAAAGGGTCTTTTTAAAATGAAGTCTCCAGAGGCAGCCCACAGACCCAGACATGGTTGACCTCATGGCATGGCTTTCACTCAGCTTTATTCATAATTCATTGGTGATCAGTGCTGCATCAGGCATGGCAACACAATACAGCAGAGTCTGGATTGTCTACAGAAAAGTAGTCATTTACTACACACATGAATCATTGGATGCCTGGTGCTAAAACAAGGTCAATAAGGAAAGACCTTTGTCTGGAATTCAATAGCGCTATAAGCCAACTCAGAGAAGACTGCAAAGTGTACTTCTGTTATTCAAATACGCAAACCCCCTTAACCAGATGATCATCTTGCGTGGATATTGATGTAGTTACATGACTGGAGCTAGTGCCTGCCACCAGCAATACATGGATGACATCAAGCGGTGTTCAGGGAGTGCGAGGAACACTGACTCTGTGATCCACCTGACCTGAATCCACATCAAAGACACTAAGAAATTGTGAAAACACCCTTTAAAGTTTTTCCGCAATGCTGGATAAGACATCTATAAGGACATGGCTTCCATATGGCTTCATGTCAAACTAGAAGAATGGCAAACAGTCAGAACCAGTAGACGTGGCTGTACAACATCAGAGGACCATGGTGACGCAGCTTATTAGTATGCGAGATTCAGACCAGAACATAGCAGGATTCTTTAACTCCAGTCCTGGAGTCCACTGTCCTGGGTTGTTTAACTTTGAAACTAATCAAATTTGTGTGCTCACAATTTTCAAGTAATCCAGAAGGCACTGATTGGCTTGTTCAGATTAATTTTAATTAGAAGCTAAACTCTGCAGGACTGTGGCCATCCAGGACCAGAGTTTGAGTGCCCTGGTGTATAGGACTATCTCCACATCTCTAACTCCACATAATCTACAGTACAGTAAGACTTATTATACATAAGTTTTAGACAGACACACAAGTACAAGCCACCCTACATGACAATATTAGAACAAATGTGTCTAGTCTTGTTCCTGGAAGACCACTGTCCTGTTGAGTTTAGCTCTAGCCCCAACAGACCTTAACCAGCTAATACAGGACTTTAGAATTACTAAAAAAATCCTAGGCAGATGTTTTGTGGCAAGTTGGAGCTAACTCTGCAGGAAGCTGGCCCTCTGGGAGCAGGTTTAGATGCCTCTGGGAGCAGGTTTAGATGCCCCTTCTAACAGAAACAGCAGTAGTGATACATTCTGGAATGCTAGATTATGAGAACCTTGAGCAATGCTAGGAATTTATAGAAGTAGAAGAAAGAATGTGGCAGGTCAAGGCTAAAGTAGTTCCAGGGCTGAACAAGCTTCAGCATGTTGACCCAGTGGAGTGGTATCCTGGGAACAACTAAGATGTGGTGTTGAATACTTTAGCACCCAGGCCTCTTTTAAAAAGAAAAACGCATGAATTGAAATAATACTGTATGTAAATATACATGTTTACACACATGGATTACACAGGATTAGAACACCAGCTTGTACCACCAGCTCCAGAGAAATGTGTACAAGAAAACGAGACAAAGTGTGTAGTTCAATTCATGTTGTTGTGGTGGTTCATGCTATCACACAGTTTCTCACACACTAGAGCACAAGGGTCAGTTGTTTTTCCATCACACTGCCCTCATACCGTAGACCTCAACGATCAATAGTAAACAATAACTTTAAAGGGCTCTCAGTGGCCTACCTCTCTGTGTGTGTGGGTTTGTGAGATGGTGAGTGTAAGGGAAAGATTTTTCCTCTGTTCTGGTGTACCGTCACGAACAATATACACTGCCATTATCAATAGCCCTCTTTCTCTCCGTCGCTAAAATTAGCACTGTAACTATAGGTGAAATATATATTCTGATACAATTTTACATGACGACAATTCATAGATTTTGGCCCAAAAAAATGAAATAATTAGCATTGTATAGGTACTGCCGTAGTATTGTGTTTTAGTCTAGTATAGTATTGTAGATTTGTGACATTATGCAAGAACATCAGCAAGAAACACCCTTTAAGCACATTTTACTCATGCAAAAATGTGGCTGTACTATGGCACTATCATGGTATCAAATGGCAATGCCATGGTACTATGATATATCCAATACCATAGTATTAAATGATTACCAAAGCTGCTTTAAATAACACAAATGTACTTCAATGGCACTTCTACAAAAAAAAAATTGTTTTGTTTGTTTGTTTGTTGTTGTTTTTTTGGTCAGTTTTGTATATACAAGACCTTAGCAGTATATTCCAAGTCTTATGAATCCCATGTTGTCACTTTCTATTTTACAACACTAATGTTACCGAGGGCACTAAATGTAGGATATGAGATTTTTCTTGACATTCTTCAAGAGATTAATGAATATGTGGAATATAAACATTATTTATGTGCCCTCATTGATGTAGATCACGTTGCCTACTTAATCATTCACCCAGGCCGCAATGAATGTCATTTCCATATATCTTAATTATTAACAAGACTAATGAATTTTTTAAAGACTTCCCACTATCCAAGGCCTCTGTGATGTTGTGTCCTGGTGACAGTCTCTGAGCTTCCGTGTCATCAACCTGCGCCAGCAAACAGGAGTATGAGCCAACGCTCTTCAAAGAGATGCTTTATTAAAGAGTAATCATCAAAAAGGGAGCAGGAGCGAGGGAATGGGGGGGGGGATGAGGGCAGTCATAACAAAGCAATCAAAGGCAGTCGCGGAAGTGAGTTGTCGACAGCCCTGTCAGTAAGAAAGGTGCGAGTGATGTGTTTGGAGCTTGTGAATGGATGTGTGTGTGGGTTTGTGATCTTTGAGGACCTCACACCCTCACGTTCGTTTGATTCTTCGGTACCAGAGCAGGTGACCTGGCATTTCCGTGACTTTTAGAGGTGAGAGCAGCGTGACACGTTGCTCTCCGCCTCAGACCGCTTTCAGCCCTCAAACACTCTCTCTCTCTCTGTCCCTCCCTCCCTCCCACATGCACTTTAGGGTATGAATAATTTTATCTCATAGTAATGGTATACTTCACAATATACTGTTTTATATAATAATATTAATTTAATAGTCATGCAGTAAATTAAATACAATAGCAGATGTTTTTAAGTACTTACTTAAATTGGATCATTTTCTCTTTTTATTTGAAACTGTCAAACACCTAAAGATAAGTCTGTCATCGCATTCACAATATGCTACACTTCACTGTATGCTACTCCCCAAAAATACTAGATATTTACATTTGTAGAAAAGGTAACACTTTATTTTAAGGTGACATAGTTACATGTTACTACATGTACTTAATATAGTAATAAGAGTACATTATGCATAATTACAAGCATCTAACACTAAACCAAACCATAACTCTATAGTAAGTACATGTAGTTAATTAATATTACTCAATACTCATTTGAGTAAGTACAATGTCACTATGTCATCTTAAAATAAAGTGTAACCAAAGGTAAGGTCTAAGGTCTTTCTAGTGGTTTTCAGTGTAATGTTATGCAGCTGCTAGGATGTAATGGGTGTTTGCTGGTTTTGATAAGTGGTTAGCAACTGTGTAAGTCAAGTCGGTTTGGATTTCTCTTAATAAAAAGTTATTCCTTGTCTCAATTTGTTTGGGAGACGCTTTGTGGTTTTCACAATACTCAGTGTTTCTTGATCGCTTTCATTTGTAAATAACATACTGTGCTTCCGCCCACTGATAGCCATGCAGATATATCCAAACTTCTGGAAGGTCCTGTGCCACCTTAAGCATCTGTCTTCAAGATGAATGGGAATGCTACCATAGTCCTCATCGGACACCCGATAGATGGCATAGCAAAATCTCTACGGCACTGTCATGCAGTAAAATCGTTTGTATTACTTAGCCCAATCACTCATTCATTTTCCCTCCTAGTCTCTTTTACCATTTTTTCTCTCTCACACACCCAACTTCTTCCCTTAACAGGTTGGATTTTAGACCCAGACAGTTAAGTATGCTGAGGCAGGATGTGATTGTCTGGCCCTCTCTCTCTTACATTGCTCTAAAAATAAATGCTTTCTTTCTTTTTTTTCTCTTAAAAATAAAAGAAAGAAAAGTCTCCATCCCTCTCCCAGGCATTCTCAGAGGCAGACAACGCTCTGTCCACTGGCATTTTGATCATGCACGGAAAAGAGAAGCCAGCCCAATTATCAGCTCCGCCGCTCTTTATGGAGCTATTGACCTCCATCCTCTGTGTATCTCTGCAATTTAATTTAACCCGCACGACGAGCCCCGCGCTAATTAGATGCATTTCAAAAGAAATGCTTCTGGAGCACACAGAGGAAGTGATGGAAAGGAGACGAAGGCAGATAGAGAGAATGAGTTTGAGGAAAAAAGCAGAGATGCACTGACAAAGACAAGGCGAGAATACCTGAAAGGGAGATCGACAGATGGAGAGAAAGTCAGAGTCACAGACTGAGGCCATGACAGAAACAGATACTGAGAGACAAGCATTATCTTAACGGCTGGAGACTCGACCCTGTCGACACATTTTAAAAGGATAAAAAATTATAGTGTTTTCTCCCACAGCGCGAGGGCGAGAGAGCAGACTGCTGTTTCCTGATCTACGATACAGCATGTTAGAGTATATCTGAAAAGTTCCACGCCTCCCTATTTAAAACTTTCAGATCTGAATAAGCCTCTAATACTAAGTATTAAACGTTGGCATACAGTATGCTTGTACTATGAGGATGAATGATATCTCAAATAAAGCGACTTGTTGAGGATTGATGTGCTTTTACTTCAAAGTTTCCAGATTCCTGCTTAGGGAGTAATGAAGGCAACTGCATAGCAATACAGGGGTGTCCCATCTTGCTCCTGGGACACTGTCCTGCAGAGATTAGCTCAAACCCTGCATCAAGGTAATCAAGGTCTTCAGGACTACTAGAAACTTCCAGTCAGGTATGTTAGGATCAGTTGGAGCTAAACTTTGTAGGACGTTGACCCTCCAGGATTGGACACCTTTGCTGTAGTATCTTGCCGTCGAGTTTTGAACAGGCCAGCACCACTCATATTTTCAGAACATGTAAATATTGAGATATTTCTTGTTAGTATATTTTTCTCTTGTTTTTCCTCTCTGTTTTTAATCTCTTGACATAAACAAAGCTCTGGGGTACAGGAAGCCACTCTTCTGTCTCCCTGAATGTGTATTTGCATACAGCATGTGTGTGTGAGAGTCCACACTAGTGAAGGTTGATGAAACTGGTGAACTTACACAGATGACTTGGTGGCATAATCATGGGAGACAGAACATCAAAGCAGAGTACACAACCCTAACACACACACACACACGTACAAAAAGTGTTACTGATGCAGCTGATGTGAGACCTGATCCAGTGAGAAGCTTACAAACAATTCACCACGGGACACGCCGCTAAGGGTCTGGAGAGTCACACTGAGCGAAAGAGAAGGGAGAGGAGAAAAACAGTTCGAAACAGGAAGTGTGAAAAAAGGATGATGGTTGCCCATACAGAAAGCTAGTCATTTTAATCAGTTGGAACATAAAAATTGCGCGTGCGTGTTGTTGTTAGGATTGACGCCGCAACATTTGCACACTTAAAGAAACCCTCACTGTCCAGTCAAGTGCTGCCATTTTATACAGACCCAATTATGATTGCAAACACTTCAGGATTCTCCACATGCCGACACACTCTCTCTCACACACACACACACACACACTTACACTGACGTGTGTGACACTTTTCCTGTAAGCCTCTTAGTTCAATTCTGTTTCAATACACTGTGTTTTGGAGTGTGTGTAATTTGCTTTCTCTAAGCAGGATTAACAGGGTCAGGCCTTTTATATAGTTCACACACGGAAGCGACTATTCAATACCATCAACAAAACAATACTCTCATTTTGTTTTTAGGTATTATGCAACTTAGGAAAATAAATGAAGACTAGACCATTGATCTAGTGTTTTATGTACTTTATAGAAATATGCAAACATTCATAAGGACAAGCTCATCCCCAGTCCATCCAGACAATACTCCAAAAACATGCCAATCAAAAATCGCCATAATTATGACATCCCAAGAAGCTCATTAACATATGACCACACACATTTACAAATCACCATCTATTTAAAGGGTGATGAAACCCTAAACTAAATTATAACAGAGTTAAAATCTCAGAAAATTTAGTTTAGGGTTTCATGACCCTTTAAATAGATGGTGATTTGTAAATGTGTGGGGTCATATGTTAATGAGATCTCATGGATATTTTTTGATGTAGAGTACAAATGGGAATTGCTGTGCATTAAATTATAGGTGTCACATGATATGTACGTATTTGTGTAATTTATAGTGAGCTTACAAAACTAACTGGTGCTGAAATGGGGTTGTATGACCCTTTGATGTCCAGGAAACCAGTAATTGGCACTGTTCATTTTAAATACAAAGAAGTTAGCCAATCACAAGAGATGAGATTTTAAATGTAGAAATGTTAAAGGTACTGTAGCAAAAAAAAAAAAAAAACTGTTTAGCTCTAAGGCTTACACAAGTATGCAAATGGTGAACATTAATGTAACAATGTGCTAATGCCTGCTGTGGTAACACCGATAATGCAGTTCCTTCTTGCTCATTTTAGAACTCAGTGACATGGAAACGAGCTATCGTACCTCGACGCATGCTTGAGTAGAGTACGTCTCAAGGATAATGGTGCAAAATAATTATGATAAACTATTGCAAAAAATAATAATAATGCTAAACAGCTAGAAAAGTGTAGAATATGGCCCCTTCATTATTCAAAACATGGACAATTCCTGCTTGATTTTGACTTTTTTTTCTTTACTTTCAGGTTTTTATCAATGTAAAGGTAAATTAAGGCTACAACCCCTGCAAATAAAACTTCCGGAAACACTCTGAAAGTTTAAATACAATATAAGACCAATACAGTTCATAGAGCAAAAAAAAAAAAAAAATGTCATGGATACAATATTCAAGAAACATGAAAGGAGAACAAATCACAAACAGTCAGAGCTGATTGTATGTGTGTATGTTTGATTGAGTTGTCAGCGCTGTAAGGGTTTGTTATCTGACTGAAAGCATGTGTTCTGCGCTGATGTGTGCATGTGTTTTCTCCCTAATGGTCCTGAGGCAGTCTGAGATAATAATGTGATCTAATCACTTGTGCTTTCTCCACTCCACAAGACGAGTCAACAAAATGGCTCCCACTGGAATTTCTTTGCAGCCTTTTGTATTCGTATGTCAAGCAGTCTTTTGGATTTGTTTGTCTATGTTTGTGAATTACTTCCTTAGCATAACTAGGTTTATTTATTTATTGTTTGTTTTGTGTATTTCGTTGTAGATTGTTTAAATTGAGGTGAATTCAAGATGTCTCTGTCCTTATTTCTTTCTCTCTATCTCTCTCTGTGTGTCGTAAAAAGTGTGAGATGTGGAGTGCATTACCACTGTTGTTACTAACAAGACCATTAGTGCAAATATATTGCTGTTGCTTTTCCTGCTATATTGAAAAAAAAAAAAAGGCTGCTTATTACCTGCCCACGCACATCTTTCTTTCTCTGTCTGTCTCTCTCTTTTACACAAGACTGATTCCTTATTTTTTTTCCTCAAAGTTTATCACATATCACCTAAAGTTGTGGTTACAGAGCATCAATTATATGATTATAAGAGCATTTCATCTGACAGATTTGCCAGAGATTAAAATGAATCGCTCACCCGAAAATTTAAATTCAGGCACTATCTACTCACTGTTGTGTCATTACAAACCTGTATGATTTTACTTCTTTATTGGAAAACTAAAGGAGATGCATACAACATACAAGGTGCTTTCAAACTAAAAAAATTACAAAAATATCACTATAAATCACCTTTTTCACATGCAAAAAGTAATATTTAAAATGTTATTATTTTATTTATTTGTTTGTACATTTTTGATAGACTTTTTTTTTTGTCTGAATTTAAAAAGAAAAAAAAAATGTTTAGTGTGACAGGGATTTCGGCTACTTGAAGTTTTGAACTTAAAATTTAGGTAGAGGCATGTTTTTTTCCAATGACCTTATGTTGGTAAATTCTGTTTGGTATACCTCTAAAAATGGTACATAAATTACACAGTTTCAACTTTTAAATTGTGGTCTGTTTCTCAAACTTTTGTTTGAGAAACCACTTCAGAAGACTTGGACTATAGAATATGGACTTCCGTTATTGTATTGCGTGGTGTTTTTTTTTTATTATTATTTTTTTAGCTTGACAGTATAAATTAGCTTCCACTTTCATTGAAAGAAAAAGAGTAGCATGAACTTTCTCCATTTGCTTTCACAGAAACAAGTAAATCTTATAAACTTGAAGCTGAATAAATGATGGCACAATTAAAATTTCTGTGTAAACTATCCCTTTAAAGTGTGGTTTGACAAAGTCTGGTGTTTGTTTGTTAGTTGGTTATCTATCAGGATGGCACTTCAGTTCAGCTTGAGAATCTCTTCAGGTGTCGCATGACTGGATCTGTTTCTGACAGTGAAATGTGCGTTTATGTTTACTGGCTATCTAATTGTCCTTCTCTTAATGCCTTGCTCTATATTTACTTGCATTGATTGATTAACAAGTAGATATTGAGCGCTGGCGAGCTGTGGAGATTGCTGTGTATGTAAGAGACAGAGAAAGTGAATGTTGAAACATGCTGCCAGTCAAAGCGGGCTTGTAATGAAATCTTCAAGCAGTCCTGACAGTCCGTCTCAAGCACAAGCACATTCACTCAGGGGTTCACTCTCTCTTATTCATAGTATACATCCATCTACCGATCTATCTCTTATTTTCCCTCCTTTTGCACTCATATACCTACATTCCGTCAGCCAGCTCTTCTCCTTCTACATCTGATAGTGTTGGGTGTGTTTAATTTAAGTTTACTCTCAACCTGTCTGGTTCAATATCTCTCTCCCTTCTCTCCTGCCTCTTTTTGTCCCGTTCTTCTGTCATTCATTCCTTCGTTACAATCTGGATAAACGTGCGTGTAGAAATGGAGGCCAGTCGCTGTTAGACTTCAAAGCGTATCAACAGAAAACTATTCAGTTAGGCCCCACTGGTGTTTACAAAATGGCTGACAGACTCTCAGTAGCAACCGAGGTGGTGAATGTTTAAAAACGTTGTTCCTTTAAACAAAGCTTTGCTGAAAACTGAAAGTCTTGCACTTGATCAAATTGTTGTTGTTTTATGTGACTATAGTTCATTCACAACTCATTCATATTTGGGATTGATTTCAGCAGGACTTTGTTGTGTGTGCTTGTGTTGGTTTGGAGCTACAGGCATCCATCCATCCATCCATCCATAATGATCTCAATATAGTGACAGCATGATAGGTTAGATTTGTACACTAAGTACTTTCATACTTTCATTTATTTATTATTATTTTTAAAATACTGAAACAAGCTATTGTGTATGCTACTTAAAGATTTAGTTAGCACTGCACATTTTAGCTATTCCTTAAGACTGGTTAAGATAAAGACCAGAGATAAGCATATTTATACAGGAGAGCAAATCTAAAAGATCTGATTGTTTATATATTAGCTTTCATGGGAAAATCTCACTGGCTAAGATTTGATTTGGGCTCAAATTCTCATGTAGAACATTCATGTTCCATTTTTATACACAGGGCTTCAGATTTGAGTATCACTGATTGCAAAGATTTCATGGAAAGACTTTTCTAAATACATGGTTTACTCAATACTTTCTTCAATCACCGACAGTTTCGCCACTCTTCATTTGAAAATGTCTCGCACATAAAAAGCAATTTTTCTCATAAAAATACAGTAATAAAAACAGTAATAGCAGTGCTTTATTGTCACTTTGGGCTCAAACATTTTCGAGTGCGTGTATTTGTAGGAGAGAGAGAGAGTGTGTGTGTGTGTGTGTGTGTGTGTGTGTGTGTGTGTGTGTGTGTGTGTGTGTGTGTGTGTGTGTGTGTGTGTGTGTGTGTGAGTGTGTGTGTGTGTGTGTACTCTGCTTAATATACACACTTAATGCATCCTCCGCTTTGATGGCTATAACCGTCTTTTCTTTTTAAAGGTGTCTGCGTGTGTGCATGTGTGTAGATATGTTCTCGGAAGTCTTTCAGTGAGAGCCAGCAGTCTTTGAATGTCGCTCAGTCAAAAGAGTCGAGTCCTGATTGCGGTTATAAGGAGACTCGGAGAGCCCTCTCTGCAAGGCAAGATAAGCTGAGTGTTTGTGGCTGAGTGACAATCCTTCTCTGTTAATCATATTAAAGGCAAATAAATGTGAGCTCTGCACACTCACACCTTACTGCAAAAAAAGAAAGAAAAAGAAAAGAAAAAAAATGGATTATAGATGCCTCAAGGGTTGATTATTTCCTTTTGAGTGTCTTATTATAGGCACATTTACATTTTCAAATATATATGCTATTTTTTATGATTTCAATTAGCAGAACTTTTCACTTGATAAATATAAGTAACTATATATCATATACAAAATTTTAATAAAGTTCATATAACTATAATAAATAAAAAATAAATTAAATAAATTGATAAATAAACTAAATAAAACAAATTAATAAAAAAAAACATAATGGATAGTTGTTCAGAAAATATACTTTTTATCCAGCAGATAAACAAATAATGTGTGACTTTCATAGATTCATTCAAACACTTGACTCAGTAAAGGCTTTTACACGTTTAATGTGAAACTTGAATCAAAGAAGGGATGCATATTAAATAACTCATTCAATCACATGCTCTTAAACAGACAGTTCACCAAATAATTAAAACTTATTTTTTTGGTTTGTTATTTATTCAAATCTGTCCTATGACTTCTAACTTAACTTAGCATAACCTAATATTGAACACTGATTACATATTGTTGGAAATGGACACCCCCAGTTCCTATCCACTTTCATTATATGAAGATAAAAAAAAAAACAGTTTGTATATTTCACCAAATTTTTGTTTTTATTTTCCACAGAGTAAAGAAAGTCATACGGGTTGGAACAACATGAGGGTGAGTAAATAATGAGACATTTATTTATTTATTTTACCTGTTAATTGAAGCTCTCGTATTTCTAAAGGAATTCACAGGGTCACATGGCCCTTTTACATTGAGAGGTCATGGAAGTTGTAGGCTCAGGTGTTTTTGAGTGCTAAAGCTTGTTATTTCGGCAACTGTCTCTCCCAACCCCAACACACACACACACACACACGGAAACACACCCAGAGATTCTCATTAAGTAAGCTTCAGCAGTATACCCGCTCATCAAAACACTGTCTGCACTAATTACTGCCTGTGACGAGACACACTCCAGCATTTTCATAAGCACGCACACATACAAACACTTGTCCCCACAGTATAATTCATATGCATATAGCTCTTTCACAGACACACACACCTACACTTTTTTTTCTTTTTCTTTTTTCTGGGCTGTATGCAAATGTATTTAATTGGTCTGTCTGCTGATGCCACCCATACTGTCAATCAAAACCATTCAAAGCTCTGTCAGGAAAATAGAGGTAGGACTGTCTCCAAGATCTCTCTGTGTTGCATTTTATACATGCAAAAATATTTGAAGAACCGCCCAAAAAGACATGCAAATGCATTTTTTTTGTATTTTTGTATTTTTTTTATAAATGATCTAAACTATTATACTAAGCAAGCATGATTATGAAAAATACAGAACTTAAGAATTGGCTCTCATTAAATCCATGGGATTTATAAACTACTGCTCAAAGATAAGATTTATTTTTGTGTGTGTGTTTTTGATATAATTCTTTTTGTACATGTATTTGTTTGGATATCAAATGTATTTAATCAAAATACAATGAGACATTGTGAAATATTTTTACCATTTAACATCACTGTTTTCTATTTTAATATATTTTGAAATGTAATTTATTCCTGTGATGCAAAGCTGAATTTTCAGCATCAATATCACATGAACCTTCAGAAATCATTCTAACAAAAAAAATATTTTTTAATATTTAATATTTTTGTGGAAACTGTGCAGGATCGTTTCCTCCAAGAAGGCAATAGAGGCAGTGTCGCCTCAAAAAATTGGATGAGAAAATAATCCATATTACAAAAATAAAACTACTCAAATATTGCAAAATGTGACAATAAAAAGTGTATAAAGCACTTGTTTTTCTCAAGTAACACTATCCAGCAGCGACACCAGCCGTGTCTCTCTTCCCTTCTTAGAGTCCATTTGGTTTGGGTTTGAGTGTGGGGGGAAAGTCACATGATATGAAGCAATGCCTCCATTGCGCTATGATTGGATAATGATTGTTTTTTTTGCGATAAATCCCACCTCTTGTTTTCCGTGTGCTTTCGCAAATCATTCTGAATGAATAAAATGATGACGATAATGGGAAGACTAAATAAAAAGTAAATAAACAACTCACCCACTTAGATATCACTGCATTATGTCACATCAAAATCAAACTTGAAATGGCCTGAAAACACAATGAATGTGGGAGGTTTTTAGTGAGCAATCAGCTTGGTCAAATGAAAGGTACATCTGTGTGTCTGTAACTACCATGACACTTGCAGTGTTTACCAAGCTTGATGTGTAATGATCCGAAAATAAGTTGACTTTTAAAAACATCAGTTAACAAATAAGATAGTGTTTAAATTGTTATTGCCTTTAGTTACTATTTTGGAATAAATGCAATAATGCTTAAAAACAACTTGATGAGATACCTCTAAAAAACAAATCTTACTGATTTTGAAAGGTAGTGTATGTTAGAATTGTATTTTCTTGTAAATTCAAATATCTAAAGGTGACATTTCAAACATGAATTATTAATAAGTGTGTAGTTCACATTAAGACACTGGGCCCTATTTTAACGATCTGAAACGCAAGTGTCAAAGCGCAAGTAACTTTGTGGGCGGGTCTTGGCACTGTTGCTATTTTCCCGGCGGAATAAATGACTCTTGCGCCAGGCGCAAATCTAAAATGGGTTGGTCTGAAGCAGCTTCATTATTCATAGGTGTGGTTTGGGCGTAACGTGAAATAAACCAATCAGAGTGTCATCTCACATTCCCTTTAAGAGCAGGCGCACTTGTTCTAAAGCGGATTCCTATTATACGGCGGATTTGCCAGGCGCGCGCCAGGAGCGGTTCACAGCCAAGGAGAGCAACGCTCTCGTCAGGGACGTTGGGGATGGAGAAACCCACCCAAATTAACTTCGGTTAAAAAGGCGTATGATAATTTGGGTAAATGTGTAAGCTAGATGTATGCTTTTATAATAAATTGTCTATCTATCTATCTATCTATCTATCTATCTATCTATCTATCTATCTATCTATCTATCTATCTATCTATCTATCTATCTATCTATCTATCTATCTATCTATCTATCTATCTATCTATCTATCTATCTATCTATCTATCTATCGTAATAATGTATGATTTGCAAAAATGAAAACTGCTGCTTCTGTGTAGATGAGAGAATCAAAGTGTATGCGCGTTGTGCACACGCTACATTGATTATGGCCAAGCATGCGCCCTTAAAATAGCATATGAATAACATGCGCAACGCGCCACTGACTTTAAACTATTTTTTCCTGGTTAGTGGCGCAACTGTTTTCTAAACCTGCAAAATAGCATGAAGGAACGTTTGCGCTGGAACACGCCTCCTTTATTGCGCTGAACCGCCCAGGGAGCGCAAGTTCATTCCCTAGTTTAGCGACGTGCTTCTGTGGAGGGAAAAGCGCGCTTTGCGCGGGTGCAAAATAGGAATGATACATGCGTCGGTGTACAAAGTCAATTGCGCTGGGTGCAAGATAGGGCCCAATATGTTTGTGTAATTCATACTGAAAAATAAAATGCACTATTAAAAATGAATAACTTACAGTAGTTTACAGTAGTAAACCAACTTCATTCCATTTTAATTTGACTTCCCATTCTGTTTCCTAATTGCCATCTCAACTCAAATTCAGTTGGATTGAATTGTAATTTAAACATCATTCTTAATTCAGTTTTGGTGCCCGACTCTGTAACCAAAAGTGGAGAAGCAAAGGAAAACTATCTTTCAATCACTTGTACAGTACATCCTGTGCATTCCTAATGAAAGCCTATTTAGGATTTCTTTTGGTCAGAGCACTATAAAACGAGTTGTATGAAGTGTCGGCAAACTAAGCATGAAATGGTGGTGATGCTAGATTTCCTCAAGAGAGTGTGTGTGCGTTTGTGTGTGTAGTCTTGATGAGAATGTGTTTTGTTATGTGTGGGAGGGACCTTCTGGATTGGATTGAACTTCCTCTCTCTCTTTCTTTCTGTCTTTTTCTTTCCTCTTCTCACAAATTCAGTGCGAATCTCTCCTCCTCCGGTTCTCTCACACCTCCTACACACACACACACACACACGTTCTTTTCCAGTCTTCCTTGTTCTCCTTTCACATCATCGGCGTCGTTCAGCTGCTCTGCCTGTTTCTTCTTTCCTACTCCTCTGTTAGCGCCTGCACATTTCTTTTTGCATTTTTTTTCCTTCTTGTTTTCATTTAGTTCTCACTCCATTCTTTCTATAGTGTTTCATGCATGTCTATCTTTGGCCTGGGGTAGTTTTTTTGTGTATGATTGTGTGTGTGTGTGTGTCTAGGCATTTTGAAAATGGAATACTGAATGCTACACTGCTTGTACATTGTTTACTGCTTAGTGTTAAATAGAATGTAAAAGAGAATAGATTGTGCAACTATAAAGGTTTCACACAGGAGTTTGCCATGTTATTGTCATGTGACATCACCTGGCTAGTCAACAGAACTTACCTTGCAGACATATTTAGGACAGAATATACAGTTTGTACAGTATAAATGTCATTATGTTTAAAGAAATTCTTCATAAAACATGAAAACACAACATGCTTGTGTGTGTGTGTGAGAGTGCGAGAGAGAGAGAACAACTGTATAAGCATCATGTCATCATGTAACCCTCTCTAAGACTTTGCTTTAAAAGACTCACATGTTTAGTTATGAAAAATAACTAATTATAAGTAGTAAATTTCTGATCTCCAGATACATCACAGACGTTGCAACACGCTAAACGAACCGAGGGGAACAAAAACCTATGACCCCCCATCTGACCACTTCCAACTAACCACCCAATGTATATCCGCATACTCCCTATCCAGTCGATGTGTGAGTGAATGTTTGAAAATAAATCCATGTTACTGATTAAAGAGCTTCACCTGCTGACCCTGCTCTCCACCGCCATGTGTGTGTGTGTGTGAGGCAGTGGTGTGTAACGTATGTGCTGCACGCTGTCAGTTTGATAGGGGTTGTGGGATTGGCTGAGCACTGATCCGTAAGCCCCCTTATTATACAGCCTAGATCAGCACTGCAGCGACTCCAGCCATGCTCTGAGCATCTCCATATATATGTCTCCTTTTTTCTCTTCCTGCTCATCCTTCTTTCTCTTAATTGACTGCTCAATGCACTTACATTCCTTTTATTCTCATAGGTCTGTGGCTAAAAAAAAGTTTAAAAAACAACAACAACAACAACATTTATCTCCATGATGTGTTGTATTTCCAAATGAAACGGGATATTTAA
The DNA here is from genome assembly GCF_964197995.2 of Scardinius erythrophthalmus. Taxonomy (NCBI): domain Eukaryota; kingdom Metazoa; phylum Chordata; class Actinopteri; order Cypriniformes; family Leuciscidae; genus Scardinius; species Scardinius erythrophthalmus. Next base: position 18,289,288 of record NC_138224.1, on the reverse strand, counting down.
AAACTGATTGGATTATGGAAAGTGTCTTAATATGACAGGTGCTTGAAGGAGAGGGGCTTGATGATGTCACTCGAAACAGTCATTTTTAGGGCGTAGTAAGTGATTACATAAAATATTTGTTCCTTTTATTATATTTTTAAATTAACATTAACTCTTGTTTTATTAATAGTGTGATGCATTGATTTATTGATTGAATGACATCTGGACATCTTCAGATACATGGCATCATGGATTCTATCAAATATCAACAGATAAAAAAAAAACTAAAAAAAAAACTGACAGCTTCTGCTAGAAATCTTAAAATGGGCAGTGGTTGGATCTTCCATCAGGACAACGATCATCAAAATTAACATAAAAATGTGTTCCGAAGCACAAAATGAAGCTTCTGCCATGGCCATCCCAGTTCCCTGACCTGATGAGTGGAGTGAACTGAAGAGAAGCGCCAACATGGATCTGGGAATCTGAAGGATCTGGAGAGATTCTGTATGGATGAATGGTCTGATCTCTTGTCAGGTGTTCTCCAGACTCATCAGGCATTATAGGAGAAGACTCAGAGCTGTTATCTTGGCAAAAGTATCTCATAAAAGGGTGCCAATGGCCAACATGTTTTGGAGAAAAACATTTATTTCATAATGTGATTTCCCTCCCACTTTCAATTTGTTTACTTCAATGAAAGGTTAGATTTTTGCTAATTTTTTTAATAAAAAGATCAAAAGGTATAAACAATGCAGATTTAATTTTATAGCCATTTTTTATCATATTTTTAATCACACCAGGGGTGCCATTAATTCTGACCACAACTATATATATATATATATATATATATATATATATATATATATATATATATATATATACACAAACACAACACACACACACACACACACACACACACACACACACACACACACACACACACACACACACGTATAGACTGGTCTATAGTAATATAATATAGAAATATTATATTCCTCTTTTTTTACACATTTTTCTCCACTCTTCCTCGTCTTTTCTTTTCTCTTTCTTTCGTACATACAGTTCGTTGTGCACCTGCCCGACAGTCTCTCCTTCTCAAATTCATTTCAATTCACTCCTCTGATTCAAGTTCCCTTCATTCTCCGCATCACCCGCCACGACTTGCCACTTTATTGCCCATTTCTCTATCACTCCTCCTTTCTCAATCCTTCCATTTTTCCTGTCACTCACACAGTGGCATCTAACTGTGCCTGCACACTTTGGCAATGGTGGTCACACCACACGACATGGCAAAGTTCAAGGTATTCTGGTATAAAATGACAGGCTGCCTTGATACTGCAAAAAAAATAAAAAATCTGGCCAAGCAAAATCACAAGTACGTTTTGACACTTACTATCTAGGTTAGATACCCCTTATTTTGAAGCAATACACTTTTTTGTTGCAAGTTGACCAGCAGAAATGAAAGGGGCCATGAAAACAGGGTTTTTTCATTTTCTTTCTTTCTGTATAAACAAACAAACAAACAAATGCATATGCAGTTTGAATGAATGAATACATTTATGTCTGCAATGTACTGAACCTGTGCTTCATTTTATTTTATTTTTTATAAAAAAACGTATTACAATACATTTATATAATAATATAAAACGTAATTAAATGTTGCTAGCCAAACTATTTTTCCAAATGTATGTTTGATGTCAGAAATCATCATGATTTTGACATCACAATCATACCCCCATTAACATATGACAATACACATTTCCATATCGATACCCTTGAAATATCTTGACCCATCCTGATAAACAACAGTGTGAACTGTATTTCATTGCACAAAGTTTACCCAATCATATCATATATTATTACATTAAGAGGTCTTGAAGGTTCAGCAAAAAAAAAAAAAAAAAAAAAAAAAATAGCCTGTTTAATTTTACGGATCGGGTACTTCAGGGAAAACAAATACCATTCTACAGAAGTGTAAAATACATCACTATTAAGATTAACATATTTGTACATTAACCTATTCTATACTTGACTTAATATATCAAACACAACATTAGAAATTGAAACCGTAGTTATTCCACATAATTAAAGTATATGCTTTCTTGATTGAACAAATGTAATGATTACCAAACACTTAGGTTGGTGATTAGCGTGTGCTCTGTAGGTGGTTTAAGATGATTAATAAGGGAAATTGTGTTACAGTGTAAATTAATGAATTAAATAGAATATATTAAAGGGGACCTATTATGCCCCTTTTAACAAGATGTAAAATAAGTCTCTGATGTCCCCAGAGTGTGTATTTGACATTTTAGCTCAAAATACCCAACAGATAATTTTTTACAGCATTTAAATTGTCACTTTTTGAGGCTCAGAAAAACATGCTGTTTTAGTGTGTGCCCTTTAAATGCAAATGAGCTGCTGCTGCACGGCACAGGGGGCGGAGCCTTGCGAGCTCGCGCTCAGTGTCAGAACAATCTCATCTCACGCAATGATGATAATATCAAAACAGAAACTCAGTAACGGTGATAATTTCCACCTGGAGTCGGACAATAAAGTACCCTGGAAATCCGGAGTTCTCGCGACAGCACAAGTTGAATTTGCTCAGCGAGTTTACTCTTGCGTCGAGTAATGATACTCATTAAATATGCCGAGCTAAACAGATGACGACAGCGCTGTGACGTTGAAGTCATTAGTAAACATTGCAAGATGGCTATGGATGAACACCAGTTGTTTGAAACGGCTTTGGCCGCTACAATGAACGAGTTAGACTTGGCTTTTTATCTAAAAGAGGAACAGAAGACGACGCTCGAATCGTTCCTTTGCAAAGAAGGCCGTTTTTGCTGTTTTGCCGACCGGTTACGGCAAGAGTCTAATCTACCAGTTAGCTCCGCTGGTAGCTGAGTGTATGGGGCTTGTTGTGATTGGTCGTAGTGTTATCCAATTGCTTGCAGTGAGATTTTCAAATGCATGCTTGGTGCTGCCCCTCGAGTTGGGCGATTATCATTAGTCGATGCCAGACCATTAATCTTTCAGATTTAGGTCTGGATTATTTCCAGGCTAACAATAATGCCTACAGAGTCAGAGAATATATGCTGTATGGAGATGGAACAGGTATAGTTTAGTTTAATTATGGTTATAACGTATGTCTCATTGCTTGTATCCACTATTAAGCCTGCTGTAGGACCCCGTCCGAAATATGGCCAAAAATATACTGACCACCACCATCCATCACCATCTTCTTCCGCTTATCCGGGGCCGGGTCGCGGGGGCAGCAGTCTAAGCAGAGATCCCCAGACTTCCCTCTCCCTAGAGCAGGGGTGCCCAATCCTGTTCCTGCCGATCGACTGTCCTGCACAGTTCATCTCCAACCCTAATCAAACACACCTGCATTTAATTTTCAAGTGATCCTGAAGACCTTAATTGGTTGCTTCAGGTGTGTTTGATTAGGGTTGGAGATGAACTGTGCAGGACAGTCGATCGGCAGGAGCAGGATTGGGCACCCCTGCCCTAGACACTTCCTCCAGCTCTTCTGGGGGGACACTGAGGCGTTCCCAGGCCAGCCGGGAGACATAGTCTCTCCAGCGTGTCCTAGGTCTTCCCCGGGGTCTCCTCCCAGTGGGACGCGCCCGGAACACCTTCCCGGTAAGGCGTCCAGGAGGCATCCGGAACAGATGCCCGAGCCACCTCAGCTGACCCCTCTCAATGTGGAGGAGCAGCGGCTCTACTCTGAGCTCCTCCCGAGTGACCGAGCTTCTCACCCTATCTCTAAGGGATCGCCCAGCCACCCTGCGGAGAAAGCTCATTTCGGCCGCCTGTATCCGGGATCTTGTCCTTTCGGTCATGACCCAAAGCTCATGACCATAGGTGAGAGTAGGAACGTAGATTAACCGGTAAATCGAGAGCTTCGCCTTGCGGCTCAGCTCTTTCTTTACCACGACAGACCGGTACATCGACTGCATTACTGCAGAAGCTGCACCGATCCGTCTGTCAATCTCCCGTTCCATCCTTCCCTCACTCGTGAACAAAACCCCAAGATACTTAAACTCCTCCACTTGAGGCAGGAACTCTCCACCAACCTGAAGTGGGCAAGCCACCCTTTTCCGACTGAGGACCATGGCCTCGGATTTGGAGGTGCTGATTCTCATCCCAGCCGCTTCACACTCGGCTGTAAACCGTCCCAGTGCATGCTGAAGGTCCTGGCTTGATGAGGCCAACACGACAACATCATCTGCAAAGAGCAGAGACGAAATCGTGTTGTCACCAAACCTGACACCCTCCGGCCCCTGGCTGCACCTAGAAATTCTGTCCATAAAAATTATGAACAGAACCGGCGACAAAGCCCTGGCGGAGTCCAACACGCACCGGGAACAAGTCTGACTTACTGCCGGCAATGCGAACCAAGCTCCTGCTTCGGTCGTACAGGGACCGGACAGCCCTTAGTAAAGGACCCCGGACCCCATACTCCCGGAGCACCCTCCACAGGCCGCCGCGAGGGACACAGTCGAATGCCTTCTCCAAATCCACAAAGCACATGTGGACTGGTTGGGCAAACTCCCATGAACCCTCCAGCACCCTGTAGAGGGTATAGAGCTGGTCCAGTGTTCCACAGACTGGACGAAAACCACACTGTTCCTCCTGGATCCGAGGTTCTACTATCGGCCATATTCTCCTCTCCAGTACCCTGGCATAGACTTTCCCAGGGAGGCTGAGAAGTGTGATCCCCCTGTAGTTGGAACACACCCTCCGGTCCCCCTTCTTAAAAAGAGGGACCACCACCCCGGTCTGCCATCCCAGAGGCACTGTCCCCGATCGCCACGCGATGCTGCAGAGACGTGTCAGCCAAGACAGCCCCACAACATCCAGAGACTTGAGGTACTCAGGGCGGATCTCATCCACCCCCGGTGCCTTGCCACCGAGGAGTTTCTTGACTACCTCGGTGACTTTAGCTTGGGTGATGGACGAGTCCACCTCTGAGCCCTCAGCCTCTGCTTCCTCAATGGAAGACGTGACAGCGGGATTGAGGAGATCCACAAAGTATTCCTTCCACCGTCCAACAACATCCCCAGTTGAGGTCAACAGCTCCCCACCTCTACTGTAAACAGCGTTGGTAGGGCACTGCTTCCCTCTCCTGAGGCGCCGGACGGTTTGCCAGAATCTCTTCAAGGCCAGCCGATAGTCCCTCTCCATGGCCTCACCGAACTCCTCCCAGGCCCGAGTTTTTGCCTCCACAACCACCCGGGCTGCAGTCCACTTGGCCTGCCGGTACTCGTCAGCTGCCTCTGGAGTCCCACAAGCCAACCAGGCCCAATAGGACTCCTTCTTCAGCTTGACGGCATCCCTTACTTCCGGTGTCCCCCACCGGGTTCAGGGATTGCCGCCTCGACAGGCACCGGAGACCTTACGGCCACAGCTCCGAGCGGCCTCTTCGACAATGGAGGTGGAGAACATGGTCCACTCGGACTCAATATCTCCAGCCTCTCTCGGGATCCGGTTGAAGCTCCACCGGAGGTGGGAGTTGAAGATCTCTCTGACAGGAGACTCGGCCAAACGTTCCCAGCAGACCCTTACAATACGCTTGGGTCTGCTGAGTCTGTCCAGCTTCCTCCCCCGCCATCGGATCCAACTCACCACCAGGTGGTGATCAGTTGACAGCTCCGCCCCTCTCTTCACCCGAGTGTCCAAGACATACGGCCGGAGGTCAGATGAAACGACCACAAAGTCGATCATCGACCTACGACCTAGGGTGTCCTGGTGCCACGTGCACTGATGGACACCCTTATGCTTGAACATGGTGTTCGTTATGGACAAGCTGTAACTAGCACAGAAGTCCAATAACTGAACACCGCTCGGGTTCAGATCAGGGTGGCCGTTCCTCCTAATCACGCCCCTCCAGGTGTCACTGTCACTTGCCCACGTGGGCGTTGAAGTCCCCCAGTAAAACGACGGAGTCCCCAGTCGGAGCACTTTCCAGCACCCCTCCCAGAGACTCCAAGAAGGCCGTGTACTCTGCACTGCCGTTTGGCCCGCAGGCACAAACGACAGTGAGAGACCTGTCCCCGACCCGAAGGCACAAGGAAGCGACCCTCTCGTTCACCGGGGTGAACTCCAACACATGGCGGCTGAGCTGGGGGGCTATAAGCAAACCCACACCAGCCCGCCGCCTCTCACCATGGGAAACTCCTGAGTGGTGAAGAGTCCATCCTCTCTCGAGGATTGTGGTTCCAGAGCCCAAGCCGTGTGTAGAGGTGATCCCGACTATCTCTAGTCGGAACCTCTCAACCTCACTTACAATCTCAGGCTCCTTCCCCGCCAGCGAGGTGACGTTCCATGTCCCTAGAGCTAGTTTCCGTGTCCAGGGATCGGGCTGTCGAGGCCCCCGCCTTCGACTGCCGCCCGATTCTCTAAGCACCGGACCTTTACGGTCCCTCCTGTAGGTGGTGAGCACACAGGAAGGCGGCCCCACGTCGCTCCTTTGGGCTGAGCCCGGCCGGACCCCGTGGGGGGAGGCCCGGCCACCAGGCGCTCGCATACGAGCCCCAACCCCAGGCCTGGCTCCAGGGTGGGGCCCCGGCTGCGCCATACCGGGCGACGCCACGGTCCTTCGATTTAATTTCTTCATAAAGGGTTTCTGAACCGCTCTTAGTCTGACCCGTCGCCTAGGACCTGTTTGCCTTGGGAGACCCTACCAGGGGCATATAGAGCTGGTAAGTCCCGCCCCTTCCGTAAAACCCCGCTGGACCTCAAAGTTGAAAAACCGTCAATGCAAGTGAATGGGAGAAAATAATTATTTTCTGGTCCCGTTTGAATTGTGCCATGAATGTGAACATATGTTGTCTGTGAATTTTTTTTTATATAACTTTTCATGTTACGAGTTTGACAGTATATGGTATGATTATTCGGCTAGCAGTTGTGGAAAAGACATAACGAGAAAGACTACATGTCGCCTATGTGACGTCACCCCATACAGTTGACTTACCCGTGGATTTCGCCAACCTCAACGATTTTGTCCTCTCCCTGAAAGAAGGCGGTGAAGTGCACCAAAGACGCAGCCATGTTTAGCGGGATCCGTGAGCTAGTCCGTGTGCTAGTGGTGTTGACGTTTCAAACGCGTCGAGAGTTGTAGTCCACAAAGTGCTCTCACACAAAGTCTAACCGTATCAAACTTCTACCCGCTAAATTGTATCATTCTTTACACGAAAAAAAATTCACAGACAACATATGTTCACATTCATGGCACAATTCAAACGGGACCAGAAAATAATTATTTTCTCCCATTCACTTGCATTGACGGTTTTTCAACTTTGAGGTCCAGCGGGGTTAGCGGAAGGGGCGGGACTTACCAGCTCTATAGCCCCGGACAACATAGCTCCTAGGGTCATTCGGGTACTCAAACCCCTCCACCACGTTAAGGTGGCAGTTCAAGGAGGGGAAATGCCTAATATACTGACGAGTTTAATAAAGTTTATTTTACATCACACAAAAGATGAAGCATCAGTTTTACTCCAGAAAATCACCGTAAGAGCTGAGTAAACACAGCATAAGAAGTGCGTAAGTACAAAAACGAATTTCGGTGGAGTTGAGGGAGCATTTTCTTAGAAAACAAAATTAATCCACCTCGTCTTAAGCGGCTGGCTCAGATTTCGGGAGTAAATAGAGAGAGAGCTACGTGGATTAATACATCCAGCCACACAACACCTACATTTTCGTCAGTGCAGCAATGGCGGATGTGTTCAACTCGCTGTGAACTTGATCAGGGCGGTTCTATGTTAAAACGGCAGCTCTGTCAACATTCGTGGGCGGGGCCTGTGGCTGTTGTGACGTCACACCTGCCCCATGGCTGAAAACAGGTCGTTGGGAGACACTGCTTATAATTTATGATTAAAAAAAAGGAGTGAGTGGATTTTTATCACTATAGGGTGGTTGTGTACACATACTGCCAACACACATTTTTGTCCAAACACCATGCAAAAGTGAATTTTGTATAATAGTAAAAGTGAATTTTAAAAAAGTATTATAAAAGTAAAAGTATAGTAAAAGTATTATACAAAAGTGGATTTTGTATAATAGGTTAATAGTAATAATAACCTTTAAAGCTAATTAATGTATTAAATTTATTTTTTTCATATATATATGAAGAGCTCTTTTCCAAAACGGGATAAACGCCATTTAAAAAAAAAATGAGTTCCCTTACGAGAACGTTCTCTCGTACTGCGTTGCAAACGCTATGGGAAAACTCCTTTTCTCGAGAATATTGAAGCCTTTATTTTAAAACGCATTTGCTACAGCACAGGCGAGAGCATCAGACCCACGTGAGTGAGCTGATAGGCTGTGCTGTGGGCAACTGCACGAACCAATGGCGGATAGACAGAAGCGCGCGAGCCAATCAGGGCGCTTGGCGCTCTGTCACTGTCAAGCGCGCGAAACTACACGTGACCATAACATATAAATACAGATAGAATCCGCCATTTGACAGATTTAATCTCCTTCAGCTCGACTCACCTCGTCGCTGATTTTCTCCGGTCGTAAGAAGCCCTCGTCGTGGAAAAGCCGTCCAGCGGAACAGCTTCGCATCCCGGCATCTCGCCAGCTGAGCGTTTCCCTGTGGCATCCGACGAAAAATTATATCCTTTTCATTGCATATTTATCTAAAAGAGCAAACCGCTGTTTTCACAGCGCGGCATAATGCCTCTCTCCATCTGTGAGAGCTGCGGGGTCTCCCTGCATGCATCCGACGGACACACCCAGTGTGCGGCCTGCCTCGGCCCTGAGCACGCCGAGGCAGCGCTCATGAAAGGCGGCTGCCAATTCTGCGACGGGATGCCTGTCTCCGTTCTCCGTTCAAGGCTGTCTTCGACGGTGACCGATTCCGCCCACCTTCCGTCTTCGGCGCCCCACGAGCCCCGTAGGAAGAAGTGGCTCGATCAGAGGCGTCCTGAGCGCGGTGAGTTTAGCGAGTGCACGCCGGGCCTTTCTCCTCGTGCCTCGCCCACGCCTTCTTCGCCTGTCCTGTTCTCTCGGAGCGAGCAGCGCCCCTCGTCTGAAGCGGCTGGACTCGTCTCTTTCGGCGCATCTCCGGATGACGTCGATGACGCACTTTCTATGGCGGCATCTGAGAGCGAGGATTGGTCGGGCTCTGCGGACCCCGCCCCCCCCTCTCAGCTAGAGTTTTCTGATACTCGAGCGAGCATTGACGCCGAACTTCTCCGTGTCATGTCTCGCGCTGTTGACGAGTTGGGACTCGATTGGCTTTCTCCAGCTGAGCCCGCCAGAAGCCGCCTCGATGAATGGTACCTGCCGGGGCGCCAGCAGGCCCCTCGTCAGCGCGCCGCTCCATTTATGCCTGAGGTTCACGAAGAGCTCACAAAATGCTGGCGCGCGCCCTTTTCAGCGCGAACGCGCTCATCTGCCTCTTCTACGCTCTCCACTGTTGACGGCGCTGAAGAGAAAGGATATGTGTCTCTCCCCCCACTGGAGGAAGCGGTCGCTGCACACTTATGCCCCCCCACTGCAGGTAGTTGGAGGTCTAAGACGGTGCACCCTTCTAAGCCGTGCAGAACTACTTCGGCCATTGCCAGCCGCGCATACGCTGCCGCCGGTCAAGCCGCCTCTGCACTTCACGCCATGGCGACGCTTCAAGCCTTCCAGGCCAAACTTCTCCGTTCCATGGATGAGTCAGGCCCGGACCCAGACACATTTAAAGACCTCAGGAGTGCCACGGATCTGGCACTGAGGGCCACGAAGACCACCGCTCAAGCCCTGGGCCGCAATATCACGGCCGTTCAGAATGCTCACGACCAGACATATCCTGGCGCAGATTCGCCCAGGCGACTGGTTTTTCTCAGTAGATCTGAAAGACGCTTACTTTCACATTCAAGTGAACCCCCACCACAGGCCATTCTTGAGATTCGCCTTCGAGGGGCAGACATACCAGTACACAGTTCTTCCATTTGGACTGGCACTAGCGCCTCGTACATTCACGAAGTGCATGGATGCAGCTCTCTCCCCCCTGAGACAGCGGGGAATGCGCATCCTAAACTACCTCGACGACTGGCTCATACTGACCCAGTCAGAGGCGGAGTCACATACTCACAAAGCCTGGCTCCTCAGCCATCTAGAATGTCTAGGGCTCAGGGTCAATGTTGCAAAGAGTGTTCTGTTGCCCAGCCAACGTATCACGTTCCTGGGAACAGTTCTCGACTCCGTACTTATGAGAGCATGGCCCACACCGGCCCGTGCTCTAACGATTCAGCAGCTCACGGCATCGTTCATAGAGGGCTCTCTTGTACCCCTCAGAACGTTTCAGAGGATCCTTGGCCTGATGGCCTCTGCATCATCAGTACTCCAACTAGGCCTACTGCGTATGCGTCCTCTTCAGCTGTGGCTGGCTCCTGTGGTGCCACCCCACGCCTGGCATTCAGGCCACTTGATTATCAAGGTGGACCAGCGCTGTGTTCAAGCCCTGGCCCCTTGGAAAAACGCCAGCTGGTACCAGCAGGGCGTAAGCATGGGGGTAGTTTCAGAGAGGAGGATGATTTCAACAGACGCCTCCAACTCCGGTTGGGGAGCTCTGTACGAGGGCAGGCCTGCCTCCGGCCTCTGGTCGAAAGAGAAACGCCTACACATAAACTGCCTCGAAATGAGAGCAGTTTTTCTAGCCCTAAAAACATTCCTCCCATACCTGGCGGGACACCACGTGTTGGTACGGACGGACAACATGTCGGTGGTCTCTTACATAAATCGCCAGGGCGGCCTCAGGTCCCGCAACCTGTTTGCCATAGCCTCACAGCTCTTGCTATGGGCTCACACCAATCTGCGCTCGCTCAGGGCAGCTCACGTGCCAGGCACGTTGAATACAGGAGCAGACATGCTCTCTCGGGGCAGAGTTCCCCCAGAGGAATGGTCTCTCCACCCTCAGACAGTTCTCCTACTAGACTCTGGCTCTGTGGATCCAGACTAGTTTTGAACCATGGTCACTTGGGTATTCCCATCTATAGCATATGTGCGGCGGCCGGATATCCGCTCCGTCCACATTGTTGAATTATAGCTTTAATGCCCTTGCTTGTAGCTACAGTTCTTCTGTCTAGACACTGGCTCTGTGACCCAGTCTAGTTGATATTGAACACACGGTTTTTACTTTGTGGGCTAAGTGACTGGCTCTGGCCAGATCCGATGAATTATAACTTTAATGTCCCTGCTTTGCAGTTACAGTCTTTTCAGTCTAGACTCTGGCTCTGCTGACCCAGACTAGTTCGATGTTTAACACACGGTTATCACCTTGTGGAATAAGTGACTGGCTTTGGCCAGTCTTTAAAACGGATAATTGATGGGCCCGATGTTCGGTCTCTTTTTATCCTGGCTATTCTGTACTTCCCGGAACTCTGGTGAGTCAGAGCGGCCAAAAGATTAATAGCACGGCGTTTTAAATGGAAACGTTCCCATAGCGTTTGCAACGCAGTACGAGAGAACGTTCTCGTAAGGGAACGTACTGGTTACTTTCGTAACCTCGGTTCCCTTAGAGATAAGGGAACGAGTACTGCGTTGCCTTGCCGTGCTATTTTTCTTATGGCAGGTTTGTCGCTTCAGTCGATTATACCTGTCAAATGGCGGATTCTATCTGTATTTATATGTTATGGTCACGTGTAGTTTCGCGCGCTTGACAGTGACAGAGCGCCAAGCGCCCTGATTGGCTTGCGCGCTTCTGTCTATCCGCCATTGGTTCGTGCAGTTGCCCACAGCACAGCCTATCAGCTCACTCACGTGGGTCTGATGCTCTCGCCTGTGCTGTAGCAAATGCGTTTTAAAATAAAGGCTTCAATATTCTCGAGAAAAGGAGTTTTCCCATAGCGTTTGCAACGCAGTACTCGTTCCCTTATCTCTAAGGGAACCGAGGTTACGAAAGTAACCAGTACGTTTGTCATGTCATTTTGCTGTGTACTGGACCTATTCACTGCTCCATCAACGTTTAATGACAAATCGCTATATTTACTTGTTTAAAATGTACTGCAAGATGCAGTTTCTTTCCAAAACGAGATAAGCGCCAAACCTATTTTTAGCCTAAACGGGATATATCCTCTCAACCAATCAGAATTCGGTGAGCGTTCTATGCAATCCAAATAGGCGGCGATCTGAACAGAGGTTTGTTACTTTGTTTATGTTCATTCATTCCTCAAAATGAGTGCTTTAAACTGTAGTAACACTTTTGATGGCCTTGATGAGCCAGTGAGACCTACACCTGGGGGTAGAAAACGCAGACTGGACAAAGAAAATCACAAAAAACAACAAAAAAAGAAGGTTCGTCACTCGGGTGGCGCGTTAATACCAACAGTGGGATGTCAACACAAAGCTGCCGCCAAAGGTTTCTGTCAGGCCGAGAGGCTGTCGCCGGACGATCTGATGGTAAATTTAAACTATTTTTATGAATAACAAAACAAGGTTGACCAGGACCAGGCCATACTTCATCTCCTGGACATCACGCAAGTGACAAGGAAGCGTCCGAAAGTCCAGGACATTAACAAACAAAAAGACCGGAACGTATCTGTTAAGTACAGTCTTTTGTGCAACAGACATCCGGAGAATGTGCCCGTTTGCAAGGCGACCTTCATAAAAGTGTTTGGTGAGTACAACTTTCGTTTCAGAATTGACTAGTATAATACTGTTTTGTAGGTTTCCCCCTCGCGATAAAGATATTTTCCTGTAAAGAAGCCTGTTAACGTGACATTAAAAGTACTGAATAGTTCTAATAGCCTAATAGCCTAAATGTGTTACTAAATGATTTGAATGTATTTTTAACATTGTTGTATTTAAGGACTGGTATTTGTATGTGTGTTATTTTTAAATTATTTGTTTTATGTGGTGGACAATATTAGAACATGTCACTGGAAATATGTATTTTATTTTTACTATTTATTTTATTTTATTTTACTATTTATTTTATTTGGCTTTTATTTATTTCATGCATTTGCACTTATTTAATTTATATTCATTTATACTATGAGTACCTGGTTATATGTTGCATGTTCTCTGGTTTGTTTTTTAAAAGACAAACCATCATTTTTTTTTTTTTCAAAAATTGATGGATTTATAGCGTTTTGAAAAATAAATAAATAAACTTTGAATTTATCATCAACAATATTGTTGTTTGATTTAATAATCATTGTTCAACGTGTTCAGACTGAGCCAAAAAAACATTTTAATTAGGATAAATTGAATATTCACAAAATGTGTGGGTCTAGGTAAAAAATGTAATTTTCCTGAAAACTACTGAAATGGATTTATCCCGTTTTGGAAAAGAGCTCCTCATATATATATATATATATATATATATATATATATATATATATATATATATATATATATATATATATATATCTGCCATTGATTTTAGCTGTCTATGGCCGCTAGTTCTATCGTTATCAACATAGTTCAAATATTAATTGTTTCCTGAAACCATAGTTCCACAGAACATTTGCTAACAGTATCGGACAGTTGTGTATTCATAGTTCCACCATGTATAGCACTCAACCTCTGGTTAGAGGCAACATGGTTCGAATGGCAGATGCGCAACAAAGTTCCTATGTTTTTGGCAAACGGTTTGTGACGAACTATAGTTTTTCCTTGACGATGCATCATCACAGCTTTGCAATGAGTGAAGTCGTTGTACGGGAAACACACCCCTGGTCAGGATGCTCCAAAAAGAGTAAAGTTTGAAAATCTCCTTCATCAAATAGTCAAATGAAAATTTGACTGAATTGTGATTGGTCCATCTTCATGCAGTCATTTGCATACTGAATTGTGATTGGTCTTTCTTACATTTGTACATCATAGACAAGGACATTTGCTGATGCTGATGCTGAACGTTTCATCAGGACAGCAGTTATCGTGCACTTTGGGCGTTCTTCCACAGTGCTTTAATTTAATCATCCTCCTTTTCTTTTTATTAAATTCTATATTTCTCTCTCTTTCTGCGATGGTGTGGGATTAGTCAAGGGGATTTGGGGTTCTTGGGCTGTCATCTCTCTCGTGTATGTGTGCGCGAGTGCAATAGTTTCCTTGTGGCATGAAAGTGTTGCATCATTCGCCTGCGTGTCACTGGCAGTTCTGTGGAATATGTTCTAACCAGCTCTGCAGGATGATGCCCGTGCTTGCATTTACAATCTGCTTAGCTATCACTCTGTGTCATCAATACTCCAGGGTTATGTTGCCACGCACATGCTGTCATTTCGAAAAATGTGACCTATGGGGTGGGCATTTTGGTTATTTCGTGTACACACCTGTTATATCACACCTGCCGATTGTAGTAACGGTAGAATTATTTACTCGCCCCTCATGTCGTTCTAAATCTGTATGACTTTACTTCTTCTGTGGAACACAAAAGAACATGTTAGACAGAATGACTGCCTCAATCACTATTCACTACTATTGTATTGGCGGGGAAAAAAAAAAGATGCATTGAAAGCGAATGGTGACTGAGGCTGTCAGTCCCTGACATTCTGCCTAACATCTCCTTGTGTGTTCTACAGAAGAAAGAAACCCATACAGGATTAGAAGAATATGATGGTGAATAAAAATTGACCAAATTTTCATTTTTGAAGCTTTTTCTTTAAAAGTATACCAAATTTAAATAGGCCTAAGAGTGTCTTAGTCTAACATTGATGTTGAGTCAGAGCCAATACATATGACTGAGAAAACTGAGCGGCCACAGCTACAAAAAACTTTATAACTTGTAAATTGATGTAAATGTAACACAATGCCCTCACTGCCTGCCTTACTGGTTTCTATTGATAATATAATGTGGAATAGCTATAATTACTCCTTGTATACCCATAGCTATAGAGATTTCAATCTTGGAATCAGTAATACATGGCCTTCATTCATAGTACTTAGTAAAAAAAATATATATTTATAATGTCAAAAATTAAAATGCCTTTGTGTGACAATGAAGCGAATGCACAGATAAACTTAAAGTTGTGTTAGTCAGAATTCAGAACTCTACATATAATGCAATATCATATAGTCACTAAAATGTAGAAAATGAATAAGTCTCTAAAATATGTTGCATATGTTAATATTTAGAGCAGTTTTAACACATTGATAGTATGTTGATAAATATGTTATATACCTGATATACTTAAATGTAATGTTTGAAAATATGATTTTTATAATTTTGCACAATGCTGTCCATATTGATATTGAAAAAAAAAAAAATCATCATTGAAGTCATTAGGCCCCATCATGCACCCAGAGCAATGCAGCGCCAGGAGCGACGCAAGCATTTTTTGCTAGTTTCAGCCCGACCCAGTTATCATGCGCTTAGATCGTTAAAATAGGGCCCATTGGGGGCAGTGTTGATACATAGTGGATGATTTGGACCATGAAGTACACCGAAACATGAAGCCCCTCTTTACAACCCAGATGACCCATTATATAGCTGCAGGTGCCTTTGTGTTTTTTGCACATTCCCGTATAGTCATTACTGGATTTCACTGTGTAAAATGTTTCAATTTCAAATGTTAAAATTACAAAAGAGGTCAACTAGCACAGATATTACTGAAGATCAATCATGCTGTCATTTCAGACTACTCTTGTCCATCCAGCAAATACAGTATAGGCAGATGTAATGCTTTCTATTTCAATCTTTCTCTCTGGTTTGATCGGCTGACACAGATCTGTATTGTTTAGTTTGAAGTAAAAAAAAAAGGGTATTTTAGTGGGACTTCTAAGCACGTCTAAGCCTCCCGCCAGCGAGAGAATGCTTATATCGACCACAGACAGAGAGATGACAGACCACTGTTCAATAATCACACACACACACACACACACACACACACTCATACAAAGAAACGGGCAGACCGAATATTGTATATGTTCTACTGAGAAACGACCAGACCCCCTCCACCCCCACCTCCCCCCCCCACACACACACACACACACAAACACACATACTCACAAACACACTACTGACCTACTCTCCATGCTAAACACATCCATCACACACACACATGCACAGGTGAATTGATAGGCCAGTGCTCTGTGTCAAATACGATCCTGTCTTTAAGTGTGTGTGTGTGTGTGTGTGTGTGTGTGTGTGTGTGTGTGTGTGTGTGTGTGTGTGTGTGTGTGTGTGTGTGTGTGTGTGTGTGTGTGTGTGTGTGTGTGTGTGTGTGGGTGGCATCAGCTCATCAGATCCAGTACTGGAGGTGGCAGCTATTTTTCGCCTGATCGCTCTCCACATATCCATTTCGGAGCTGGGTAGATACACACACACACACACACACATCTATATCAAATTGAGAAGGTTGATGAGAAGATGCTGTCTGATAGAAGCACAGAGCAAAGGATGAAGTTTGGACTTCCCTTAAAGTGTCACGGTGTGTGCTGTGTATACTGCAACACTGTGATTTCTTTTACCAGTACCGTATGTGTGCAGAATAGACATGTTTAGATCATTCTCTTATAAACTCTTCTCATAAATCCTTATCATAGACCATAACCTCAGTTTAATTTGACATAAATGAAATTGAGGCTTTAGGGGATAGATGTACAGGCTGTTCAGTTGGCTTTCAAAAATTCTGAAAAAAAAAAAAAAACACTTTCTGAGGCCTTGAGGCAGCACGAGATATTCAATGAATATTTTTTCTATCGCTTACAGCCTCATTTTAGCCTCAACCTGGGCTGAACATGAACATTTATACTAATAGTACTACTACAAAAAAAAAAAAAAAAAACAGCCATTCTATCCAAGCAGCCAATCTGTGTGTTACACATGCAGAGACAAATTTATATGTTTAATTAAAATGAACATTTTGTTCATTCAAATTTAATTAATTGAAAATTTATATTTCATGTATTATTTAAAATAATTCCATGTATTTAAATTATGTAATTCTTTTATAACTATTATTTGGAAAACTTGGAAAGCCATTTTTAAAGTGTGAATTTTAGATTTCGGAAAGTCATGTAAATGAATACATACATTTTTACAAGTGTTATTATTATTATTTTTTACAATTATTTGTCCCTCCTTCATTTTAAGTCAAAAAATGTTCACTCATTTTATTGTATACCAAACAAAACCTATTCAGTGTGTCTGTTCACTTAAAAAAGTATAATAGCATACTTCTCCTCAATAAACCACATTTGAGGTATAATTTACGTCTGTAGCACAGAATGTGGAATGTGTTGTATGCTGTTAAATACTGAAGGCTAATGGTTTTGAAAAGCCTTAGCAAAACAACTTGTTATAATAATTTTACAAAGATTGCCACTTTTAAAGCTGTCCCACACTGAGGTAATTGAGTTTATTCTCTTACACACAGCATTACTTTGCATATGAAAACAAAACACATTAGCGTTATCAGAAGCGCTGACGAGAGCAGAAGGTCTGAGCGAGCGGCTATTAGCTTATTAGCCCTTTTGTGTGAAAATCGTTTCCTTTGAAGCGATCATGGCCTAGTACACGTCGCTTTGTAATTCTGTTGTTGCAGTGCTGTGCTAGCATTACAGCTAAAACACAACACTGTTCTTTATGGCATCGTCCTCCCGCAGGCTGCTGTTTCTGCTGGTGTTTAAGACAGCTGTAAGCAAAGCACTTTATTGATTTGTCATTTAGAAAACCTTACCCGCTTTCATTTGTCTCATAAGCAACTCACAAAGAGAACCAATTATAGCAGCACCCTCTCAGTGGAGACAGAGGAGCTGCAGAAGAATGAGGAAATCTATCTGAACCAAAATCAATGTCTGTCTAACTGTCAGTCTCTCTATCTATCTATCTATCTATCTATCTATCTATCTATCTATCTATCTATCTATCTATCTATCTATCTATCTATCTATCTATCTATCTATCTGTCTGTCTGTCTGTCTGTCTGTCTGTCTGTCTGTCTGTCTGTCTGTCTGTCTGTCTGTCTGTCTGTCTATATCTATCTATCTATCTATCTATCTCTGTCTGTCTGTCTGTCTGTCTGTCTGTCTGTCTCGATGTCTGTCTGTCTGTCTCTCTGTCTGTTTCTCTGTCTATCTAGCTCTGTCTGTCTGTCTGTCTATCCATCCATCCATCCATCCATCCATCCATCCATCCATCCATCCATCCATCATCCCGCTCTGTCTGTCCATCTATCTACACACACACATATATATCTATCTATCCATCCATCCATCCATCCATCCATCCATCTATTTATCTATCTTTTGTCTGTCTGTCTGTCTGTCTGTCTGTCTGTCTGTCTGTCTGTCTGTCCATCAATTCAATTCAAATATCTTTATTGGCATGACACGAAAAATACAGTTTGTATTCCAAAAGCATTAAAACAATATAGAAAGGATTAATTTTGGGGTAGTAATGGTCTCTGATGTTTATATATTTTTAGGCATTTAATAATTTTTAGGCACATCCGTGTGGAAGTGCAGCTCGGTCTCCATCACTCCCAGGCTGCAGTGTGAGCAGAGTCTGTCCTCATGGGAAAGCCAAGTCTGTCTGCACTGGCCCGTCTCTATGACCAGACTGTGCTCGATGAGTCTGAGTTTTACATCAGTCTCTGTGCTCAGGTAGTTTGCAACAGTGTATTCTCAATGTAGGGCTGAATAACATTCCAGTTTGTGTTGGTTTTTAATAGTGTTTGTCCAGTGGGTGATGTACTTGTCTTTTTCTGTGTTTAAAATGACACAGATTTTATCTGTGGTTAAAATGAGTGTGTGTGTGTGTTTGTCCTGAGGCTGGTTGATCTCTTCAGGTGTGAGGTCAGTCAGTCTCAGCACCAGCTGGCAGAGGGTAGTCTTCGTTAGGTTCAGCTCTTGGTGTTTTAGGGCTTTGTAATGGTATGTGCTAGGGCAGGGGCGTCACTAGGCCCTTTTTAGGGGGGGGGGGGGCCCAGCCCCACTATTTTTTTTTTATTAATACATTTTTGATTGCTTCAGTCCCCTTTTAAAAAAACTCATTTGAAACGGCGGCAAGCTGCGTCAAGTTCCGGCTCCTCCCCTTATCTGATCTACTTGGATTTAGCGCATTTTTCAATCTGCAGGGGCGCCGAGCAGAGCGAACATCAGAGAGTACAAGGTGCATTTATTGATAGATTGCTATGATATTACATCTACATTGGTGCAGTTCTTTGTCATAAATGCATTGCAGTTTACATAATGTAATGTTACTAGAGCATTGGGAGCAACACAGGACGGTTCGGTTTCTCATCCAAGCGCGAATTTTAGCAGCACGACTGACGCTTCAGTTTACGGTCAAGTGCGAGTTAAGAATAAGTAGCTAAACTAAACATTTTATATTTGACAGTTTTTTAGGTCATAAATGTTAAACGAATGACAAAAATAATTAGAAAACTAATAAACTTTTGTCTAATTTCGCCATTTTGAGCTGAAAATAGGCCTATATAACGTGTAATTATGTCATTGTAAGGGGACAAGAAACATTAACAAAGCCGTTTTCATAGGCACAAGATTAATAATGAATGTGTACATGTTGAGAATTAATATAATACAATTTGTAGCCTTCGGTAAATTAAAAAAGGTCAGCTTTAGGAGGGGAAGAGACAGGGCAAGATCAGGAGACTGAGAGAAAAAGACAGAGTAATGGAGATGAGGAGAGAGCAGGTTTTAAATCTATTTCTTATCCTTTTTTGGCCTCCAAACGTTTTGAAATGCACATATCAGAGAAATAAAAATGTTTAACCCCATAACAACTTCAAATTTATGACCTCTTTGATTATAAAGCCCTGTCTACAACCATATATTAGGCCTAGATCAATAATGAATGTGTACATTTTGTGAATGAATTTAATAAACTTAGTTACTTAGCTTTCCTGGTAGCTTTGTCTGAGAAAATGATTCATAAATCAACCTATTAGTTGACCCTATGTTTACTTTCTTCACTGACAGACAAAAATGAAAAGCCTATATCAGTCAAAGCTCAGCTTTAGGAGGGGAAAAGACAGAGCAATATAAAAACAAAGAAAAAGAGTGTGATGCTGATCTGATGAGGAGAGAAAAATAAACAGCTGCCCGCACATGGTTTTAAAGCTATTGTTATCCAATTTTGTTGGCCTTCGAAACATCTTAAAATGCACATATGTAGATCAGAGAAATCAAAATTTTCTCGGGGGAGCATGTCCCCGAACCCCCCTAAATACCTCACATTCGGGACCTCAGTGATTATAAAACTCTGCCATATGCATGTTACTGGATGAATGAATGAAACTAGTAAATAATGAGCATTAGACCATAAACTATTTTTTTTATTTTTTTATATCATAACCTCATTGGGAGCTAAGCCCCCCTAAAATGAAAATCCTAGAATCGCCCCTGTGCTAGGGTCATTTGTTTTTAGATATTTCCAGATTTTGATGGCTCTTTTTTGGATGTTTAAAAGGAGAGGGTATTGGCCTAATTATGCTCTTCATCCGTTTTTCTTTGTACTTTGAGTATTCTTTTACAGAATTCTAAATGAAGAGTTTCATTTAGTTTTTCCCAATTTAAAAAAAATCAAATTTTATAGGAGGACCCCACACTTAATTAGCCTGGCTAACGTCAGACCTCTTCTCATTGAGACGTGGTCTGGGAACCACATGTTCATTTTCTCGTATTTGAGGCGTGGTTTATGAATGCCCAGAGCCGTTTATTGGGCGCTACAAATGTCTATCAAATGCGCCTGTATGTAGCTCATAGCCAATTGTTTCAATTATACCAGATGACGTATGTAGAGCAACAGAAATTCGACGAGGAAGAAGACGAAATAAACTTGCGTTCTAAACTACTTAAAACACTATCTAAGGCTGCATCGAAAGGTAACTTCGCGTCTGCTGCCATGTTGGATCCATAGATAAACAAACTGCTTCGGTGTGTCGCATAGACGTCGTCATCGTCTTGCTACTCCCTCCTCGTTCTGTGATTGGTTCCCTTTTTGAGGGGAAAATCTGGTCCATGGTGTCCAGACTGCCTAGCAGCGTGAATAAAATCGCGCTGCGCCAAGGCAGCATGGGCAAACCCAGGCTAACACTTAACTGCCATATAAAACAATCATTAATTTGAAAAGTTTGAGCCGGATTGGGATGTACATTTTAATTGATCTTTTCATGGCATAGGAAGCCCTTTGAGTTTTCTCTTTGAGTTCCATCACATCCAAAGTAAATGTATCTGTTGAATTTATTTTTAGGCCAAGGTAATTGTATGTTTTTGTGGTTTCAATGGTTCTGTGTGGTAGTGTGAATGTCTGTCTATCTCTCTATCTGCCTATTATGGTTTGAATACTTGACCAGTTTGAAGTTCTGGGATGATAATTGAATAATAACATCATATTTGTGCTTCCTACGTTGTTGCCATGCAATTGCTATAGTGCTGTTAATGGTTTATTTTGTGTGTGAGGGGAGGTCTTATGACATAGAGAGAAAGATGAACATAAAAGTAGACAGTTGGATTGATAGTTTTATACATAAACAGGTGTCTAGATAGAGAGATAAAGATTTAATGGGTTGTTACAAGCTTGGAGAGTCAGACAGAAAGATGCCTACATGCGTTTACGCTGATGACATGAGAAACAATGTACAATTCCAACCCCCCCCACACACACACACACACACACAAACACACACATACACCCAACACCCAACACTGACATGATCTATTTCCTTTAAAGATCACACATACACACCTACACACATGCGTATATGCCACCGGGTGAGTTGAGTATTGGTGGGTGTAATCTGAGACGGCCTTAAAGGAAGAAAGAAGGGAAGAAATCAATAAACAACACAAATACACACTTATCTCCCAGCACCACCTCCAGCCCACAAACACACCCACACTCTGCCATGTGCTTGATAGAAGCTTTTATTTGCACACAAATTGTGTTGATATATGTGTTCACTAACAAGGCTGAGCTTTTTAAATACCCCAGACAGCTTGGCCAAGACTGGACACACGCACATACAGTCATGACTGGTAACTCTGGTGATAGACACACAGGTGCTCTGTCTCTTGGCATGCGGTTTGATGTCTGATTCAGTTGACATGAGGTTGTAATTAATTGCCCACGCACTCTCTGCTCAGTTGTGATTGGCCATTTTGCTAAAATGGTGCAAGAGCCGCCGCCCACAAGTGCACTCGGCTGTCACCGTGGTTACTTGTCCTCCATGCCTTGTCAGCTACCTCTCACCTGAGATATAACTAATTACAGTCACACAAACACACATACACACACACACACACATCGGTGCCCAACGTGAGAAAGGCTCAAGACACCTGTCAAGGCCTTTCTCACTTTCTTTTTCTTTTTCTGTTTTTTTTTTTTTTTTTTTTTTACCATATCTCTCCTTCTGTCATTTTTCCTTGTTCTATTTGTTACTCGGTGAGGACAACAAATAAGAGACAGCCATCGCCCCCCTTCCCCCCTCCTCTTTTATAGTCTCGCCTTGTCTCTTTTCTTTCTCTCTCTGATGTGTTTTGACAGTGAGGGAAGCAACATAGATATGAATTGTCAGAACAAACTCAGGCAAACTAAATGTTAGTTAAAGTCTATGCGAATTGGTATTCGCAAGCCGTTTACTTTGTAAAATAATGCACTTGTGCAATTAAAAATCACAGGAATAAAAAGCTCTGAAGTTAGTTTGAAAAAAACAAAATATGCATTATAAGGAGGATGAATTTTGATTTCAGATTGACTGTACATTTTGAGGCAAACAGCGTGATAAAAACATGTACTTAGGTTACATTCAGACTGTAGGTAAATGTGTCTCAAACCTGATGTTTTTGCTCACATGTGACTTAGATCTGTTTTTGTCATGACTGCGTGAACAGCACAAATCATATGGAATCTGATCTTTTCAATCAGTTCTAAATCAATACTAAATCTTATATCAGATCTGAAAAATCTGATACCCATTTGCAATGTGACCTCAGTCTGAACAGTCATATCGAAATTCATGCGACTTTTATGTCACTCTAGGTCGACATTTCGTCACAATTCTTCGCTCATGGGAGTCACTTCAAAGATTTGACATGCCCGTCATTATCAGTTGCGAAAGGTAGTCAGTGGAAGGACAGTGATGAGTCAGAACTCATACTGTAAGTATTACAGTGACAAGCAAAACACGAGGGCTCGTATCATAAATGTTTAAGAACTATGCTCTCTTTTTTCATATCATCGTCTTTGTTTTTTATATTGCCTGCGTGTAAATTCGCTGGCTTCGGCAGCAGATCACGCAATAAGTAAAAAAAAAAAAAAAAAGCGTAATCTCTTAATTTAATGTCCTCCATGTTTACTTCTGTATGTCTTTATATCGTTATTTTGGGCATGCGGGTCAGTGGAGGACCATGTTCTGTTTGCACTGGAATCTGATATTGGCCACATTTAAAACAATGTGAACACAAACAAAATCGGATCTGAGCAATAATTCAAAATTGAGCACTTAAGGTCATGATACACAGGGCAACCTTTAGAGCAATGTTGCCGAGCAATTGTTGCTTGGGCAATTTCCCATTGAGAATGGGCAACAACTTTCTATCTGGATATCTGTTCTATCTGTTCCATTGACTCCCATTCATTTTGGCGTCACTTTACATTCTGACAGCGAATAACTTTACATCTGGGTTGTTTAAAGACTCTGTTTGTCCATTGTTTATTTCTAAAGAAACACGACAATGTATAAAAGGCTCCTTTACCTTGTATCTTATGTTATGGCCCCGTAGAAGCCGTTTTTGTAAAAATAGGCTAACGATTGCGTCATAACCACGCGACTCTCTGTCGCACAGTAGATAAATTACCGTATAGACAGGAGGAGAAGCTCGCGGGCAATCAGGGGGACGTGGAGGCAAAATGACAAAATAATTAATCAGAATACTTAGCAAAAGTTTCTCCTGCTCCTAGCTTATGGACACCTCCTACTCACGCTCTCCGTCTCTGCAAGATTCGAAAGGGAATGATTCAGATTTCTCTTGACAGCTACTAGAAGACTTACAACTGTCAGACAGGTTGCTCACGTCACATCTACGTCGTCAATCTCAGTTTGAGGCTGCGCAGTACGCTCAGCCATCAGGAAGAGAGTGTTTCTAATTGACTTCACTGGTCTCCGTCGAAGTCTATGGGGTCACTGTGTCCATTTCTTTTACTGTCTATGAAATTACCATATACCCTCTTCTTTCATAGTCAGCTTATACTTTCAATTTAATTATTGTCATGGTGGAGCAACAGTTTGGAGAGAATTATGCTAAGCAAGTTAGCTAAACATGTTTATAGCTAACTACCTGAATAATAAAACCTTTATCACCCCCTGAGAACTGGGGTTTGTTACAGCATGCTTTTTCACTTGAAATACATCGGCCTGCACATTATCATCTGCATATGCTTCTTGCCTGACACACACAAACACACACTAACACACAAAAGTTTACTTTGGTTCTCAAATAATTGGGTTATAAAACACATAAAACGATCATTTAAAGTATTTTCTGCCTCTAGTTAAAAGAAATTTACAAAGATTATGAGAGGAATGAAAAATAAATTGAGTTAGCGTGAAGTCATAGATGATGACTGGCTTTAAAAAGAGTCATTGAGTGCTTGGTGTGCCTTTAAAGAATAAAGGTTTCTCTGTCCGCTCTATTAGTCATTTAAAATTCATTAACATTCTGATGCCCTCCTTCAGGGGACAAATGTGCAGAGACGGAACGGGAGAGCAGAGAAATAAAGTAAGGAAGAAAGTGGAACAGACATCAGAGTATATGTGTTGGTCCAAATGTGAATCTAAATGCCTTCGAAATGTGTGAGAGAGAGATCTGTGCAATTGCATTTGAAATATTAGGATGTGTGTGAAGGATGGTTGTTTCAGTGTGAAATAGACGGAGGTGAGTGTAGTTTGCTGTCAGCAGCTGACAGACATTTGTGTTATGTGTGAATGCACACACTTATGCTGGAGTGTCTACACTGGAAGCAACTGGCATTGTGTCGTATCGTACCGCGACAGTTTAAATGTCGCTGCAAGTCACTGTTATTGTGAATGTCCAGTGTCTGAAGTCATTATTTTTCAACAAGTTGGCTCTAGCAACATGCCACCATTAGCAACATAATGCAGGTGTGTCCAGTGACACAACAAAATTGACAAAATTCATATTTATGCAAATGAGCAATGATGTATTTTTTTTAACAGCAATTAAACTGCTTTCATTGGTATTGTTTTATTTAGCTAGCCTGTAACCACATAGACTATAGATGGATGCGACCATATACAGCCAATACTAGCAATTTACTGAGGAAATAGTTATAGTACCACCTATGGCCCGATCTGCATAAAAAAAAAAAAATCCATGCTTATTTAGAATATGTCATGTGTGCCTAATTCACCTAATTTCGTGAAGTTCTGAGTTTTTTATTTCGGACTGATAGGCTTTTGGGTACTCTTGGCCACAGCATTTTCTAAATGACCCTGTTATACTGTAGCTATCCAAATGCTAAATGCTTTAAAAAAAAAAAAATTTCTTTGTTCAGAATTATTGACAGTCAGATTCCAGTGAATCTTTCTGCTCTGGTTTGGTTCTAATCAGATAAAAAAAAAAAAAAAAAATAGGACTAGAGAACTAGCACTAGAAACTCAGCGATCAAATTCGATACGTTTGTTTTGTTCATCTTGAGCCAAGGATTCCATTAATATAAGACAATATCCACTTTCCACTTCTATTAGTCTGTGACTAATGGTTTAGGAGTTATAAGCGATTTCATAATTTTGATTGCTGTAGCGCCAGCGTCAGACCGATGATATGAGCGAGCCTCTGTGATGGTGTAGACTACCATCCCTCAGTCTCTGCAACTTACTGTTTGGTCTACCCTATCACTTTTAGGGCAAAATGTTGGTCTTTAAAATATCGTAGCAATTAAAATAGAGTTTGTTATACACACTTGAACCCCTACTAATAATAGGTTTACAATATGCTTAAAATGTAAATTTACTAGTATCATCATTTTATCAAATTTACTATACATATATTACAAATATTATAAGGTTAATTGCATTGTCGTTATATTTTCAGAAATAGTGAGTTCATTCACTAATAATTGCATAGCTTATTTGTATTTATAATTCACAACACGTGCATATGCACATGAATTTGTCCTTAACCTTGTTCTAATGTTAATTAATTTGGAGTATTCTAACTGAGCGACAGTGTGCATGAGGTTAGCTTAGGAAGTTTTTGATAAATCATGATTTGTTCATGAAAACGCTTGTTTGCAGATTTCACACACTAATGTATTTATATGCGGTTAGTGAATGAAACCCAGTGTTTTTCTTAATTTTTTACTTCACAGAAGAATGTAAAAATGGGTTTGGAATTTTTTTTTTGTGAACTTTCCCTTTAACAATGCATTTCACTCAATCTGCAGTCTGAGTATCATCAGATATGCTCTACCTTTTCAAACTTTCTGTTTCTTGTTGTACTATCTTTCCTCAATCCCTTTTCTGTTTTCTTTGTTTCGTGCCACTTTTTTTCTCACTATCGTTCTTTCTCCTTGTTTCATTCAGGTCCTCTCAGGAACTCTTGGATTAGTAGCTAAAGCTAATGAAATGTAATTACTGGGTTTGTCGATAAAAATCGATCTTGCGTATATGTGTGTGTGAGCGTGTGTGTGTGTCTCAGATAGGCCTTATTTTCTGCTGGCTGTCCGCTGAGATGCCTGATAACATTGACCTGGTGGCTGAGGTCTCCGGGAGGTCTGTCTGACTCTTATCAAATCAGTCAGATTACACACACAAGCATGCCAGCACACACACATACAAAAAGAACTCCATCAGGGCTACTGATAGCGTGATAGATTTTCCTGCATATCTGTGTGTGGGTCAGTGTCGGCTCATGGCTCATATACTGTATTTTAATGGTTGCGTATCATTTCATGTTTCATGGAATTATTGCTTTTTTCTTACTGAAGATTTAAAATGAAGTTTGTGAGGTTTGGTTTTAATCCCTTCTGTTCCTGCCAATTCCTCCATGTGACTCTTGTCTTGAAAAGAACTGGCTTGTGCCTGCTTGTTTTTTGACAGATTCTATTCGACAGCTCTCACGTTGTTCGATATGCCAGTCTGTTCCAAAAAAAAGAAAAAAAAAAAAACTTGAATTCAACGCTCTTGCGTCCTCCTCTTATTGTTTATCCAGGCTTTCTTGGCTTGGGTCTGGGTTTGCGTGCATACAGTTATGGACTTCAGACTCATAATTATTAAACTGCATTAACATTAATCAGGTAATACAGGTAAGTAAACACTGCATTACTAAACTCCAATTACTAAAATGGTTGGTTGGTTCATTCATTCATTCAAGCTCAAAAATGGCTTCATGATTTATGATGATGATTATTAGACAATTGCCAACTGCAATTGATAATCTTATCTATTAATTGATGCTTCACCCACTCTCAATTACCCAACCCAAATACCACCCACATATCAGTGCTCCACCCTGTCACTTATGCTTTTCACTTGTGTTCCTTTCGCTCACCAAAGCCCTGCCCATTATCCAGCATTCCTCACACTCATCACTGCTGTGCTTCACTCTTTCACCAGTGCCCTGCCCATTCATCATGATTTTACCACTGTATATCTGTATCCAAATATGCCTACTTCCCTATTATTATATAGAAAGTGAAAAGCAGTATGTGAAATGAGTTGAATGTCAGAATTCCTAGTATTCATAAAACGGTAGGTGAAAACTTCCCGGATGACCTACTTCTTCCACCGAGAAGGGTTGTGAATGGCAATTAAGCGCCTTGCACAGTTGCTGCCATAAGTCACACAACAATGAAAAGGATCTACAGTAGTAGTTCTGAATTTCATTCACACTTCACACATTCATTCTCTATAGACAAGGGCTGTCCAATTCTGCTCCTGGAGGACTACTTACCTGCAGTTCAGCTCCAATTCTAATTAAACTCACCTGAACAAGTTAATCAAGGTCTTTAGGATCAGTAGAAGCTTCCAGGCGAGTGTGTTGGAGCTAAACTCTGCAGGACATTAGCTCCCCAAGAGCAGGACTGGACACCCCTGCTTAAGAACATATTCCTTTAACGGTTGCGAAGTTCGTTCCTAATCAAATGTAGCCTACCTACCCAGACAGTACATGAATTCGGACACACCTTTTTTGTTGAGTTTTACTCCACTATCACCAATGTCCACTAATTATTATGTGCTCCTCCCACTCACATATGCTTTGCCCCACCCTCTCACCAGTGTCAAGCCCATTCATAAGTGTCCCTCCCATGCACTTGTGGCGTAAATAATAATTGAATATTGTTACAAAATTGGACATACCATATTTAATGTTTTTTATTTTTGGTATCGGCTTGCTAAATCAGAATACAGTATCATTTCGTGTTTGCAAGTGCAAAATAATTATATTTTTACAATCAACCTGACTTAGGTTGTAAGATTCACAAAATAAAAAAAAATAAAAGCAATCTTTCCCATATAAGCCTTTGGTTTGACATCTCACCATGAAACGTCTCTGTCCATCCATTTACTCTCTACCACCTGACCATAATTCTCAGAGCTCTGCTCAAATGCCATCTCACTGCTGCGTTCTAGTTTTCTACAAAATGTTATCTCCCATGAGAAATCACAGTAAATTTCTGCCCTTCTGCATCAACCTCTTTTGCTCCCTTATATTTTATTTTTAGTACAAACTGACCTCACCTCTCTTTTTTTGTGTCAAATTGTTCTGTACACTGTGCCGGTTACTATTACTCTGAAGAATAAAACCCCTCATTCCTCTCAGTAACTAAAGTCTAATGATTGGTCTATGCCAACAGGTGGTCGTGACAAATTTTCTGAGCACGGAAAGCCAATGCTAAATGCAAAACTAAATAACTTTGACATACTAAGCACAATAAAGCCTCATTCTGTACTTAATCTGTTGACTAATATAAGGCTGACTTTCTTTTATGAGTTTTCCTATTGCATTTCTATTATCCTTTGCTAATTCTGAAATTTTATTCCACAGTTACACAATGGCATCAGTTTGTTCCATAGTACTGTACATTCAGGGCTTCTTCTCAGAGTAGACATCCATGACAGTTCGAAGACAGACCCCACAGATGAACTGCTTCAGGCCCTTTCTCCTTTCTATCTGATGGGAAGACTGTTCTTGTACAGACAGTAATGGAGCAATTCTAGAAACTCTGTGACACACCTGTAGAAATTGGAGAGGATGGGGGTTTGGAGACCAGCTCTCACTTTAAGAATAAGTTAATAAGGAGAGTTTCAGTGCCCATGAGAGGTTGTCACTGTCACTGAATATATACTCATTGAATCTAAAGTTGTAAGTCGGGTCCTGTTCGTAAGCAGATCATCTCTAGACTATTGCGTAGCCTTCCACCAAAATAGATAGAAATTGAGTGGGGGAGGTCATACCTAGGTGGAGGGTTCAGATTTAGTTAATGAGTAGAGATGTCAAGCGAGCCAACATGTCAGAGGGAACGTTGAGATCTTTTCTGTGATTGGTGAGGTGAAACCACCAAGACTCTTTAACTAGAACTCTGCAGGCCAAATTGTCAGCATGGGATTGCATGAAATCTACCATCTTACATTATACTATTCTACAATTCTGTTTGGTTCATTAACCGTAATGTCCATTTAGCCATATACAATTAGGCCAGATAGCTTCACAATATAATCAACATATTTTGTTTGTCCTGGCCAATTCTGGTATAGACCAGACTAGCAGAAAATGTTGATATCTCCTCCAGTGGACACATTGACATCTACAGTAGATGGTTAACTTTGTTGCAAGAAACTTTTGTGAGATTACCACAATGCATAATGGGATATTTGAAGGATTAAATACACATCTCATGCCATCTCTGTTTGTTGGTGTATTCAAAATGCTAAGACCAATTGTAGTTCAATTAATGTATATAGTACATGCTGGACGAAGCTGAAATACAATCTTCTACGTCGCAAAATCGACTTGGATGATTTGAGTCAGAAGGTGGTTTATATGGCATTTTGAAAAGACAAAATATTATTTTAGTCAGACTTAAATCGAACTGCATGTTAGGGTACCAATGCTTTAACTGAATCTTGTAAAACTAATTTTTTTATAAAACGAAGGTCACCAGATGACCTTTTGAAACTGTGACTTTCTAACTATCAGTGAAACTTCAGCTCGCCACATTAAATTTGACCTGGATCCTTAATAGCCATGTTCACATCACCCTGGTTTTATTTGCATTTTGAAGAATCGCATCAGAATCTAGTAATGGAAATGGCAAATTTGGAAATAATCCCTTAATTTGCAAAAACGTTTTTACGTTTGCTTGAGGTGGTTTTTGACTTGTGTGCAAACGAGTTAATGTGAATACCTTGATGGAAACACTCCTTCGCATTTTTGTTTGTTTTTTATTTTATTGCGAACATTGAAAAGATTCACTTCACGTTTAGATGAAACCTAGCTAATGATAACAGTATTTCTGTTCATATTAATGTGCATTTTCTTTAGGATGTGTGTTAAATATTAGAAATTGCATAATGTTTTGACAAAGTAGGTACCTGAGAATTTATGTAAATTGATATCATATGTAAATTGATATTAAATAATATATATTTATCTCTGGATAATTGTCCTAGGACTTCTCTCACTTGCCCTAGCCAGTCTTGCATTGCCCTCACAATCTCAGTAGTCCACTAGTAAGGTATTAAGAGAAAAGTCTTTGGAGCTTGTCTGTATATACTTACCCAATTCTTATCTGTTTTCCTTCCGAAACAGTTTTCACCTTCTTCCATCCTTTCCTCTTTTTTGAGACCTGCATGTTTCTGCCTCAATGGCATGCTAAACTCTCCACTTCACAGATAACGTTTTCCCAACATTGTCCTATAAATTCCCCACTGGGATGGCAAAGTTCTATCAATATATCTGTAATAGACTCACACAGAGCGGATAACGTTCACACAACGTTGCAATCAGCACCTCCCACAGAGCTGTTTCTCTTTGCTGAGCCTGTTTCAGAGGTCTACGGTTTACCTTTTGTGCCCACAGGGATGTGCAGACGCACTGCTGGGTTTAGGCATTTGTGTGCCTTTGTGGTGTCATGATCGACTCAGTATTTGAATGAATCGTTTAAGCGAACAAATAATTTTCATGTTAGCCAATCAGCCCTGTCATAATGATGATGAGAGATTTGTCACATGCCATTTACTGCCTAGGTGACTGGATCAAAAGCAGAGTGCCTAAGAACAAAGATGGCGGATTTTAAATTGCATGCTTCTAGGGGTTCCTTCGCCAACTAAGTAGCTACTATTAAGGATAATCTGTCTACGGTATCTTCTATCTACGATAATCTGCTGCTAGGAGACACAGTTCTTATGCCAGAAAAAACAGGTATGCTTGAGCATTCTGTCCTTTTTAGGGTTGCACCTTGGGACATCATGTCCTGTTTTTGGTTCGTTTACATGTCTTTGGTCCGTGTTGCGTTCATATTTGTTGAACCGCACCAGAGTTTGTTTGGAAGCGGACCAAGACTTCTTTTCAGGGGTTCCGCTTGTTTGGTGCGCACCAGGGTTCGGATAGGGTTCACACTTATTCAAATAAAACACACTAACAGAGCAATGACACCAGAGTCACACCTGCCAAGTTTGAACACACCCTAAAATTAATAAGAATACTATATGCAGGATAACTTTCTCAAGTTATAGACATCCTTGGTCTGACCAAATGAGTGAGTAACGTGGCACTAACTGTTTGTGAGTGAGAATCTGCAGAATGGCAGTGACTCAAACTCACTATTTCTCATCTCTCTTACTAAATCTATTGACATGCAACTTTTAATAAAGGATTGTAATATGTGTTGGTGTAAAGACACTCACTGGTCACCACCTAAAGGTGTAATGATGTAGCCTACACTGCATCAGCGATAAATCTTAATGAATCTTTTTGGTGAACTGATTCAAAAGATTTGACTCACTACTATGAATCAAATGTGTCTATGTCTGGTTCTTTGTCATTAACATGACAATCAGTGTGTCTTGTTTTCAGCTGGCTATGCTTACGAATCAACAAGTGCCTAATATAATGTGCTTATATAGTGTACAGGGGTGCACATAACCTTTTTGGTCTGGTTTTCAAGGGGGCACCTGGATATGCTGCTTGGTAATCACACTTTATGCGGCACACTTATCCTACAAGCTGTCGGCATCACTTTCCTCCTGACTGCCCTCCTCACTATCTTCTTTTCTCTTGAACGTGGTATATGTTTTTATTTTTATTTTATT
This sequence comes from Scardinius erythrophthalmus, assembly GCF_964197995.2. NCBI lineage: Eukaryota > Metazoa > Chordata > Actinopteri > Cypriniformes > Leuciscidae > Scardinius > Scardinius erythrophthalmus. The sequence continues at coordinate 18,257,075 of NC_138224.1, read as the reverse complement.
AACATTAATGATACAGACAACAGCAGGAATAGTAGGCTGCTGTCACTTTAAGACCAAATGCACAGACCGAATATACTGACACACATCCGGTTTCTTTCACAACTGTTCACTTATGACATAACTCAGAGAATACTTGCCGAGATGGGTATTTTGAAATAATTTTGTGTGTATGTGTCCGTTCAAGTGCAAGTAAACGTGAAAGAGGAATCAGTTTGGTGTTCAAGCGCTGTCTGAAACGTTCCTCTCCCTCTCTCTCTCTCTCTCTCTCTCTCTCTCTCTCTCTCTCTCTCTCTTCTCTCTCTCTCGGTCTCTCTCTCTCTCTGCGCACTTCGGGTGTGTGAGTTTAAGGGGACAGTTAAGCCAAAAATGAAAAATCTGTCCTCATTTATTCAAGTTCATGTCATGACTGTCCAAGCTGCCATACAGTGAAATGTGATTTTTTTTTGTCTAATTTATCCTAAAATTGACTAAAAACATCTTAAAAGTAGTTCATATGACTCATGTTCTATATTCTATTTGTTCTATGTTCTATATTCTATTTTTTTAATGGAAGTCATAAGGATTTGTAACGACGTGGAATTGAGTAAATGATGTCAGAATTTTCATTTTCTGTGAACAGTTTATTTAATAGCAATTAAAATTTATCACATCAAGCAAAAACAAAAAAAAATGTCCATGAAGTATATTTAGAATGTCTAATCATCCACATGTTCATGCATTTCTCTCCAAATGTCCAGTTCATTTAACCTCATTTTGATATTATCGCTCATCTTTACACTAAACCAGCATATGTGAATGTGTGTGAGGTAGGAGAATGTGCGGGATACAGACGATGTGTGTGTTTGTATGTTAGAGAGCCAAGGCTAAAAGCCTTCCAATTAAGAGACGCTCCACGGGCCTGGCGTCTGGCCCATCTTCACCTATGTTGCTATGGCAACTGTCAGGTGGATTTCCTGGTGGCTCTTGGTTTGAAGTTAGTGTCTCTCTCTTTATCTCTATTCATTTGTTTCTTTTTTGCTTTTAACTTCTTATATTGACCCTTCATCTGTTATTCTAATTTGTTCTTTTGAGAGAGAAAAAAACAATCGAGCTACAAATTGAGCAAATTGTCTCAGCGTGCTCAAGTCAATGGCTGTAATAACTGTCTTTTATTAGCGTTATTGTTCTAAAGTCATGCACCACTGATCTATATTTAATGTGGAGATACGGAGAGCACGCTCTCACATTGTAGCCGTTTTGTCAATTAATGGTTTTCTGATCTTTGTGCATTAGCCTGTATTTAAGGAAGCGTCTTTCCAGTGGAAAGTTGTACTGTGAGCCTTCTGTTTTGTAGATCAGTAGCTTTCACAGTTATGTTTGTCTAAGTATTGACATTCTCTAAGATGATACTCCTAAAATTCCTTAGGATAAATTAAACTCTGCGTAAACAAATTAGTTGTGGACATGTGAGAATACAGAACTACAAAATTTAAATTATAAGATGAATAGAATAGCTCTATTTTGCTTTTAGAATATTGCTTTGTGTTGAGACTTATTTGCAGACTTTGAAATCTTGCCACCATTTGAGAAACCTTTCTATGGAGAAACATCTGAGAAGCCAGAGCTTTAATGAAGACTAAAAATGTACTGTTTAATGTTATTTTTTAGTATTATTTTTCATAAACTTTTCATAATGTACTGAAGTCAGAATATGTTGTACATGTTCACTGAGCAGAGATGTTCCAATGATGATGATGCATCAAATGTGTACAGCTGGCATATTCTTTACAAGGAAAGGAATGTTTTTCAACTGATGCAAATGTACCACACATTTATACACTGAGGGATAGTTTCTTAATATGGAAAGTGGATTGTGCCATGTGTAAGCGGTCCATTTTTAAACATAAGCAACATGTTTTTCTACCTTGCAAGGAAGTTATAAAGTCCCTCACTGGTGTATATAAGCTCAATCCTTGCTGTACCACTCCAGGAAGGAGAAACAGAGGCATGAGGGGTGAGGGAGGAGAAACACCGGGAACACATAGACCTGACACAAATACAACACCTTCTCAAGTTTCTCTCCTATGCTGACACGTGTGAAAATAAAAAAAAATTATTGGCAAGATAACTGGTGTCCGGTTGCGTGAATCAAAATTACTATGGAAGTCAATTGGGCCCTTGGCCTTTTTTGGTTTTTGGGTGAACTATTAGTCCAGTCATTTTAAGCCAAAATGGGGGTCAACCTTGAACAAATTGCAACAGAAGCAAACTCAACTGGTTTTGTATTCTCAATATGTCCTGAGTAAGAAAAAAAAAAAGTCCCGAAGAATCCCATTAGGGGAAAGTTTCGAAAAAGACCCAAATATAGCCTATTCATACGCCTATTCATTCTTTTTCTTACGTGAATAGGGTAAACAAATTTAACCTTTAGATATCACCATGAAAATTACTGAGTTGTTTACTTACATCAAGACAAACAAAAATTGTATTACAAGTTTTTTGAAATTGTTTGTTAACATGGACAAACGGTGCATAATCTAATTATGTATGTGCTAATTTGCATAAATACCACAACAGATCTAAACATTGGGTCTAGCCAGGTGGAAATGGAAATCTTGTTGACATATAACAGTAAAATTCTTAATGTTAAGGTCTGAATAGAACCCATTTAGGCTACCCATGAGCATTAATACATAGAGGCAGGAAGAAGTACTTTAGAAACCAGCCTTTATTAATTATTATTGCAGAGATGGGGTTTGGGGCTGGGTCTGTGGGACTGTTTCTGGGGATTCACTTTTTATTTTACTTACCTTTTGTAAAGGTACCATTCTCCTCACCATTGTCTCCTGTTCTTCCCTCAGACTTGTCCTCCAGAAATAGTCCCACGGACCCAGCCCCAAACCCCATCTCTTAAAAATGAATAAAGGCTGGTTTCTAAAGTACTTCTTCCTGCCTCTATGTATTAATGTTCAAGAATGATTTGAACTCTGTAGGGTTGAATTTGCTAAATTATTGTTTTGAAATAAAGAAAAAAGTTAGTGAGTCCAAAAAGTAACCCTCCCAGTGTGCAAAATGCAAGTATAATTTAGCTTGGGTGAGTGCATAAAATAAGCTTATTTATAGGAATAAATATTTTAGGAATTGCAATGACTGAGTAAAAACTTTAGTCAGAATTATTATTATTATTATTTTTTTTTTATCTGATAAAAGTGACATGACATAAATAAAATCAAAGAGATTCAAACTTAAAGAAAAGATCAGAAGATCAGACAACAAGACCTTTTCTTATATTGTTTTACTCCATAACCTAAAATTTTAACACATTGCTGGTAATTGTGCCAACTAAACATAAACTGAGGAACAAATAAAGAGTTTCCTGATAAGTATAAACATTGTTTGTTTGAAGATCCCGACCAGTCCAACGGCAACAACACTGGCTGAACCAATGACGTGCGTTTGGGGTGTGGCTATTTGTTTGACTGACCAGTTACAGGGAGTTTTTGAGAATACTGGTTGGTTCTGCTACTGGCACAGAAATTCTGCAGTTCGTCTGCATATAGGTGGTTCTCTGAAACGAAATTTCTTAATCAAATTGCTACCTTTAATTTTAAGAGTCTATAGTTCTTTTTTGCTTACCCTTTGGTTCTTTTCTATAGTCTTTATAGTATCTTTTTTAATGCATACTTTCTTCTAAATTAAAATGTCAGTGTCCATATACATTCTGTTTTAATGAATGTTAATCTCTCTCACTTTCCATCTTTCTCTTTCTCACCCAACCACATGTACATTTCTTGAGTCCTGCTCCCTGCGGTGCTGGCAGCTCTGCTCTGAAGACACATCCTGTCCCTTCACTCCATCTGCCACACACACACACACTCACACAACACCCCCAGAAGGGTCGTCCGTCACCACCTGTCAGATCCAAAGTCCATTGCAGTCTTTCTCTCTGCCTGTCTCATGCCCCCCCCCCCCTCTCTCTCTCTCTCTCTCTCTCTCTCTCTCTCTCTCTCTCTCGCGTGCGCTCTCACACACACACACACAGACACTGCATTTCTGTCTCTGGCGTGTCCCTCTTGACAATGTAATTCTGCTTTGTCAGTAAATGTCCACCTTTCTGCTCTCTTTTGTTGGAACTGTTCTTAAGTGTGTTGGATGCACTCTTTGGAGGCACTATGTGTGTTTTGTGCTGCCTCGAGCGCCAGTTTTTTTTTTTTTTTTCAGCATACCTGTTTCTGAAAAGTCCAGATTTACTTCCATAAAACACATTTGCAGTGCACTGTGACAAGTTATTCGAAATGAAATAAAAAATGTAAGTTTGTAAATGTGAAGTTCCTAAAATGTGAAATATATTTGTCACGATTCGGTGTGGCTTAACAACACGCACGGCACAAGGAGATTCAGGAAAATAGTATTTAATAAACACAACGATCACTTCAGAAAAACCACAGGAGATATAATAAGTCTAACCACACTTAAACATCAATGTAAACGTAACCAAACCCAAACAAAGAACTAAATGAACTTAAATACACACACTGAGTAATCAACGTAAAACAGTTGTGTTAGTTAATTAATTAACAACTTAGAAAACAAATGATGACTACTAAGGCAAAACAAGCACAGGAAACAAAACAGATATACATTTTACAATATTAATATGCGAATATTCATCCTCTCCAACCACATACACAAGAGATCACTTTTTACGATCCAATCAATTCAATATAAAATTAAAAGACAGTAATGATGGCTGGTAAATAAAATTGTAACAGTAACAACATTTGAATCACTCTAAAAATGTAAGCTTTAATAAACTGCTAAACTGGGGAAAATGAACCATACTTTATTAAAATTCCTGAAATCAATCACCATCTATTAATACAGTACATGCTGGCTTTGATCTATAAAGCATGTCATATTGTCATGCTGTAATGCAGTCAGCTTTACATCAGAGCTTCAGTCACTCGGGCAGCCTTGATGCATCGTGGGTCGTGTTGGCATTAGGTAACTTCCTTTTATTGCTTTCTTTTTATTTCCTTACGCTTTCAGTGCTTTTCTCTTTGATTTCTCTGGTACATAAACATAAAAACACATAAATGTCTGCATGTGTTTATTTTCTTTATCAGCTTCCATTTTTTTACCATTTGAATTGAAAAATGTACCATTCATTTGAGTTGTTAATTTTATGTCATAACATTCTTGTCTTAAATGTTTCAGATTCCTAACCTTTTTAGTTATTTTTAATTGTTATTTTTTGGATAAAAATATTGTATTTAAGTGTTGTTACGCGTCTAGGGGAATAGAGAAAACTCTAAAAGGGCGTAATAAAACAGGGTTATAATGGAATCCCATCAATGAATCTCTCTGGTTGATAATCAACAGGTACACAAAACTAAGCAGTAAAAAAGTGTTATATTTATTAAGAAATAGCAAGTGAAATAAAGAGCATTTCTTCAGGCTGGCCGAATGCCAACATAACAAACAAAATTAATATAAAAATAAAAAGGGGAGAGATTAAATAACCTAACCGAATAGTAAATAAAATATATTTAGCTTACCTAACTCCCTAACAAAAAAACAGAGCACAAACAAGTTTCCAAAAGAGTTGGCAGGACACCCCTATTCTCCACGATCGATCTTAGAACATGTTGTTAGACATAAAGGCCCGTTCACACCAAGGACGATAACTATAAAGATAACGATAAAGATATAATTCTAAAAATCGTTCTCCATATTAAAGGATAACAGAGTTCACACCACAACTATAACGATAAAGATATGAGGAACGATATCGTTGGGATCACTTTCAGAACGATTTTTTTCCAGCTGTCGAACGATAAAACACTGACAGCCAATCAGAATCCATTCTAATTTAAAGGTCTCGCGCATTTAAAATGGATCTGGATCATCCGGGCGCGCGCGTGCTTAGAATAAAAAGTCCGTTATCAGTCGCTGGTGTGGACACATATATAGTTATCTTTATCGTTATCTTTATAGTTATCGTGCTTGGTGTGAACGGGCCTTAAGTGTATGTGATCAGGTGTTACAATCAGTACAATTTCACTTGAATTTCACAAATTTGATCCAGATTGAGGGATCCAGGTGCTCTCAACCCGATTGCGTCCGAACCAACGAGCTCCCACACTGTAAAAACTGATCAGTTGACTTGACTTAAACCCATTGCCTTAAAATTTTGTAATAAACTTATGTGTTATGTGAACATTAAAGTTATGTGAAGTTTACAATTCCACATTATTTATTTTTTTTCAGTTACGCATGAATTTGATTTACTTTAACTTAATTTTAAGGCAACGGGTTTCCTCACTTTTTATAAGTCAACTGGTCAGTTATAATGCAGTCGAGTGCTGACAGCTTCCTTATAAAGACCATGCCTCGACTGGACAACCAATAATGATCTTATACTCCATCATTGGACATCCTGTTAGAAATCAAACCGAACAAGAAAGAAAATGGAAAGAGAACACAGCACAACAGAACAAATACAAGAAACACCAGTCGTAACAAGTGTAATTTAACTATGTAAAATACAATGTTTTGAGTAATCTTTGAATGAAATTGTTCTAAACTCATAATGCGCATCCCTGGTTTCCTCCATCACACTTGTGCGGACAGCATGACGCCTCCCCCGGTGCGGTATGGTTGCCTAGCGACCTCAGAGCACATGAAGTATATGCTATATACTATTTTAAGGTTCTGTACAAAAAGTTCACTTTAGTAAGTGTTCAGGCTCTTTCTGCACTCACCTTAGATTATTATATGCTGGCAGACTGTAATTAGATTGAAGATCATTTACCGCAGATGAATTACTTTTGATAATTCCATGGGAGAGAGTTTGCGTGTGGGCAGGTGATGAATAGGACATTTTTAGGTCATCTTGTTAGGTATATTATTACTGTGACCCCAGGTTGGTGCATTCAGATTTGCATTTTGATTGTCACTATATAATAACGCTGACATATTTAAGAGCAGATGCAGAGAGTTCAGCTTTAAGTCGTCCAAAGGGAGCTAGATGGCAACAATCAACACACTTTAGTTATTCATGAGAGACCTGCATACATTACAGACGGTTAAAAGGCTGCTGGAGGAAAAACAACCACCAGTCGTTTGAAATAAAATACTTTACATGTAATAAGTGGTAATAATAATTGCAATCGTTACTTTGAAGTCTGCATTTAAATCAAAATGGATCATATTTACTTTGTTAGAACACATTATTTGTTTTGTCATTTAAGTTAATCCACATAAAAAATCTAATCTTCGTAATATTTCATTAAAGTTTGATCAGTTGTATGCTCTGTAAAGAAAATTATATGACCAATAAGTTATGACAACATATGCTTTTACATTGCTTTAACATCTTTTTCAAGTCAGTTTTTTTAAGTTGAAATGACTGAAACGTTCAAGTTGATTATACTTAAAAATTTAAGGCAGTATCTTTTTTTACAGTGTTGCTAGTTTGATGGCTAAGGTGGAATATCCTTAACCACGAATCTGTCAAACCATCAGTCTTTTGTGCAGTCATTGCATTTTTCAGTGTAAAAACACTGCTTGCAATGCTTATTGTACAAAAAATTGTCGAATATTCTAGTAAAGGTTTTGTAGTGGTGGCTGTGTATGGAAGCTTGTTTCTGCCACTGAATAAAAAAATAATAGAGGCAATTGCGACTTTTCAACTCATAATTCTGAGATATAAACTCACAAGTTATCAAGTCAGAATTGCGAGATCCCAACTTGCGATTTATATCTCGCAATTCGGACATTTTAATGTGCAATTGCACGTTTATATCTCGGAATTCTGAGAAATAAAGTCAATTGCGAGAAAAAAACCTGAGAATTATGATATAACATTTTTTCTTGTGGTGGAAACAAGCTTCCATAGATGTGTGTTTTCTTATTTAGTACATTCATTCAGTTTCAAAACAGATTTTTTTTTTTTTTCATTGTCATTCTCTGTTTGTTGACAGTTATCAGAGAGGGGTGATTCTCCTCTTATTACAGTTATAAATACATATGACAATTCAACATCAATGGCCTTCGGGGCAGCTAATTCTTTCCTCTTTTCAGATAACATGTTTGGGCATATTTATACCGTGTTTGAATAACATGTTTATTTGTTGGCTCTGAGTGGGTGTCTGTGCGTTCTGGGAGTAACAAGGTCAACAGAAGACTTCTCCATTGTTTCCCTTGCTGCTCAAATCATTTCCCAACTATGTTAACTGAAGAGCTATAGCAACAACCTAAATCAAAATAGAAATGGTGTAATTGTAACCTCAAAAGACCTTCCTGCATGATGATGTAGTTGTTTTTTTGTCTTTTTTTTTTTTTTTTTTTTTTTTGGTGATGATTACTGAGTCAGTAAGCAATATTGTCGGCTGACCCTGTTGGGGACACATTGATAGCAGATGGAGGCATTTTAATTTAAATGAAACATAACAGAGCAATGAGTAACATTAGCCAATTATCTTAAGCATATTGTAATCAGTAGTTGCACTAATAATCTTTTGATTGATGTTTACAGTCTGTTGCACCGTATATAATATTTAAAAAAATGGATGGATGGATGGATGGATAAATAGATGGATCATTCACTTGAAAAAAACAAGAAAGTAGGAACGTCAACGCAATCGATGCATCTTCTTAGTAAAAATTGCAAGTATCTGCCTTCATTTCTCCTGTTTATGATCATTTCATTTTTCTACCCTTTGTACTTCCTGTCTCTTTCTCCCAGGGTCCTTTGCTGGCACCCAAATCCCTGTGCGGGTGGTACTGGCATTTTCTCTGCAGATTCCGTCGGCTTACCTTCCATTCGCACGGAGGGACCGCGGAAACGAATCGCATCATATCTCAAAGCCCCCGAGGCGGAAACAGACTCTCTTCCCATGCTTGTGCAGCATTCAACACCTATTTACCATACTAAAACCTGTCCACACATGCCAACACACCACTCACCGGCTCCAATGTCCCCAAACGCTGCCTGGGAAGGAAAGTCATTTATTATTATTGATGTCAAAATGTGTGTGCGTGTCTCATTTCGGAGGAAGCGGTAAGACACTGGGCGAAACGGGTCCGGGCCACAGGGATTAAGGCAAAGTAGATTAAGCAAACACTGCCATATTCCAACTCAGCCATGAGCAAAAGGTCTATTCACAGAGCAAGCAACATCTGCAGAGGCTTAGGGATGCATGGAAACTGCCGGAAACAGAAAGAGAGAGAGACGGCGATGCTGTGGGAAGTCTATCGGAGAGAGCCGTTGAATGAGAGGCAGAGAAAGAGACCGATAGATTCACAAATGGGTTACGGGGAAAGTGTGGCTGCTGGGATTAAGGAGCGTGTTTAGTAAGCAGTCGCTGTGGGTTCCGACGTTCAGTCGTTAATCCTGTTATGCTTCCTTCTTTTCCTTCGATGACGTCGTTTCAGTCAATACTGGTCCTGATGAACTTGCCAATGGTGTTTGATTTCTAGTTAAGCAAGCCAGCCCATTATTGTCAGGCCTAAATTGGATCTCGGCTGATCCAACAGGCTATTTAATTTGAAGGAAAACACAAATCGCTTTCTCTTCCTCTCGCTCTCTACTGCTTTTGAAAAACAAAATGGATATAGAGCATGTTTGCGAGGGATGATCCCAATTTAGTATTCTGTAATTTTGATTGGTCTATTTTACTTGTACTGACGTAATTAGGCCGTGTGTTACAGATGGAGAATAAATTAGATTTACGCTGCAAATCTGGGAGCTATCTGCCAAAAACAATGATTCCACTTTATTTTGATAGTCCACTTTAGACATTCTACTAACTATAAGTAACTTCGCAACTACATGTCAACTAACTGTCATTAGAGTAGAGACTGTTAGGTTATGGTTACTGTAGATGTTAGGGTTCAGGTTAGTAGAATAAGTCGACTTGTAGTTGCCAAGTTACTTATAGTCAGTAGAATATCTATCAGGGGATCAACAAAATAAAGTGTTAGCAGATATTAAGCAGACAGTATATTACAATGTTGTAATGACCAGTACAACATATTACAATAAACTGGTTTTCATATAGGCTAACTTTTTATCAGCCTTTATTGACTTTATTGACACACTGTAAAAAAAAATTCTTATAACAAGTCATTTTATTTGTATTTTTATTTATTTTTTCTGTTCCCAAATCAATGCATCTAAATGCAGGTATCTTTTTATTTATTTTTTAGATTTTGAGTACAGTTTGAGTTGAATTAATACATCATGTTGTTGTTGTTGTTCAAATAGGCCTACATTGAAAAAAGCAATATGTGATGAAGAATTATTGTTACATAGTTGACCGTTGACTCATTTTATTAACATCTTTGTAAATGTCAGAATCACACCAGTTTGTTGAATCTTAGTTGTGTTTTACTCAAGTCTTGATGTCTGTATGTGCCATTTTAAGGTAATTTATGAGTGAGTTTTTTTGGTCACATGAGTGTTCTTTTGATGGAATCTTCTGTTACTTAGTCTAAGTGGCTAAATGGGGTACATTTAAAGTCATGGCAACCTGACATTTTAGTTCAGTCAAGACATTCACCTAAAGTAATTTACTAAGTGCATGTCAAAAAAAAAAGCAATGCAAAAGCAATTGTGTAAAGCATTTGCAAATCTCACTCAAGTTATAATTATTAAAATTTTTGGGGGGTTTCTTCCAGTCAGTGACTTAACAAAACATCACCAACACGGATGGTTATATTTGCTATATTTGTTATATATGCTTCAGACAACTATTTTTTAAGTTTACAAAGTTTGAATAAACGTGTAACAAATTGATTAAACATAAGGGTATGCTTTCCTTTAAAGACCTATTGAAATAGCTTGACATAATTGTAGGAGGAAGTTGGACGTTGGATATATATATATATATATATATATATATATATATATATATATATATATATATATATATATATATATATATATATATATATATATATATATATATTATTAAGATTTTAAGGGCTTCATCACCGATTATAATTGCCTAGTCTTGTCTCCGTATATGCCTTCACAATGCTTGTTCTCGATGTTAAATCTACCATGCTGACTCTCGATTCTGAAAATAGTAAGTCTAGAGATTCTAACATAGAGTCTAGAAGGTAACACTTCAAGTTAGGTTCCAATTCTCATTTGTTGCTTTTTTTTAGCATGCACATACAGGATATTGGCTGTTTATTAGTTTTTATAAAGCACATATTAATGCCTTATTCTGCATGACCATATTCTATGTTCCTTAATCATACCCAATACCTAAAGTTAACAACTAACCTACCTTACTAACTATCCTGAATCTGCATTTCAGAATCAAATTAACTCTGAAGAAACGTCAGATGAAAGACCATTCATGTAAACATTGGCTAGCATCTTGAGAGACGCCTGTAATGCTTCCTGTTTATATCTTCTTTTATTGTTATTATTATTATTTGAACAAAGTAGAATTATAAAACTGTTGCTTCTGAACGTGAACTTGTACCACTTTTTTTCCAATAAGTTTTACCTGGAAAGGTAAAAGTTTTTTTCTTTCTTTCTTTTTTTTACAGTACATCCCCCCAGCTGCTCTGGCCCTCCTGCAGTGCAAACCCTACGGGCTTCAGGTAAGTCTCTGGTTCTTGTCAAAGTATTTTATGTAAAATATTATATGTTTTAACTAGGTGATTGATAGATAAAACAACCACAAGAAAAAAGGAACTTTTCTTAGGAATGTTTCTTAAACGCAGATGGATTTACTTTACTTTAGTTTTGATATACTTGATATACTCTCAGTGAAGTTCTTCATATTTCACTCTGGGCTTAACAGAATTTGGAAATAGTTGAGCATGTAAGTATGTAAATATGTGTTGCACACACACTATCCTCTATAACACCAAAAGTACAGTACACAACAAAAATGACTGTGGTGAGAAAAGAGCAGTCAAGAAAACATCTTATATTTTCTTTTCCCCATGTCAGTCAAATGACCACTTCTAATATGGTTATAGTCAAAAGTTTGTCTCAAAAATATCATCATTGATATAGCATGTGCTTATTTGTTTCCCTCATCCTTTGGTTGATGTTCCAAAAGGTTTGACAGCACCTGTAGCAGTAGGCCCAGCTTCTTCCTCTTGTGTTTAATTGCGTTTATCTTTCAGACACGTTGAATGCAATCTGACTGCTTCATGAAACTAATTAATCTCATAAGTGAACTGCCCTGATTATTTCCCATTATTTGGCATTATTGAGTCATTTGAATTAATTTGCATTTTTATTACATTCATTAAAAAAATATATTTAAAAAAAGGAGATCTGACATTGATTAATGATTTTAATGCAGAAAAGCCATACATATAATCATAATACATAGTTGAGTTAAATAAAACGAAATAGCATACATTACATTATAGTATAAATGCATAATATTCAGGTATGCACATAGTTGACAAATACTGAAAATTATCAGGTTAAAATATATATTTGTTTAACTCTTTCCCCGCCAGTGTTTTTTTGACTATTTTCACAAAAGTTTCATGTGCCGCAGAATATTTTCATGCAATATATGAAAAGAACAGACCAGCTGCTGTTTAACCAAAAAAAAAAGCTGTTTTATTCTAGCTTCATGCATTATTTTTTATCAACACTTGAATGTGGGTAAGTTTCATAAAAAATGAATAAATAAACATTTTGAACAAAAAGCTAAGAAAATCTAGCCTGGCAAGCCAGACCTACATCGAGATGTTGGGTCTGGCAACTCACCATAGACACGGCTCAATCCGAGGGGCGGGATAAACGGCTGTCTTTCAAATTCCCTCTGCACGCAATAGGACAGCGCTTCAACCAACCAGAGCGTTTTCCCACAAGCGGAGCTTAGTTGATAGATTCAACTTTTGCCATATCTGGCCGGCAAAACGACGAACACATCTTCCTTTTTTTAAGAATGACTTAAGTGCCGTTCTATGCTCTTTTTTCAAAGAAAAACCTAACTCCAAGTCCTCCAGAGTCGCGGACAAAGCCGATTCGAAAGACTGTTCTCCAGCAGCAGCCGTCATTCTTTGTTTTCAAGTAGCAGGGAACCGTCGCAACTCTGTCGTCATTATGTTAAGCCCACCCCGCCTACTCTATACGCGACGTGATTGGCCTGACCCAATTTAGGTTTTTGCAGCTTGAAAGTCAATGGAGAGTTGCTAGACTGCCCTGGCTGCAAAATACATTTTGCTGCCGCTAGGGTGTGTCTAGATTTCTAGGCTAAAGAAAATCACGTTTTTGTCAAAGACTACATCTGGATGAGATTCTGAACGATGATCAAAACATAGATGGAATAGATGATCGCATTATTTTACATATGCATATGAGATCGCTCGTTTTTGCATCTTCTACGCATGTGTTTTGATCAGGAGATTCAGTACTCTTGCAGAAGATGGGTAATAGCGCCCCCTACCGTATAAAAGTGAAAACACAAATGATGGAAATTTCCGTCAATGGTGTGGAAAGAGTTAAAAGGTTACGATTTTTAAATTTTTTTTTACCATTTTTAATCACCTCTTTATTTGCAGTTCACACATTAAAATTACATTACAAGATATAAGATACAAGACATAAAAAAAAGAAGAAAAAATCTGGTATAGCCTAATTATCAAACTCTTGTATAATTTAAAAGAAGTTTTAAAGTAGCGTGTTACACTGTAACAATCCATTTGCATTGAATTTAATTTAATTGAAAGTGACTGTTTATACTATTACAAACGATTTCCACTGAAATTTGTTCTGCTTGTGTTTCATACGGTCCAATATGAGCGCCTCAATGGCTTTCACTGATTAATGTTTAAAGCATATAGACGAGTGATTTAGTAACCATTGTCTGGTGATTACATTACACGGACATTGTAGTTGTCCAGCAGGAAGAAATGGACACAAAAACAGATGTACTATATTAAGAGGCTCTTAAGGCTCTATCAATTCTAACATGTCTAATTCCCTATGCCATTAAAATCACACTCATCATCTGCCAAATCTAAAGACAAATGTTCTCCCTTCTATCTCTCTTTCATTAGGATTATCCGGCTCCTTTTTCCTAGATATCAGGCAGGCCCCCAACCCCCTTCTGTGCTCTTAAGTGTGATGGCATTTGGGAGATGACAAACCGACACACAGGCGGTTAATTCCTCTGCAACGCCAGGTCGTTCCCAAAGCGCTGCGCCGTCACAGTGTTTATATGAGAAGAATTCCTCACCCCCTCCCAGCGACCATATCATAACCACAGGGAGCGCAAAGCATCAGCCGGTTGTTAAAGTGAGTGATGTGAGCTCTTAAGACGATAGCTTTGTCTGCGAGACACACGCGTCTGATGCTGTTCGAGTTATGGAGGTGTTAGAGGCTGGTGGATGAATTATGACAGCCTATCAGACGTGCATAAAGACACAATCTGTTCCTATGCCAGCCTTTTCCACGCTGAAGTAGAGCACTGAGTCTGGTGATTTATATAAGCATTTATTCACAATTAGAAAATATGATCATATCAGTGCACAGCTGATCGGTCTTCATTCGCTCTGGGACTTGTCTGTGCGTGTTTCAGAAATCATATTTCTTTGAAAATGAACACAGAGGCTGCATTTGCAATGGCACCCTAACTTACTCTTCTTACAGCATATCCTAACTAGGCCTGATGTGGCAAGCAATTTGTCGGTCCAAACTGAACGCAAAAACTACTGCACAACATTAGGCTACAATATAAAATATACTTGATATACAGCTATGTGGAGAGAGATTTTAGACCAATGAGATTGTATGATGGACGGGGATACTTATGAGTTAATACATAAAAATAAAAATAAAAATAAAAAAAAACATATAATTGGACATTTGCCTTGGCTACACTGTAAAAAAAAGTTGCTGCCTTACATTTTTAAGTATAATCAACTTGGATGTTTAAGTCATTTCAACTTAAATTACAATAAACTGTCTTAAAAAATGTGTTGAGTCTTGTATAGCATACAATGCATACATATGTATGTATGTGTATGTTAGAGTAGTTTAAATGTTAAGTCTAGTTAATAAAGTCTTGTTCATGTCACACGTAAAGTTGTCCGTGTCTCAAGCTCATCTGCTAGAGTCCCAAATCATAGATTTTGACTGCAGGCTCTGAATAGTACTGTACAGTAAGAAATACATTTTCCATGCCCCGGAAATGCACATTTCTTAGAATTAATAAACAATTAACACTGAGTGTTCGAGGCACAAACAGGTTAATTGATTGTAATATTAATTTTACTACATTAGTTAATTATATTAACTGATCCAAATATTCATAATCAATTATAACAAGTTATATTTAATAGTTAATTTGCTACAGTACACATGCACAGACATGCATTTCTGTATGTATTTAATACTCAGATGGTCTACATTGGTCAAAATGTGTAGTATACAACCAGAACACAACACACTATAAAATGCTCTATCCATGATGCAATGTGCTAAACTCCATTTGTGGTTATTTCCATGACCTGGAAGCAATAATATCAGCCACAATTTTCCACATCTCTTTCTTGACTGCCAAAAAAAGTAATCAATTTGAAATAAATAAATTAAATTTTACAAATTTGCATTTAAAATGTAAAATTACCATATTTATCTCCAAGATGACCTTTTGAAGCAGCTCTATTAATTAAACATGCAATGTATTGCGGTCATGTGACAACAATACTGCATAGTGCTATACTGTTCCACTTATTAACAAAAACTATTGTATACTGAATGGTTTTCAGTAAGTAGTGCACTACAATTCCATGAACATAGCCAATGTTGGAAGTTGGAACCATCATTAATGTGCAAGCCTGAAGTGTACTTTGATTATGCGATTCATCATTGGTCTAAATCAGTAGTTAAGTGTCACACGATGAACCCTCAAGAACAGATCTCTAACATGTGATCATTACGGAGAATCACCTCCAATAATCTAGACAGACAGAGATCATTAAAGCCTGATTATACTGCTAACACCTGACAGAGAGAGAAAGAAAGAGGAAAGTAGGGGTGGGAATCGAAAGGATGTGGATGAGTTTGGTGCAGATTCCACTTAACAGTTCTGGTTGCTTTATTAATCTTTTAGTACTTGGAAAATAATTCTAATAATCAATCAATCAATCAATAAATCCATCCATCCATCCATCTATCCATCTATCCATCGAGTCGCACCTTCCTTGAGCTCATTGGCTGCAGATTCGACGTGAACCAATCAGATTGTGCCGTGTAGTCAACGATGTAAATATCACCAGGTTGCGTTAAGGACCCGTCAGCCTGCACCATCTAGAGTTTCATGACAGATCTTGGTATTTATTATTTTTGAAACAATGTAAAATGTATAACAGTTCAACTTGATGAGACTTTGAAGTGGCTTTGTGGTGATTAGTTTGATTCACCTCAGTGAATCAAAGTCTGTTCCCCAAACGGATTTGTTCAGTTTTATTTACTTATTCCTTCAGTGGTTCTTTCTGCAAGTTACATCATTACCACAGTAGATGATGAAAAATGCATTTTTTGTGTGTGTTTTGTATGAGTAATTGAATTATTTCATACTCGTTCAGACACTGACTTATTTTGTAAAGGTCATATTTGTTTAATATGTCCAACTGATGAGATGATGTTCAAATGTGGCATTTTTTGTAAATGTTTTTCACTTATGCTATCGTCAGTTTTTGAAGGCAGGAGAAACCAAACACTCGTTACTTCACAAATGAAATTCCATATTGTGATGTTTATCAGAGTGAAAAAAAAATGTGGGGAGTAAAAGCATAAGACTTGATTTTGTCCATCTGGAATTGATTGAATCAGTGGGTCGTTGAAACGTGACGTAAGGACTTCCGTTTCCGGGTCCAAGCATCTACTTGTTTTAAGTGAGAATACTATCTCAACAGCCATTCATGAGTACTGTTTATTCATATTACACATTTAAGGTAAGCTTTTAAAAACTGTACACGACAGTCTCTTGGCTGACAGCATCCCGGACACCAATATTTTAACGATTCATAAAAGATGAATGACTTATAAATTGTGTAACGGATTAAATGTTTTAATTAATTAAATAATTCAATTCAGCCACCTAGCTAACCCAGCTATTTTAGTTGAGGCCTTATAAAGCACTTACCTACGAAAAACGACAGATCACTGCTCATAAAAGTCAGCATTTAATCAAACTTACTTTCGACTTTTATGTTATTCTGATATGCATTTTAATCAAGTTCTCAGAATCTCAGTGATAGTTTGGCTCATGACTGTGTGAGTATATGAAAAGAGATACAAATAATTTGATACGGCTCTGTTTGATGGTTCACGCCGTTAGTTCTGCTTCTCACTAGACCTGAGATCAAATTAGCTTGAGAGACTGAAAACAATTCACCTTTACCCTGCCGCAGCTGCCACCATACAGTCACATACACACGGTGTACACGCTGGCCTCTTGATAAAGTCAATTTCAAGTCAAGTCAGTTTTATTAGTATTTGTATAGCGCTTTTCGCATTACACATTGTTTCAAAGCAGCTTCACAGAAAATCATGATGTTAACGCTCATTCAATGTCTCCAACGCGCATTCATGAGAGTTTTATAAACTATTAAGCATAGGGGATCAAAAGTAAAATCAAAATTTTACTGCAAGGGATCAAATTATGATTATTTTCATTGTCTATGACTCTTTAGATGTAGTGTTCTGTCCGCTTTAAATCAGACACATAGATAAAGTTGATTGGCATAATTACATTTATTTGATTGAATTAGAGAAAGAGAGAGAGAGAGAGAGAGAGAGAGAGAGAGAGAGAGAGAGAGAGAGAGACGTGTGTGTGAATTACCAGGGACTGTGCAGCATCTCTCTACGAAGCTGTGAGTTTAACTACTTCAAAAACAGCTATGTTAACATATCCTAGCATCTCTTTATCATTCAGTAGCAAAGCTAATTTTATTAATAAAAGTCAAAGTCAGCGTTGACAACAAAGTTTCTATGCTCCTAAATGTTTCTGTGTTTTTGCAGCCCAACCACCTACCTCTGTGTGCGAGGGGTGTGTGTGTGTGCAGCATATTAATAATGATAATTGTGCTATAAAGATTAACAATGAAATAATGATAAATGATGAGACTGGAACTACCTGTGCATTACACAGTTTACACCCACACCTTCCAGCCATTTCAGACAGACCATGGTAATATGCAACATCACACTCATGATATATCACAAAAGTGCAATATTGCTTGATATCCAACTTTATCTGCATACATAGTGTAAAAAACACTAATGTGAAAAAAATAAAAATCTCAACTGCTTGATTGTTTATATATTATTGCAAAATTTAAACTATATTATCGTCCAGCTCTAAATTTGACTATTCAGAATGAAGATATTAAGATATTATAAGCATTAGCATCTTGATTTTGCGTGAAGCTGCTTTGAAACAATGTGTGATGTGGCAGTTTCTATATTTATTTAAATATATCACTGTGGGATAAAATAGTTGACATTGTGCCGCAATATAAACAATCAAGCAGTTTGCCTGTATACTGTAGTATATGTCGCTTTACAGTACGTAAGTCTACTGTCTGAATGTGGATTAAGTTGGATATGCTGTACTTATATGTCCAACTTTATATAAAGAGCTGTGCGATAATATATTTTACATTGCACGTTATAAACAATCCACAGCCGAGATTTGCTGTATAGAAAATAAATAACGGTCATTGACTCTGTATAACCCTTTAATATCATGCGCTTACACACGCTGTATTGTAACATAACCATGTGAGTTGAGTGCTAATGCTTGTGACATGTAACTAGCATGCAGGTTGTTTTTGTGTGTGTGTGTGTGTGTGTGTGTGTGTGTGTGTGTGTGTGTGTGTGTGTGTGTGTGTGTTAATTAATGTGTTGCAGAGGTTGACAGGATGTGTCCCCAACTCTCACAGCACCTGTGTCTCCTCGCCCCCTGCCCAGTACATACTAATTAGTCCTTCCAAAGCCCCACGCACAAATCTTTGCCCACCTGGTGTGCGGCAGCGAAATGCTTCCCCCCCGTCGAGTCCACAGAGCTGCAGGTCCTGCGCTATAATCAACATTCCTACCTCATGGCATTTATACCAGTGAAAATACAGCATAAAGGCATTTTCCTGCATCACAAGTGTAATTGGACTCCCGACACGACTTGGATCAAATAAGTAGAGGGTAAAGTGGGTTAGATTGTCTCGCATAAGTCTAAAGGGGCTGCAACATAATGACTAAGAAATGTTGAATTGATTGCGTTAGTTGCTTTTTGACTTTTTGTAGATGAAATCTGTGCATGCAAGTACCGTCGTTTGGGAGTTTAACGGCGTTTTGCTTTTTAACGCAAAAAGGCGCAGATGCTCGTCCACACTCACACATACTGTAGAGCACCGTTGTTGTGCAGAGTTGTATGTTTTTTGCACAAGAACAATGAGTTGGATGTGACCTGGGGATTTCGATGTGAAGATGATAAAGGTCATTAAATTAATTTGCTGGCCAAGATCAATGTGCCTGATGCTGGAGGAAAATAACCCATATCTTAAAGTGTCTCTGCAGAGTGCTTATGCTGGGAAAATGCCTCACAAACCCAGATAAAGTGTAGCAGCTATATCTGTTTCATAGCTGTGACCTCATGTCTGTGCATGTGCATACATTTATAAAGGTGACTGGTTGATTTAACAGGTCATTTCATTGGTAAAATATGTCTACCGTTTGACATCTGCTCTTCCTTAGCAGGACAAGGTGTCCTTAATATAACCTGCTGGCATAATCATTACAGTAAACCGCTGTTAGATAGGTTGGAAATTGTCAACCTACAGGAAAGAAACAATTCAATCAAAATTGAGTTCTAGACAACAATAAGATTAAATTAGATTGTTAACATTTTATTTTAACTTTCATTAATAAATCATTAACACACATCATATAATGCTTAACAGATCATTAGTTTAAACTATTCATTATTTGTAAATGTTTATAAACGTTTACTAATCATTTAGTACTTTTATGGACAGTCATATCAATGGAAAAAAGTGTCTCAAATGACCTGAATTCACCCTATTTACACATCTTTACAAATCATTTATTAATTATTCGTTCATGTTTTTGCAGTACCCAATCTACAGTTGAAACTATTCATTTGTAATCATAATCATTTTTTAAATGTTAATAAATATTTACTATTAATCATTTAGTATGGGCATTGGATTTTTAGCTACTGTAGCAATGTTTGTGTAAAGGGTTAAGTTTAGCTAAATGTTTGCTATTTTGGGTGCAAAACGTTTTATTTTAATTTAATTTAATTTATTTTTTTATTGACTCAACACTTATGGCTCGTTTCCACTGAACGGTACGGTATGGTACGGATCGGTACGCATTTATTTGCGTTTCCACTATCAAAAGTTGTGAATGGTACCAAAATGACGAACCGTACCGTACCACTTTTTAGGTACCCTTCCATTGGGGTACCTAGCACAGTGGTAAGGTACTAAAAGGTGGAGCTAGACTCACTGCAGGACGTTGATTGGTTGACAGATCGTCACTTGCGCGTGCTACAAGGGGAATGACAACATAAGAAGCGCCATTTTTTAATATACAGTTTAATATAATACTACTGTTACTGTGTGACGAAATGTAATTTTAAGAGTTTTTCCGGCGAGAATGTAGTTGTTTAAAGCTCAAATCTGTGGTTTATTTATAAAGATGATTTTTTTTTTTCCCGGTTCTGAGATCCATGCGATCAGCTGGCGCTCGGTGCTCATGTTTCCCGGCTGGATGAGCCTTTCCTCGGCTAGTTCTTCTGACGTTCGCCGCTGACTCCGACGGTAGTGGTTAAACATGAGATATAATTCGTCTTGTGTAGACCTAACGGGCGATCTCTGGTCTCGTGAATATATAATTCGTTCCCTGTCAATCGTTTTGGCTGAGAGCTAAGTTTAGTTTCATATTATAGGCTATTTGTATTTAACTTTATTGTTGTAATGTTAGACTAGCGCTGCATTTGGATATTTGACTGAGTTTGCTTTATTTCTTATTGTATAGCTTCTTGTACCTTTTACTTAAACTTTTATATTGGCTATTATTGATAAAACTAAAATTTTACAAAAAGAAATATGGTTTCTCTTTCACTTTTTTATTATAAGATTATCACTGATGTTTATTGCAACATTTGTACAAATGCATATATTGCCTGGAATATGTGTATTTTTTTTATTTTTTTTACGAAAAGAGGTAACGTTAGGGTTGTGTTTTAAATTTCTTTTTGTTATAAATAGAATAACGTATAGCGTGCAGTGAATAATTAATATGCGTTGCACATGAACCACATTTTTGTCCCTATAATGTTTAATTTATTTAAATGAAAACGAAAAGAGGCAGAGTGGTGTTTTATAACATATTTTGTTTTATTGTTGCTTAAAATGTACATACAGAGTAACAGAGATAACCGAAGTAGCAGAGCGAGCTGAGTGACGCTTTTAAGAACGCGCTGTAGGCTACCATTTGCATGTAGGAGTCGCACATGGCAAGTACAAACTTTGTGTACTTGATATTGAGAAAAGCCTAATGTCGACGCTTGTCTTCTTGTGACAAACATGTCGAGGAGCAAGAACAAGATCTTCTGCTGTATGTCATCCATTGTTGTTTACTATGTTCTTCTTCGCGCGAAAATGACATCGATCGAAACACCACACCTATCAAGTAAGGGTACTGTTGGCAGTGGAAATGCTAGCCAGATCATGGTTAACAAACCCGAACCGTACCGTATTGTACCGTACCATACCGTACTGCTCAGTGGAAACGAGCCATTAGTATACCAGGGTTTTTCCTGCATAGACAATTATGAGGCGGCCGCCTCCGTCAAATTTCGTGCCGCCTCCGCCTCTCGACAAAACTCGGACAGACAGTCACATGCTCATATACACTTTTTCCACCGTGACGGTTCTGTTGCGGTTCCCGCTTGTGTCCATAGTGCTGCACGGATCATAATCCGCGGGTCGAGCGGGCCAAGTAACAACAACATTCCATTCAATCAAGGGTGGAAGACAGATAAATCATTATAATGTGTTGAGTGTAATAAAGACACGGAACTCCCATCATGGTAACTCTAATGTACGGACGGTAACAGCGCTGTTGAGGTTCGCGCCGTTATTTATAACATATTAATTATAGTTAAGAAACAATAAAGTTATATAGGCTACACACGACTAGAGTGCTGTTTTCCTGAATGCCATCACGATTGAAACCGAGATATTGATTTCATAACAGTTCAATAAACAAATAGTTAAAATTAAGTTACTTACATTTTTAGACGCAATGACTGTTTTTGTTCTGTTTCAGCAGCGAAAATAGTTCCAAACAATAGAACCATAGCGCATCTCACAGCAACACGCATCTATAATTCATTACTGAATGATTCAGCGTTTTGAACTAATCACTCGAGTCAAAGATTCAATTACCCATTATTAAACCGCCTCATTCTGAATAAATCAGCCGTTTGAACGAATCGTTTGAATGAATGACTCAATGACTCGCTCATTAAGACGGCCGCCTGCCGCCTCCTACTGGCGGTTTAGTTTCATAAAGTAGCATTCTTTTCAACATTCCTTATTTGTATATTCAAAAAATATATTTAAAACAATCTCATAATCTCATTTAATACAGTTATAATTTTTCAATGTAAATTATTTAATTTGATTGGTAACAGCCTAGTGTCTTATTATTTTAATTGAATGTATTGATAAAATGTAAGAATTTGAAATGAAATTTAGAGCATACATTAAATAAAATTAGGGGAAAATGCTCTTTATAAAGGTACAAAAATTATTCCGATAAGAGTGTTTTCAAAAATGAAACATTGACAATTTAAGTTTAAAGGGAGTAAAGCCTCTGTTTAGGCTATATAAAGGAAATGTAATTTTGCCAAAAGAAGAACTTTTAATTTAAATAAATGTTAATTTTAAATCAGCCTTCTTCAGTGTGATATGTTACCATATTATCATGCTTAATTGAATAATTGTAATGTGATGATCAGATGCAGATATCTAAATCAAAGAATATGGGTGGTTGGCGGGTGGATTATTATTTATTTTTAACAACAGATTCGAGTGACTCAAAGTGCACCAGATTAAGGAATTTATCTTTAAAATGTACAAAATTTTCTCCCGGGGGGGCATGCCTCCGGACCCCCCTAGTGTTACGATTTTACCACCTCCGCCTCATTTTGAGCCAGGAAAAACCCTGTATACTAAATCCTTAAACTGGATATTCCTTGAATCATACATCAAACTGAGAACAAATCCTTGTTCATTTATCAAAACAATGTAATATAAACAGTTTGAGCCGTGTTCCCTTATAGTAATCAAATTGACCCCAGTACACTGTTGACCCCTTTACCAAGCCCTAAACCTACCCGTACCACCAAATCTGTCCCTAACCTTACCCGTATCACACCTCAATAGCAGCAAGAGTGTTTTCCAATAGAACATGTACACAATAAGTGCATTGTACCAAACAATTATTATTGTTTTATCTATCTATCTATCTATCTATCTATCTATCTATCTATCTATCTATCTATCTATCTATCTATCTATCTATCTATCTATCTATCTATCTATCTATCTATCTATCTATCTATCTATCTATCTATCTATCTATCTATCTATCTATCTATCTATCTATCTATCTATCTATGCCATCACTTTCATAAGTGAAACAGGAATACAAATAAATAAATAATAGGTGTATGAATGTCCTGTATTACTACTTCTATAATATATAGATCTCTTCTATGAACTTTGAAAAACATTTGAGTCTAATCTAACTGAGACCTCTTTTAATTCAGCCTTCATTAATTCATGAAAGAGCAGCCTGAAAATTTAAAAATCCCTTCATCAAGACTTTTAAATAACATTTAACGCAAATGTTTTGCTCGTGATTGCAAAGTGTCTTGGAGGAACTCAATCATATCTTTGAAAGATACTTAGTTTTGTTTAAAGTCCCCCTGTAGTCAATAATTGTATCTCTTAAAACCCATCTTTGATCACCAAAATTACATATTTAAAGTTTTTTTTTCCTGAAAAAAAGAAATAAAAATTCTCCATGCCTTAAAATAGTTTGAATGTAACTCTACACTCTTGCTTTATTTAGTATACGCGGTCCTATGAATATGCAAATTAGCCCCGCCTTCACTCACTCGCACCAGCTCAGAGATCCACTTGTTGGCGATCACATGTTGTCTTGATTGGTTACAAGGTAGTTTGTGACATCAGCAACACCAGCGATTTCAGTCTTTGGTTCTCTGCTGTTTTAAAGAGAAAATACTCAGCAATGGTGTCGACTTATGAATTTGCACATGGTTTGTCTAAAGGCACATTAAAAACACCACATAGACATATAAACAACATTAAAAGCTTGAATTTTACCCCAGGGGGACTTTAAGGCAATCCAAAAATATGCACCTAAATGACAAATAAAACAATGTGATCTGTACCTTACTTGTCAGCCAGACAGTCTCTTGATATCTTAGTGTGCAGTTTCTGGCCTAAATGAGCTGCAATATGGACCAGACTTTAAGCTGTTTGCCATGTTAATATATATTTTTTTTTCTATGGAACAAGAGGTAGAGAAAGAGAGGAAACAGGGGGAGGAGGAGGTGCGGGTGGAAAAGGCGAGGATTGAACACAGAGTGGGAGTCGGCAACTTTGTTTAGAGCGGAAATGATGAAAGGTTAAAGTCTGATAGATCTCGCTCCGTGTGTATTTGTGTGCGTGTACGTGTGTTCCAGTGCTAATAACACGATTCTCTTTTGAAGAGGCACAAAGCGTTCATTCTTCCTACGAGTTCCCAGAACAGAGCCGAGATGCCTATATCAGCTGTAAAACACAGGAGGGAGAACTTCCAACGAGAGAGAGAGAGAGAGAGATTGAAACTCCTGACTTTTCTGGATCCCCCTTTTTACAAGTTGCACTTTTTATTTGTTTCCTGATTAAATAATCATTGTATAACAGGCCATTTTAAACCAATTCCTCCTTTGAATTGTAAATGTTCTTTTTTTCCCGTATCGCTGCATTTGTATCGGCTACATTAATATGCATGAACGCACCTTATGTCACAGATTTGCAGTGAGAATTTCTCAGATCCCATCCTAATAAACATTGAATAACATGAATACATTAACAACTGTAATTATTTGTAGAATTGCATCTGAACTTTTTCATACAGTCTTTCTTGAGGATTGTACTGCCCCAAGACTTGGAGATCCAAATGCTTTGTTGAGGGTAATCCACAATCTTAATCCATATAACATGCATAGGGTCAAAATCACAGGGAAAACAATCCAGATAATAACAGAGTCAAAGACACAAGCAAACAGGGAAATACAGGGAGACAAGCAGGAGATCAAAACTTTGACACGGAAAATCTAAAATAACGCACAGAAATGCAGTGTAACACATACAAGACTTTGCAAAGAGTGAGTGAAAACACAGGGCAGAGCTTAACAGGATAATGATACACAGCTGGAAGTAGAGTTCTCAACGGGCCTGAAAATTACAACCCGACCCGACCCGGCCCCTGGCTTTTAAAGCCCGGACCCGATGTAACCCGACACATAAACATGAATTATCTGCCCGAACCCGACCCGCGGCCCGACGCCGCGTCAGTTTTTTTTTTTCTCTCATAGCCTACACATATTATCATGACCAGCAGACGGGAATTCAAATCAACCTTTAATGTTCACGCCTTTTAACAATACAAACAATACAAACAACTGAAACAATACACTTTAAATATATAATTAGGCTGTAGTAGCGACGGTGAATTCACCTGCGGCAAATTTACTTCTCACCAACTCCATCTTCTTCTCCAGGCTAAAGGCGTGCACGCAGCGGCGTCAGGTCTGCCCCCGCCCCTCTCCATGATGCACGTTACACGCAGCAGCCAGAATTTCTTTACGGTGACCAGCAGCGATGATTAATAAATGTTTTTTTTTTTTTTTTTTTTACTGAGCGGAAAAGATTAAGCCCGAGGTCCGACCCGACCCGAGTCATTTGATTATATTTTCGACCCGAACCCGCGGGTCCCGTCGGGTTTGTCGGGCCGACCCGACCCGTTGAGAACTCTAGCTGGAAGTAATCAAGCATAGTGAGTCCACGCAATGTGTTATGGGAAATGTAGTTAATAATATGATCAAGGAGACAGGAAGAGTGCCCTCTGGTGGCTATCGACACTCTGGCTGAAAGGCGTGACATGGCTCCGTGGCCATAACCGGACAGGCACGGTGTTCCAGGTTGACCTCTGTGTTCATTTCAGGGCAGACGGTAAATCCAGGGACAACCTCTGTGGTCATGTCAGGGCATACAGGCAGTTCAGGAAAAACCTCCATTGTCGTGTCAGGACAGACAGAAAGCTCGGGGAGGACCTCTGTGGTCGCATCAGGGAAAACAGGAAACTCAGGGATGACCTCCATGGTCATGTCAGGACTGGAGACTCTGGCATTGTGTCCATGATGTGAAGAGGCTCTGGCGTGGCGCCAATGTCATGAAGAGGCTCTGGACTTGAAGAGACTCTGGACTTAGGACCACCGGACTAGAAAGTGCTGAGAGCACTGGACTTGCAATCCCCAGAAGTGCTGGAATCTGTGATGGGCCAATGTTGTACACATTGTACACAAAGTCCTTAATCTGGTCCTCGAGTGAGCAAGTTCCTTTGCAAAGGATGACTAGGGTGACTGCTGGATCCATAGTGTGGTCTGGATTTCAATCGGCTGCCGGATCTGTATATGGCGAAGTCTTCTGTTACGTATACTGCCCTGAGACTTGGGTTGGAGATCCAAACACAGCTTTATTGAGGGTAATCCACAATCGTAATCCATATAACAGGCATAAGGTCAAAACCACAGGGCAAACAATCCAGATAACGTTCATTAAAGTGAAGTCAATCAATTGTTTCCACCTTCGTCTTCTGTTGTTTTGTCGTCATTTTCAATCTTTTTCTTTGACTAGCTCTAGAATGCAACGGTCCTGAATGTTGCCACCTATTAGATCCACCAATTAGTGCAGTCAACTCACATACGCAGATAGTAAAAGCAAAATGAAATGAAATAATAATGTATGTCAAATTTACTGTGAAATGAAAAACCAACGGATACTTTTGGCTTAATGTTTATATTGAGCTAACAGTAATTTTGAAGACCAACTCATTTAAATATTATCTGAAGTTTAAAATCATTGGTTACCCGTAAGCCAATCACATAACGTTTGGTTATGGCGTGTGTTATGCGCATGCTCAGCCGCATCTAACTTCCACTGTAAACACATGTATGATGCGAAAACAAAACCATCGAGCAAAATACCGGAGTGAACATGGCTGTGCGCGACTTTTGCAGATTATGTGAAGTAAATCTACGCATCCACGGTACAATCAGCGTCTACGTCACGGCTCTCAGCCCGCCCTCTGTTCGTTGATTGGCCAGCTGTTTTTAGGCCGGAGGAAAGCGGAAAGCTATTACGCTGTCTCAGACTGAGTACAGAAGCGAAATGAAATTGAGCAGAAGTAAGAAGTCTGACGTAGTCAGGCTACCAAACTGTGCTGGATTGGTCGGGATTCTCTGATAACATAAAATGCCACAAAACAAATAAATAATTAAATAAAACAATTCAAATATACACTTCCCCTTTAAAAATTGTATTTCAGTATTATTTGCACTTTCGTTTTCATAATAGTTTAAGGAAAGAAAGTTGGTATTATCTGTATGTAAGTGTATGTTCTGCCAGTGTGTTCATGCCCCAGGTCTGCTGAAATCCTGTCACATGCTGTCTTCCTCGTCCTTTCCGAAGTCTGTTACATTCACCCCCTCTCTCCCTCTCTCTATCTCTCTGTCCTATCTCTCTGCCGCTGTGGCAGGACCGATTGTTGCTCAGTGACAAGCACAGCTTTAGCATTTCAGCAGAGAAGAATCAGGTGGAAGTTTCATCTCTCTCTCTCTCTCTCTGGGATGTGACACATTCAGTTCCTCTATACCTGACACTGATGATATTCGTTCTCCCTCTTTTTCTCAATCTCTCCATCTCATTCTGTCTGTCTCTCTGTTTCTCAGCCCTGTCTCACATTTCCTGCCTTAATTGGAAGGGGAAAGTTTTACAGAGTCTGACAACTTGTATGACGAGTGAGAACATATAGATACACTTCAATATTTATTTTTGCCTTTTTTTTCCATTAAAAGTATATATTTAAAACAAGCCAAAATAACTTGGGAAGCAAAATTGTGTGCAAACATAAGATTTGATTTTAGAGAATATCTTGTAGTAACTTAATTTTTCTAACCTCATTGCTTAACATTTAAGTTTATGCTATAATTTCTATTATTATTATTAGCTACTATAACTCATGCGTGCATTTTTTTTCTTTCTTTCTTTTAACACTTAATATTTTCTATGTACACGGTTGATGTAAAAGAAAATACACAATTTTTACATGACATTTTTTCAATAAACAAAACTGCTGATATAGTGTTTAATTAAAAGACATTTAGACACATACACATACATAAGCTATACATATTATTGCAGTTACCCTCAGGCTAGGTGTTGGGTTTATTCTCAAAGGCCAGATCAAACAAAGTTTGCCTTAAGGCAGGGCTAGAGTTGTTCTCTCATTTTCACTGGTCAGCAATATTTCTGTCATATCAAATGAAGCAAAGCAAAGATCACTGAGAGTGAGACCTTTAATTAACTAAATGTTTATTTGATTATAACTAGCTACCCGATTAATAGCACACACAACATTGTTATTAATAACCTCCTGAGGTTTGTTGCCACCACTGTAACACGCTAATGTTCAACATGACTCTGCAAACATGTATAGAATATTTTTTGTAGCCCAAAACAATCCAAGAATGCATTGCAATGACCTTGCCATTTTACCCAATTTTAAAAAGGGACTATTCCATCCAATATCTGTGTATTTTAATGGATTTTAATTTGCAAGTATTTAGAATGGTGTTAGTTTAGCAATATGCAAACATCAAATGCAACACAGGCTCATTGAAAAAACGTACCTGTGGCAACATTTTTGCAAAACGCAAAATACGTACCAATACGTACATATCACTGCAGTTTCCAAAAGAAATGGACACAAGAGGCAGTAAAACAGCCGTCACTTTTAATCGTTTTCACACACAATTATGATTACAGGGGCAGATTATGGATTAATAAAGACTTGTTTTCACACGGCTCCTTGCACAGTTATGTTATGATCTCAAAACACTTTTTACCATAGTGCATGATTTGTAAACGAATATATTTTGGTGTTTGCATCATTAACCAGCTCCATATGTTCGGTTTTACTGACATACCAAGCTTGCTCAGTAGCTCAGCTGGTACAGAATTGTACTTATGATGCGGAGAGCTCGGGGTACGAATCCCCTGAAAGACGAGTCACGATACAAGAGCTCAAAGACAAACAAGAGTTCAAAAACAAGCTAAAATGCTGTGGTTACGATTGCGTTTTTGTGTCACATTTGCTTTTGTTAACACTATCGAATAGGTTTAGGCTTCAGTCTAGGTGTACGTTATTTTAAAACGGAGCATTAAAGGGGGGGTGAAATGCTATTTCATGCATACTGAGTTTTTTAAACTGTTAAAGAGTTGGATTTCCATGCTAAACATGGACAAAGTTTCAAAAATAAAGTTGTACGTTTGAAGTAGTATTTCTGTGGCAAAAATACTCCTTCCGGTTTGTCACAAGTTTCGGAAAGTTTTTTTCGAGTATGGGCATGTGTGACGTCAGATGGGGCGGAATTTCCTTATACGGGTCCTAAGGGCACAGGGCACGCGCACCCGTAGACCAGAGAGAGAGAGCGAAAGCAGTACGCCCATCAAAGCGCTGTGCTCGGCTTTAGGGAAGTATTTGCCGGATTTGCAGATCGTCTAATGCTTAAGGATGGAGCAGTCCCAACGATAAAGGTTCACGGTCGTGCGTTGGAACCGCAGGCGGTGAGTAAAACTGCTTCAAATGTCTGTGTGTTGTTGGCTATCGGCGCGTAAGCACAGCAAGTAAACAGTGAACAGCGCTCGTGATTCTTTAGCTCCGCCCACACAGCACGCCTCCAGCCGCTCGGTTTTTTCCGGAAAGACTCGGTACAGCCTATCTTTCTTTTATAAATATAATAAAACTAAAGACTTTTTGGAGATATGAAGGATGCAGTACTACTTTATAGGTACTCAAGATTAACATGAGATTGACTGAAACTGAGTGTTTCACCCCCCCTTTAAGCTTTTGGCGCCACTCACCGGACATTTCAATTTAGAACTGCGGTGAAACTAAACTAACTACAAACTAAAACGTAATAAAACATTGTCATATTCACGTTCATCTGTTCCGGAAAAAAATAAACATGCTTTTAGCGCCACTCTCTGGACATTTCACTTGACGAATTGTGCACGACAGCGTATTTTGCATTTTGCAAAAATGTTACCACAGGTACGTTTTTCTAATGAGCCTGGGCTGTCAAATACCATTAGACACAACCCTAGAGTTGAGTCTTTTCAAATTATTCTCTTACGAAGTGTCTTTTTGATTATATGCTGCCTTAAGGGATGTTCAGGACAGTGATTTGCCTCAACAAACCAGAATATATTCATTTTCAGCGGAAGCTAGCGATTTGATTCAATGTGAGGGACAGAGACTGTCGATGTGACAAAGCTGAGGCGAGTTCAACTGTATGCAAATGCACATCGACAACCATCTGTAGTTGAGACATGTGATCCGTCACATGATACACTTGAATGATGCCTTCTAGCAAACAACAGTACAGCATCCTCCAGCGAAGACACTTTTAGATAATAGCTCACTATCGAGAGCTATTGTGCCGTTTTGAATTTCTGATATTTGGCATTATTGCATGAATGAAATTTAGTTCTCATTCTGTCTCTCTTTCTCTCTCTCTTTGTCTCTCGTCCCACATCACACAGAATGATTAATGGGGAGGTGTGTCAGAGGCATTTGATTAATGTCTAGCGTCTTCCTCCACATTGCGAGAGAGATGAGGGGTAGGTTATGGCGGGGTGTGTACAGATAAGGATTATGGCTTGTTTAAAATCTGATGTCTCATTTTGAACAAAGATATTTGATAATATATCAGCCCTATATTAAGACTAGATTAAACCCTGAGATGTTTATCAGATACAGACAGTATATATGGAGTGCGGAATATTCTTTCACACTTAATGCTTAATGACATAATCATACGTTTTTGTTCAATTCACGTCATAAGAATTTATAGGAAATCATCATGGCGTAACATGTACGTTTTCCTGCAAGATCAGGTTGGTTTTCTGCACATTACATCTATATGCCAGTAGGTGGTAACGTTGTCTTTGTGGGTGATGATTTGTTTAGGAAAGAAACAAGTTCAGTGATTTATTGAATTGTTCATTCAACCAATGTAATTGTAAGCTTCAGTATCTATAATAATTAGCAAATTTCACATTGATTGCAGCAGTAGAACAATATCATCAGATACCCCCCTTCATAACATTTGGCTTTCAAAAATAAGAACCAAGATAGATAGATAGATAGACAGACAGACAGACAGATTTTTTTTCTTGAATGATTTAATGAGAGGTCAGATGAAGAGTTTGCGGGATGAATGACTGGAATTCCTGGATAGGTTCCGGCATTGTCTCACCTCTCTACAGCTGTCAGCGGTTGTTACGGTAACAGTAGGCCATTGAACCGGAGTTAACTACAACTGAAAGAGCCCTGGTGTGTATGTGTCACATGTAATGCAAGTGCATCACCTTTTATACTATTGAATTTCACCACGTTTAACCCACCCATGATTGCATTTTAATGTGATTAATATCTATTATCCTGATGGTGTAAACCTTTAGTCAGGTCTCTATCTCTCCGCATTTTTCTCGTCTCTGCCTCTCCCAGCGAGCGCTTTGAAGCAGCGGTGGGCTGTGTAACGAACTGTAGGCTGAATTGATTGAAAAATTGATTTCCTATTTTCATCCAGTTGAGAAGCAGCTTTAATTTATTTAAAAACGGCATGTAATTACACCTGCGTTCGGAGGACGTGTCGCTGTGTATGTGTGTTTTTTTTGTCCGTGTGTGTGTGTGAAAGAGGGACTGACCACAAACATGCTATTGTAATTTCCAATTTTTCAATTGCCTTTTCTCGCTTATTCAAGAGTCGACATCACATAACCACATATAAAAAGCCATTAATGGAAGGAACTGTCTGTCCTGTGACATGACTCATACTTGAATTGGTATTTCACTTTTTTTGTAGTATCATTCCCAATGGACAATGTATTCCGAGCACATGCAGAATCTCATATTCAATAAAAAAAATCTGTTTAACTGGGTGTAGTGAACCCTGTAGATTCCTGAATTAATAATAATACTAAAAATAGAAATACTTTTATATATAAGAATAATTGTGTCATACTCGATAATGATGTTACAGTGAGGAAAATAAGTATTTGAACACCCTGCTATTTTGCAAGTTCTCCCACTTGGAAATCATGGAGGGGTCTGAAATTGTCATCGTAGGTGCATGTCCACTGTGAGAGACATAATCAAAAAATAAATAAATCCAGAAATCACAATATATGATTTTTTAACTATTTATTTGTATGATACAGCTGCAAAGAAGTATTTGAACACCTGTCTATCAGCTAGAATTCTGACCCTCAAAGACCTGTTAGTCTGCCTTTAAAATGTCCACCTCCACTCCATTTATTATCCTAAATTAGATGCACCTGTTTGAGGTCGTTAGCTGCATAAAGACACCTGTCCACCCCATACAATCAGTAAGAATCCAACTACTAACATGGCCAAGACCAAAGAGCTGTCCAAAGACACTAGAGACAAAATTGTACACCTCCACAAGGCTGGAAAGGGCTACGGGGAAATTGCCAAGCAGCTTGGTGAAAAAAGGTCCGCTGTTGGAGCAATCATTAGAAAATGGAAGAAGCTAAACATGACTGTCAATCTCCCTCGGACTGGGGCTCCATGCAAGATCGCACCTCGTGGGGTCTCAATGATCCTAAGAAAGGTGAGAAATCAGCCCAGAACTACACGGGAGGAGCTGGTCAATGACCTGAAAAGAGCTGGGACCACCGTTTCCAAGGTTACTGTTGGTAATACACTAAGAAGTCATGGTTTGAAATCATGCATGGCACGGAAGGTTCCCCTGCTTAAACCAGCACATGTCAAGGCCCGTCTTAAGTTTGCCAATGACCATTTGGATGATCCAGAGGAGTCATGGGAGAAAGTCATGTGGTCAGATGAGACCAAAATAGAACTTTTTGGTCATAATTCCACTAAATGTGTTTGGAGGAAGAAGAATGATGAGTACCATCCCAAGAACACCATCCCTACTGTGAAGCATGGGGGTGGTAGCATCATGCTTTGGGGGTGTTTTTCTGCACATGGGACAGGGCGACTGCACTGTATTAAAGGGGCTCTAGGTAACTTTTTAACCTTAACTGAACAGCTTCGGAGTCAGTGGAATGGTTATATTACTTATTTCGGGTTGAATGGTGGTGGTTTCGCACCCCCCTGGTGCCCGAGAGCGGAAAAAACTCACTTGCAACTTTGGGACGCGGGTCGTGTTCCAGGAAGTATCGCGTGATATCAGGTCTCGCGATGCAACGAATTGCTTGACGGCACTGCACACGTAATTACACGCCCCCATTCAAGCACCGGCTAGCTAAGCAAAGGGCAACGATAGATTTAGTTATGGCTGAGCCTGTAAAAAGAAGCAGAAAGCTAGGAAATCTTTGTCGGAGGACCAACGAAAGAGGAAACGGGAGACTGACCGAGCAATAAGTCAGACTCGAGTAAAGTTAAATATCGGACCGGCTTTTTCAGAATGGTGAGAACTGAGAGAAACAGAAGCCTGCAAAACGGATGCTGACCTGGCCGTATTGCTGTTGCCCTTGTAAGTATCTTTGGAATAAACTGTGTTTAATATTTACATTTCAAGTAATTGTGACCTCAGGATGTTTGCTATTGTCTGTAAAGTTTTTTTATTATGATCGCTGTCTGTTACGGGCTTACTAGTAACGTTACGCTAGATACTAACTTTGATGTTAGGCATTGTCATTAGCAAACACGTTTGATTTCTGTAGTTGTGTGGCCGTTCCTCTGTCGGTTTTATTTGTGTAAGTTACACTTTAATTTTATGTCACTAAGTCAACGCGTCTGATAATTGGCAATAAACATGTTGCACATATCATGATCGAGCTAGAAAAAACGTTCTGATGTTTTCTTAGACAGGCAAAGGTAACAGTCATTCTACTAGATGAACCTTGCTAATATAACTTTAGACAAATATTAGCCTCCGATATATATATATATTTTATGCTCATGCCCACTCTCCCAAAAACAAACAAACACGAAAGCAGTAGTTAGCCTCGTTCATATCGTTCGTTCCCGGTAAAAATACTAGTATGCATGACAACACAATAAAAAATAAAAAATCGCCATCAGTTGGAAAGAAAATATTGCTTTACTTGCCTCGGTAGACATAACTGGTTTTGAAATAGCCGGTTCCTCTGCTCAGCTGGGTTGACAGCTGATCAGCTGGGTTGCTCGTGGCGAGGGGGGTGGGGTGACAACAGTTCGTTTTTACGACAGAGTGTATGAAAGCATTTACTACCAGACACTAGGGGGAGCTTCGTAGAGAAAAAACACTCAAGAGTTGCCTGGTGTCCCTTTAAGGAGAGGATGACCGGGCCATGTATTGCGAGATTTTGGGGAACAACCTCCTTCCCTCAGTTAGAGCATTGAAGATGGGTCGAGGCTGGGTCCTCCAACATGACAATGACCCGAAGCACACAGCCAGGATAACCAAGGAGTGGCTCTGTAAGAAGCATATCAAGGTTCTGGCGTGGCCTAGCCAGTCTCCAGACCTAAACCCAATAGAGAATCTTTGGAGGGAGCTCAAACTCTGTGTTTCTCAGCGACAGCCCAGAAACCTGACTGTTCTAGAGAAGATCTGTGTGGAGGAGTGGGCCAAAATCCCTCCTGCAGTGTGTGCAAACCTGGTGAACCTGGTGCAGCTGTATCATACAAATAAATAGTTAAAAAATCATACATTGTGATTTCTGGATTTTTTTTTTTTAGATTATGTCTCTCACAGTGGACATACACCTACGATGACAATTTCAGACCCCTCCATGATTTATAAGTGGGAGAACTTGCAAAATAGCAGGATGTTCAAATACTTATTTTCCTCACTGTATCTACTAACCAATTCCCAATCCATACTGAACATTAACACATGACAATAAATAAACACTTTTTTTGAAACATGATTAAGAATATTATTTTATATAATTAATATATTGGCATACAATTCACAGTTGATTTCAATAATATTATTCTATATTAAACTGAGGCTCTGTTACAGCTACATTGATTCTAACCGTGATTTGAGTTTGGGGTGGGATTATCTATTTGTTTGACCAATGGCAGATGAGGTGAGTGTTTTGAAAATGTTTTAATCCATTTTTTTTTTTTTTTTTTTTTTTTTTTTTGTATGGTGATTCAAGTGTAATTGCAAATTTAGGCTTTTGTTTAGCCCAATAGCATGATAGTTTGACTGACCTCTATATATATATATATATTGGATTTACAGTTGAGTCAACATTGCCATTATTATTTATCTGTATAGTTTGTTTCTTCTTTTGGTTAGTAGCAAACAATCTCAAATATTAGCCTATTAACCATCATTACTTGGCATTCTGACTTAATTCCTCACTTGAAGTTTGAAACTTCCAAATTTAGGCCAGCAACGGTTGGATGTATTTCCTGATTTAGGCCTATTTTCCAGCATAAACCACTGCGTTCCAAAGTGTAAGAAGTCAATTTATATTGTGCATGGTATTGACTTGTCATTGACCCGTGTTAAGACCTCTCATTAAGCTGTAATTAAGCTTTTATTGACAAACTCTACGAGATTAAAGTACCACTGTGCTCTGTTGGTGATTGCAGTCATGTGAACAAACAACACCCTGATTGGCCAAACACACAGTTACACAAGTGTGTGTGTGTGTGTGTGTGTGTGTGTGTGTGTTTAGATAGGCCTGTCCTTACCGATCAATGGAATTTTCTTAACTCGCACACGCTGCCATAATAACCCTAATTAAAATCCAACATCTTTTACATGTAACATTCCCCACAAATACTTCTCCAGCCATGCTCCAAACGAGCTGTTTTCCATTTTAACTTTAGCTTTAATCTCAAACATTAAACTGTCAAGGATTTAGGGTAATTATACATGCTAATTTCGTTTACTCAATTCTGCTCTGCATGCCGCGGACCCTCTTTAGACATTGCCGCCTGCCTCAAATATTAACTCAAATCTTCCCTGCACTCCTCTAATTGGTGAATATTACCATTGTAAATGCTGTAATACTCTTTTCATACATTTTAATATTTATTAGATTAGTTAGACTCCTTGTTAGAAGGGAAACAGGCGCTGTTTTGTTCATGTAGATTTCTTATGCGATTATTTGACTGTTACGTTTAAGTAAATTACTTTGTTTCAAGGTTAAACATAAATAGTGTTGAAAATATTTCAATTTATACTTTGTGTGTGTGTGTGTGTGTGTGTGTGTGTGTGTGTGTGTGTGTGTGTGTGTGTGTGTGTGTGTGTGTGTGTGTGTGTGTGTGTGTGTGTGTGTGTGTGTGTGTGTGTGTGTGTGTGTGTGTGTGTGTTTAAAGACACACTAATAATAATTAATTTAATATAATTTCACAGTTTTTAAACATGATTTATTAATCAGTGCTTTGAAAGTCAATACTGAGTGCTCTGAAAGTCAAATCCTGCATGTAAATCACCAAGAGTTTGACTGATGAGAATTAGCATTTATGGATTAAATATTTTGCTATCAGTCATGATATTACCATCACATAGCAATCACAATGAGGAAAAAAAAATCACACATTATCAAAACAAATT
Organism: Scardinius erythrophthalmus; assembly: GCF_964197995.2. Classification (NCBI taxonomy): domain Eukaryota; kingdom Metazoa; phylum Chordata; class Actinopteri; order Cypriniformes; family Leuciscidae; genus Scardinius; species Scardinius erythrophthalmus. Next base: position 18,220,095 of record NC_138224.1, on the reverse strand, counting down.
TATACATTTTAAATTAAAATTATTAGTGTAAATATTCTAGTGGAACATTAACCTAATAAATTTAATAAAAAGATCTTAGTAGTGGTCTCAGAATTCTGGACCTTACTGTATGTCAATGGCATACATGCAGTATATTAATCTCTGAACTGATGTCTACAGATAACTTTAGTTTCTGACTCCAAACCAATGTGCAAGCTGCGACCTCTGACCTTTGAGTTTGCACTCGCGTGTGTGTGTGTGTGCGCGCGCGCGTGTGCGTGTGTGTGTGTGTGTGTGTGTGTGTGTGTGTGTGTGTGTGTGTGTGTGTGTGTGTGTGTGTGTGTGTGTGTGTGCACGCATGCTCACGGGTCCCAAGCGCCTCGTTCAATATTGATTCAGAGACGATTGGTTCAGCTAATGACTATTTACCAAGAGATATTAGTGTCCCTCTTCTTGGCCTACAGCTCTTGCTTCCCCTCTCTGCCTCTTTTCACTTCCATTTGGAGGTGTGTAATTTTTGAGAGTGTAATTAAATATGTGTGCAGATGGGACCTAGAGAGGGAAAGAGAGAAAGAGAGCAAGGTGTGTTTAATAAGCAGAGAGTTTCTCTGGTTTTGTAGTTTGGATCCAGTTCACAATATGTACAGTACACTAATCCAGCTTTTATTACTGAAGAAAAGAATAAACAAATATGACAAGATTAAAAATAAAGAACAACAATGAATAAACCAAATAAACTGCAATGACTTCTGATATTAAATGTTTAATTTAATATCAGATTTAATTTGGAAATTTGTAGGAATTATGAATTTATAAATTATGAATCAAATAAACTATACATATTTTTTTAAGGAATTAATACAATAAAATAATTATTTGTAATTATAAATGATAATTTAATGAAGTTATAAATTATTGTTTATAAATGATAATTTAAGAAAGTAAAATAATGTTATTATTTGTAGATAAATAAATAAATAAATAAAATAAGTTGTACTATATATATATATATATATATATATATATATATATATATATATATACATATATATGTGTGTGTGTGTGTGTGTGTGTGTGTGTGTGTGTGTGTGTGTGTGTGTGTGTGTGTGTGTGTGTGTGTGTGTGTGTGCTCCACACAGAGCTCTGATCTCACCATATAAAACAAGTAATATGTTATTATACAAATAATTTTAATAAATAATTACATTAATGAATAGCCTATCACACAATGGCAGAATAAGTTTATCCCAACTTATTCAAATATTATTTAAAAAATAAGATTTTGTTTATAGCGTAGTTGTGCAAAGTCAATTGTTTTGTTTGTGATAACACAAATAAACATGCCAAATTGTGCAAATATAATTTCTGGCCAGGCTATCATTCCAAGAAATTATAAACACAAAAATGCCAAAAACAAGAGTGAATCAAGAAAATATTAATAACTGAAAATGCTATTATATAACACACACACACAGTATACACAATATTTTCCTCATATTTTGATGGTTTCCTACTATTTTGACACTTGGAGGACTGTTAAAAACAAAAATCCCCTGTTGGCCACTACTGTAAATGTGCCAGAGAACGTGTTTATATGTGTGTGTCTATAGCACAGAAGCTGTCACAACAACTAGCCTACATGTGAAATGGATTTGAACTCAGGATCCCCCCAGTAAATGTCTGTACATCCTCATGAATATGTTGCATGCTGATGATGCCATGTCCTACTGACCCCCTGCCACATTACACCCCTAGGGAAAATATAGTGTGTGCGCGCGCGACGCGCGTGTGGTATGAGGTCGGTGACTCCCTTTAAGTCTGTCTGCATTGAGCTGTGGGCCCAGCGGCAAAGAACCATACCTTATTGAAACACAAATACGCTCTCACATTTCGTTTCTCCTTGTTCTGCAGCAAAGCATATTTGTTGAGTGTTTGTTGAGTGGTTGCCTCATGTTGGAGTGTGTCAGATGAGATTGATCATTTCTAAGTGTTTGTGAATGTTGTTTGAATACATTGGAATCCACCTAACAGCCTCATTTCCCAGAATTCCACTTGGTATTTGGTATTGCAACGTGCCCGCTCACTTTTTCAGTAGCGTTGGTTGCGAAAGTTTTTTCGATTTATTTTTCATATATATATATATATATATATATATATATATATATATATATATATATTTAATATTTTTAAGCCAAGAGCCAATACATTCAGAGCACAAACTTTGATTTGAATGAATGAATGATTGACTGAATGAATGTATGAAATAAAGAAAGAAGATTTGACAAAAGACAGAGTTACAAGACTGTGTTCCTAACAGCTATATTGAAGGAAAGAAATACAATAACACCAGTTGTCCGCTTGGTAAACCCAAAATGAATTATACTTCATGTTCAAACACTATCTACATAAGAGCCAGTAGCAAATTCCCAAAGGACTGGCCGAGATAAAGCTGTTCACATTGGGTACATTAGCGCTGAGCGGCCGCTGATGGTCTGGAGCTCCGGAAACGTCTAAACAAATTGTCAAATATGGGCTGTTTACATAAATGGTGAATATTTGAGGTCTAAATAACTATTATCGCTTAAAAAAAACTCTTAAAACTACTTTCCAAAACACTGCAAAAGTATATTTTAAATATTATGGTGCTTATCAACCATGACACTCACTGTGAAACGGTTCCTGTGTTGATACTGGTAGAATATCGCATGGCTGGAAAAGTCTCTCAGCCAATCAGAATCGAGAACCAGAAAAACTGTTGTGTGAACATACTGTATATATACACAAATATGTAAGTATTTTGAGAGCATCATCGTAGCTCACAGGTTTAGAAGTCATACTTCAAAAAAAGTGTCATATATTGCATGAAGTCAGAATTCTGACCTGAAATCTTGCAGATATTCACATCTCGGAGATTGCATGTACACACACACACGTCATACAAACATGTTTGCAGAGAAATGCAAATATAGTTTTTAATACAAAAAAAAAACTGCACTTCTTCATGTTCAAAAGTCAGAGATATCAAATACAGTTGTAATATCCTGTATTCAACTTTGGCTGTAAAGCCGCGTTTAGTGCACCGCTTTCAGAAAGCTACACTATTGATCAAACTGATATTTTTATCTCTCTCTTCTCTCTTGACGAGACCTGTCTTTGGGTGGGATTGGATTGACTTTTTCCGAGTGCTAGATATTGTCGACATTGCTGGGAGAAAAAACAAACAAACAACCAAATTACAGATGTGCACGTTTTTCACTGCCGAGCTCATAAAGTGCATCACTCGCAGCAGAAATCATTACTTTTTCATAAATGGGATGTAATTTGTCTTATAGTAGCTCCGAGGCCTTAACAGTGCTGGTCATGTGACCACTGAGGGAGCAGCTGATTGGTCGATAGTGGTTATTGAATAAGGACGTATAGATTTGTATTGAATAGAGGGTGGCGATTTGTCACTGTCTCTATGCACCGGAGAATATAAAGTTATAAATATCACACACTCACACATAGAGCTGATATTTTTTTCCTTCTGTCTCAATGTGTCTTCATTGAAAGAGATTCATTGCTTGAATTTAAGAAATCAACGATAAAGTTCTTTTCTAGCTGGTTCTGGATGGTTTATTCTACATTCCTGAGCTGTTTTTGCAGTATAGTCCTCATTGACTTGCTTTGTTGCAGTAAGTTATAAATTATTCATTTAGTTAGATAACTCTCAATTGTTGAATATGACATCCAGTAATTACTATAGTACTACATTGAAATAAGCACTGTTAATCAATTAGATGAGTTTTTTAATCAAAATACATGATATGCTAATTAATCATTTGGATGCATTGGAATCTGTTTTATACATCAACATTTTTTTATCCTTTCATAACTTGCATGATTATCATTGCAAAATAATAACTACCAGTTATTATTATAATTAGTCACACTAAATTAACATTACAATGATCAAATGTAGCAATAATATTAATTAATAATTAATTATTATTATTATTAGTAGTAGTAGTAGTAGTAGTATTATTCACATAAAAGTTACCATAATGATTCATTATAATGAATCATAGTATAAGTAATCACTATAATACATATAAATTGACAGCCCTCATTGTAATCCTTAAAGGGATACTCCACTTTTTTTGGAAATAGGCTCATTTTACAACTTAAACAGTTGAATTTTACCGTTTTTGAATCCATTCAGCCGATCTCCGGTTCTGGCGGTACCACTTTTAGCATAGCTTAGCATACATCATTGAAGTGGACAAGACCATTAGCATCTCTCTAAAAAAAAATGACCAAAGAGTTTCGATATTTTTCCTGTTTAAAACTTGACTCTTCTGTAGTTACATCGTGCACTAAGACCGACGGAAAATGTAAAGTTGTGATTTTCTAGGCTGATATGGCTAGGAACTACACTCTCATTCCTGCGTAATAATCAAGAAACTTTACTGCCGTACCATGAGTCCAGCAGGCGTAATGATATGACGCAGCGCCTGAAAATAGGCTACCTTCCGTCAACATAACCAACGTGACAACCTGCTTGCACAGGGAGCGTTGGAAGTTACCGAGCTGGGGACTATTTTCAGGCACTGCGTCATATCATTACGCCTGCTGGACTCATGGTATGGCAGTAAAGTTTCTTGATTATTACACAGGAATGAGAGTATAGTTCCTAGCCATAACTGTAACTACAGAAGAGTCAAGTTTTAAATAGGAAAAATATCGAAACTCTTTGGTCATTTTTTTGAGAGAAATGCTAATGGTCTTGTCCATTTCAATGATGTATGCTAAGCTATGCTAAAAGTGGTACCGCCAGAACAGGAGATCGGCTGAATGGATTCAAAAACGGTAAAATTCAACTGTTTAACTCTGGGGGATTTGTAAAATGAGCATATTTCCAAAAAAAAAATGGAGTATCCCTTTAAGGCTCTTGCACAATGACTCTGAAATTCTCGTCCGAAATTTTCGCTCGTTAAAAAATAAATACGACCTCACATTGTGTCTATCACATTTACACACTGCCTCCAAAACTTTTGTCCATCATTAAAAAAATTGGATCATGTTAAATTTTCTGTAGCAAGCATTTTTAGAGGAGTTTTGACAACTCAGAACACCAAAATCCAGAACTGTTTAGGATCAGCTGGTTCACGGAAATTGGTTGTCTTATTTTTAATATGTGGCTCCAGTATTGCTAGCTAAGCATCAAACTGAGCCACTGACATCCTGAAGTAAACTTTGAATCGCTCAGGATAACCCTGCAGCTCCTTGTCCTTGATAGGGAGGTGGAACTCTCATTCCTCTCCACGCAATCTCAGGATTGGATGGACCCAAGATTTGTGTTGCGATTTTTTTTTTTCGCAACCGATTAATTAATATGCATCGGACTCAGTTTGCAAGGTTTCTGTGCGTGACAAATTTTTAGGATGGCGCATACGGAAGTTTTGGACACAGGGTGCAAGGACCTTAAGGATGTATAATAATGCAATATGTTCTGCCCTGTATGTTTTGCACGACGCATGATAATTAATTTAATCAATCATTCAGTTATTATTGTAATTAATCCCACTATATTAACAGCCTAAATCCTAAAATAGAGTTTTTGTCTTTTGTGTTGCTATATGTTGGCTAAGGTGTTCTGGGTGGTTGCTTGATGGCCTACGACGTAATGAATGATATCCTTAATATTTACTTAAGATGTTTTGTCACGTTTTGTCTGTTCTTCCCAGGGAAAATTTTGAGAAATAGTGTCTCCAAAAGTGTGGCACAACATGTACCAACTGTAGCATGTGTTCTTATTGTGAACTCCCCCCAAAAGTGTGTTGGTTCAACAGTCTGAAAACGAGTCATTTAAAGCAATTGTGAAGATTTCTATGGGAGCTTTACTGTAGAAGTAGAGCTCACACAAAATTACTTGCTCCATGTCATTTGAAAAGAGGTGGCCTCGGGGAAACAGAAAGTTGAGAGGGAACAGGGAAGCCAAAAACATAATAAAAAGGAAAAGGCACAAAACTCACCCAAGATGAAACGATTTCTTCAAACCTATCAGACTTCACACAGATCAGACACAAAGCATCAAAATGCTTTGCTCAGAGCATTCACATGATTTCTGTATGAATGATTCAATGTAATGATACAGATACAGATCTTTTGTGATGATAATAGTCATAACCAGATGTTTGATAGTGACAAATTATGGTTTGTGTCTGGTTTCTTAAGAGATCCATGAAATTTAGTGATGGTAGGTGGGGTCAGTCCGCACATATGAGACATTTATGTCAACGTTAAGCAAATTGAAATTAATTACAAAAATTACTTATCATTACAAAGCTTCATTACAAAAACTTTTTAACATAATTTACGCTACATCATTGGAGGCACAATCATCTTCTCTGGCCACCAAGGGTGAAGGAACGGGGCGGCGTTGACATGATGGGAGGCAGTTGCTCTATGTCAAAGGATATCGGAAAATGTAGACAAGCACAGCTTGAAGTCCACAGTCAGACTTGAGCCAGAATAAGCCACTTGCTAAAAGGGCACCTGAACCCTGACAGAAGTACAGTGGATTTGAGGAGTTTTTGAAGCCAATGTCTGGTTTCAAGTGGATTATTGTCAATGGAAGACAGTAGATCACTGGAGATTTGCTTTTGAGTGGTATCTTTTTTCTAGACATCTGTATATGGTGTATAAATAGTGGGGCTGCATGATAATGGTTAAACTGATAATCATGATTATTTTGCTGAAAAATTATAATTGTCTCAACGGTCTAACCACGCTCGTCAATGTCAAAATGATTGAGATGGCCAATCAAGTAAAAGAAAGCGGGCTTTACTGTTCATAGACACAGAACATGAATTTCAGTGCAACGCTTCAGTTTTTAACAGTGAAAGACTGTGAGGTAAGAGTTAAATATTTAATATTTGACAACTGTTTTATGATAGAAGTTAATATCCAGTGGTGAAAACTGCTTTTTTTTTTTTTTTTCTTTTGGTCAAGTTTGGTCATTTTGAAAATGTAGGCTGAATCATTTAATTAAAAACTGAATGAGACGTGAAGAAACATATTTATCATATACTCAATCTCTGCATTACAAAAATGGGTACAACCCTTAAGAGGTTTCTCTTGAAATCTTAAAGAGTGCAATTCCTAATATTAATTCCATATAATGTTAACGTTTTTCTATTAAAACAACAAATATTGTATTGTAGCACAGAGGTTGCGTTGCATAAGTGTGGTTTATTCAGAAACCACAACTGCAAAAATTATAGTCTTTTGCGTCTCTATATACATACTTCAGAGGAATCCCATCTTCAGAAACAAGTGGATGGTTTATTTTAATGGTGTCCCGGATCATGTCAGAGCATTTTGTTTTTGTAAACGAGGCACAGTGTAATGGAGAGTTCTCAAAGAAACTTTTGTTGAAAGATGAAGCAGCCAACTGTATTGGATCTGACATGATTTCATAATCATGAGCGAGCAAATGGGCATTGATACTGTTTCCTATGCAATGACATTAGCCAATCATAACAGTGGCCGTTTACTGACAAGCCTTAAAGGAGCCGCCCCTTAAAAACGAATCATCCCAGACAGAAGGTCAGAATGAGGGTTGACAATGATAGATTTTTTGTGTGTGTGTGTGTGTGTGTGTGCAAAAAAACATTATTATCATATATTGACTATAATTGTATATATTGAATATGTTGGCAGTATTGTTGGAGGATTTGATGTACCTCAGGCAAGTTAGCAGGAGTCAGCACTTTTAAGAAGCCTTGACAAGGGGTTGGTTTGTGAGAACTATGACAGGGCGTAATTATTTCGGTTTGCCAATAATTTTCCGTTCAAAAACTCTCCAAAACTTTATTTTTCTTCCTGGCACTGTCGTACCTTTGGTGGGCAACAATGTAATTAGGTATCTTGAGCACATTCAATCAAATCTTTCTCAATCAACACCCACACACACACACACATGAATCTCATCAGTTAATCAGCACTTCAGTAATCATTGCGACTGTACACACACACACACACACACGGACGTATCAGGACTCAAACTATATTAAACCAAACAAGCACGCCTCCCTCATCTCCTTTTCAGCTAGTTCCAACAGTGTTTGTTTGCATGTTTGCTAATGAGTGTGTTTGCATTTTCTTTTACTATTATACTACGTTATATGACCTTTATTCATATTTGAAACACAGTGAAGATGTTTTAATATTCACTTTTCTTTTTTGTTCATCCATTGAAAATCCAAACGACCAAAACATTAATTGGTAACACTTAATTTTAAGGTGACGTCTAGTTACGTTACATGTACTTAGTAATAACTGCAAATTCTGCATAAGTACAAGCAACTAACCCTAAACCAAACCCTGACCCCAACCTTAACTATAGAGTAATTAATTGATGCTTATTTGTGTAATTACACTGTAACAACAATGAACAATTAAATGTAGGCTTTTTTCTTTTTCTTTTTTTCTTTCTTTTTTACATATAAACATTATTTAACATTGCAATATTAACTATATTCTATATATAAACATTCAACATTGTTACTTTTCGTGCTTGAAAGTTTTAGAATATTAAACATATATTAATTTGTTTCACAGATAAAACAAAGGTCTTATGGGTTTGGAACAGCATGAGGGTGAGTAAATGATTTTTTGGGGTGAACCAACCCTTTAATAATTGCCTTTAGTAACACTACATTGTTGCCAAGTTGAACTTATTTGTTCATGCAAAACATTTCATTCAGCTAATATATTCTGCTCCAGGCAAATACAGATTTCTTGTTCAGAAAATTATCGATCAGCAAAGCAAGATGATCATCATTTAGTTGTTTTATATATTACTTATTATCAGTTTGAGTATAGTATAGGCAAAACAAATAAAAATATGTTTGAAATTGATATAATTTAGTAATATACAGGTTTTATATGGCTTAATATGATACAAATTCTGACTTCTTGGCTTCTGAAGAAAATAATATGTTCAATATTTTTTATATAAATGCACATAGACCTCAATAGTACCCCACTAATGAGCCTCATTAAGTAAAAAGATAGATCTTAGAATCACCGCACAACAAATAACTAACAATAATGACAAAAACAGCCTGTATAAAGTCAGCAAACAGCACAACAATACACCTAACAGTAGTTGCATAATGCATGCAAGGAGCTCGCAAAGCCTTAAGAAACCAATAACATCGTTGAATATAAAACTGTTTGATCAGACAGCTCAATTATAGGCGTGTTGAGACAGCATCTAGGGGAATATTTTCTGTATAACACTTTTTAAATCGAAAATTTTGTATTTTACACTGTCAAATCACCACAATTAACTAGCCAGACCTATTAAACTTCTTCAAATTCATTGTGATAGCATTCACTTACGCACACGCCACACACGCCATGTTCCTCATGCGATGGTGGTTATTGAATAAGTGAAATGAAAGTTGAAGTGCTTTTGGTCCACCAATCATCATGATTATTAACATTACAAATGAAATTTTATTTACAGGGATGAGAATCAGTAGAGAGCGTGCAAATGGGAGGGTTCGCAAAAGCAATTTACATTTACGAGAACCCGTCAACCGGGGTGTGGAAATTGTGACATTTGAAAATGGTCGTTTAGTTACCAGCTAGATTCAGACCCCCTCTGTCCCCCTCTTAACACTTATCATTCCTTCTGAAATTATTTTCATCAATCATGAAAATGTACCGTTTGTCCAGAAATATGAGAACAGTGAACATGCACAAAGGTAGTTGTCAACTAAGAGCCTTACATTATTATTATTGTTTTAATTATTATTATTATTCATTTTATTTATTCTGTTAAATTAAATGCTGTTTGTATAGGGATATTAGTGAAGTCTTTGTCGAGAACCACAGAGAACTTAAATTAAGTAATAGACAGTTTAACTTTGCTCATAGATATCACATTAAAGATAATTGTTTTGAAAAATGCAAATCATATATGTATAACAATATGCGATAGATTAACAATATACAATAAAATTATTACTGTAGGGTAATAATAATTTTGTGTTCATGGTCAGTTTTGCTTGAGTGATACTAAACATGTCAGTAAAGGGGAAAATATGGATTGTGGGCCTTTTAATTGCCTCTAATAGCCTTTAGTCCCATTAGCATATGGAATATACATTTCAAGATTCAAAGGTTTTTAATGCGTGATGCTCATGTGCTGATGAATAGCTGTGGCCCGCTGCTCTTTTCACATTTGGAATAAAACACTTTGGCCCATATCTGTAATTAACAGTTTCTCTTGGCTCTTTCCGCCATCTTGGACATTTTTCTCACTGCAATGCATTGTGGGATTGAGAGACACTGGTCGCCATTGTGGAATAAAACCCTTTTGTTGGGGGTCTGAGAGGACTTCATGCTGCTTATTACACGGCTCAAATAAAAAAGGCCATGAAACATTGACTTGAGATCAAATCATTTGGTTATATTATAAAAGTCATCATAAAAATTCCATCCGTCCTTATGTCTATTCATAACAATATGTTTCTCATGTGCAAAAGATGCTTTTTGTATGTCTTGGGGACATTCTGTAAATTCCAGCTCACTCAGAATTTACACAAACATAGTAATAATTTGCATAAGTGTGTGTGTGTGTGGGGGGGTACTTTATAGTAATTAATATCATTAAAGTGAAATCTATGCATGGTGAAATTTGTGGCAGAGTCATGAAATGAGGCTGGGCAGTAATTTATCATGGTTATTTGTTAGGAAGACATGATCTCTTTTGAGAGAGAGAGAGACGTATCCTCTCCCTTTCAGGTTCTTCCATTTTAGTTGCAAAATCATTTTAGACTCTTTGCCTCTTATCATCACTCTTACTAAAGCTGGAGTGTGAAAATAAAAGGACTGCACACACACACACACACACATATAGACAGATAGCGAGAGAAATAGAAAAGTTATCCTGCGTGTGATTTCCCTCTTTTAGTGCCACCTCTAATATTAGCTCAGTCACAAACACTTTGGGTCTCACTGTGTTTAATTTTAGCTGTCATTTTCTCCCCGCGTATTCGCGTGCACACACACACACACACACATGCCATGTATCATGATGTATTAGGATTCCATGCGTATCTGATAGCTCCGGCTGTCTGGCAGATTGCCCACCGCAGCTTCCACTATCTGTGACCGAGTGAAGCTACTCCAACAGCCGATAACAGAGAGAGAGACTCCCAGAGAGGAAGGGGAGAGAAAATAGACAGAGGGACTCTTATAGAGACCAAGGGGAGAGTGAGAGAGATGGAGGAAGTGCTTTAGAGGGGAAAGCCGGTGCAGTTTGGGAGATAAATGCTTCAGTGAAGCGCGGTGAGGTGGCGATGGCCGAGGTTAGATCTATAAGCCATACGCATCCACAAACCGACTCGACGGATCATGCATCTGAGCGCTCGGTTAGTGCGTGTGTGTGCGAAAACCCCCAAAACAGGAGAGCGCTACAAATTCCCCCGCGTGTTTTCCAAAAGATCTTTGCAAACTCAAACTCTAGTTTACATACAATCTAGGATATTCAAATCAGTTCCTAAAAACAATCGCTTTGATGTTTTGGAACGTCTGCCTACACTTTTCGAGTTTTCGTCTGCTGTCGTACTTGGTACTTGATACCAGCATGCAAAGTTTTCAAAAGCGCTCTTGAAGTTCACTGAAGGAAACAAGGAAATGTGGGAGACAGATTGATTCCAGCTGAGTTTGAAAAGACAAGAGCTAAGTCACATTTTTAATTTATTAATATAGCACTTTTCTGAATAAATGTCATTCTGAAGCAGTTTTATTGTGTATATTAAGATTTATTTTGTTTCCCTCACAAAATGCAGATTTGTGTTTGTTTTCCTTTTTTTCATTATTATTTCTTAAAGTTAAAAACTAGAGCTTTCATTGAGATTATTTTTGGCTAAATGAGTCATAATGTCTCAAGTGCCAGAGACCTAATGAAATAATGGAACTTAAGAAAATAAGAACATCTTTCTCTTTTATTTTCTTCTTCTGATGCCCACACACACACGGCAAACATGGCCACTCAGTGCTACTCAAATCCAGCAGGAGAGCACTTGTCCATTTTCCTCATTGTCTCCCCTTCACTCCCTCCTGTTGTGCCTGGATGTGTGGCTGTGTGGTAGAGCAACCTCTTAAATGTCCTCCATGTCTTCAATGGCTGTGTTTGGATAGAGGTCAGCGAGCCAGCAGTGAGAAGCAGAATTGAATCCAGAGAAGTGAAGGCTATGTTGGGAATTGTCTCTAGAAAGGGGGAGACCAATGAACATGCTGTGTTAAAGGGATAGTTCACTTCAAAATGTATATTCTGTCATCATTTACTCACCCTCAGGTTGTTTCAAACCTATATGAATTTCGAATTTCTTTCTTCTGCTGAACACAAAATAATATATTTTAAAGAATGTTGGTAATCAAACAGTTGATGGACCCCACTGACTTCCATAGTATTGCTTTTTTGTCCTTCTATGGAAGTCAATGGGGTCCATCATCTGTCTGGTTACCAACGTTCTTCAAAATATCTTCTTTTGTGTTCAGCAGAAGAAAAAAAGTCATACAGGTTTGAAACAACTTGAGGGTGTGTAAATTATGACAGAATTAAAATTTTTGGGTGAACTATCCTTTTAATGTCAGCGCGGTTTGTGCATGTATTAATCCCACGTGCCAAATCTCTCTTTCTACATGTTACACCCCCTACATATTAAATATTATTAAGACTTTAATATTATCTTAAATATTATGAGTAGGTTGGACTGGGTTGGAATTATCAAAAATCTCCATTTGTGCTCCATTTAATCGTATTGCTGTCTAAGAAAAATAATTGAGTTATCACATTTGTTATGTGTTATTCCTTTGGGAGCAAATCAAGTTATATAGCACTAAAAAGTTTACTCATTTAAATATCTACTCTCAAAATATCCCTATCAAAATCTCAGTTTTGGAAACTGAACTTAATGCATTAATTTAAAAAATTAGGAAAAATCCAACCTTTAAGGACACCAATTTTCTTTGTGAATGAATAATGTATCGTAAATAAATAAATGTTCTTCCTTAAAATACAGGGTGCATAAGTTTGGACACCCCTATGTTAAATTCCCATAGAGGCAGGCAGATTTTTATTTTTAAAGGCCAGTTACTTCATGGATCCAGGATACTATGCATCCTGATAAAGTTCCCTTGGCCTTTGGAATTAAAATAGCCCCACATCATCACATAGCCTTCACCATACCTAGAGATTGGCATGGTTTTATTTCAGTTAGCCTAATAGCTAGGCTACTGTAGTTTGATTTGCATTGAGAGATGATCTTATGGAAAGTACCCCATGCCAATCTCTAGGTATGGTGAAGGCTATGAGATGATGTGGGGCTATTTTAATTCCAAAGGCCAAGGGAACTTTATCAGGATGTATAGTATCCTGGATCCATGAAGTAACTGGCCTTTAAAAATAAAAATCTGCCTGCCTCTATGGGAATTTAACATAGGGGTGTCAAACTTATGCACCCTGTATTTTAAGGAAGAACATTTATTTATTTATGATACATTATTCATTCACAAAGAAAATTGGTGTCCTTAAAGGTTGGATTTTTCCTATTTTTTTTAATTAAGGCATTAAGTTCAATTTCCAAAAGATGATTTTTTATTCCTCTTTTTAGTCAACTTTAGCATGGGTGTCTAAACTTATGCATAGCACTGTATATACATATAACTTCCTTTTCTCGTATCCTCGGCTGAACCTTAAACGCTACGCTAACGCACACTCTTTTGCTCTTGCATTCCCTGCCGCTGTCTCTCCCATTAAAGTAAATCACGTCTGATCGCTGCTATTGAAAGGTCAATCATTATGAAAGCAGGGCATCCTAAGAACCTCTCAAATTCACCTGTTCATTTCCTCAGGAAAAACTTGTTGTTAAAAAAAAAAAAAAAAAAAAAAACCTGAGAGCTGTTGTGGTAGACTGGAGTTGCTATGGTGACCGGGAGAGCGTTAATCCTTGTGGCGGGTGTTTTAGCCGACTGCGCGGCTGAAGAGCCCAGGCTGCATTAGCTCGCTGTAAAAGCTTTTTCCAAAGACACACACTCTTTTCTCTCCCTGCACTCTCTCTCTTTCTCATTATGCCAAGATCCTCTCTTCATTTGTTACATTTAGTTTGAGCTCTCTGGTGCTTTTTTGAAAGGTGGGGTGATGCGTTTCTGCATGATTATGGCAAGGTGTGCCTCGGAGGAGGTATTTTTAAACTTAACATGCTGACATGCAGAATAAAGTGACCATTGCTTAGGAAGGATTATATAACGACTATTTTGTTGCATCTTCTTACACGTACTTGAAGAAATCAGAATGGGTCTTGTTTACTTTTTAAAACATGTCACTTGTCTTGTTGTGCATGATTTGTCAGTGTACATTATTACAAAGAAAAAAGTTTGTCTGTATTGTTTACCAAAATGTAATAGCTTGCACGTTTCTCATTATACCTAACACGTATGACAAACAGTTCATCAATATATTAAGATAAACTCTAAGATAAAAGCTGTAAAGGTGATGCGAGGCTGTAAAGTTTGGTGGAGGAGGGATAAAGGCATGGGTCTGTTTTTCAGTGGTTGTGCCAGGCCCCTTACTTCCAGTGCTTTGGTATTCAAGACATTTTGGTCAATGCTATGCTTCCAACTTTGTGAGAACAATTTAGGGAAGGCCCTGCTCTATTCCAGCATGACTGTGTCTCAGTGCACAAAGCAAAGTCTATAAAGACATGGTTGGATGAGTTTGGTGTGGAAGATCTTGACTGGCCCACACAAAGCCCTGACCTCAACCCCATCGAACACCTTTGAGGTGAACTTGAATGGAGATTGCGAGCCAGGCCTTCTTGTCCTTCATCATTGCCTGACCTCACAAAAGTGCTCTACTGGATGAATGAGCAAAAAATCCCATAGAAACACTCCAGAATCATGTGGAAAGCCTTCCCAGAGTGGAAGCTGTTTTAGCTGCAAAGAGGGGACCAACACCATACTAATATCTGTATTTAGAATGTGGTGCCATTAAAGTCCCTGTTGGTGTAATGGTTCCATAAAATATTATATAATATATTTTAATTTATATAATATATAGCTAAGTTTATGGCCATTCAAAAGTAGTCGCAAATCGCAGAAGTCGAAAATTGCGGCAATTGCAATTGAGTTGAAAGGGAATGCTAACAGCTCGCTGTCTTCTGGTTTATTCAGAAATAATGCATTACGAAAGTAAAATGGGTCACTATTCTGTCTCGACTGTATGGTACGTTTATATAATATGATTTTTCAGTGATACTGCGTATATGTGATGGTTTTACACAAGGCCCACGCATGGCATGCACAAGGACTCTTTGTTATTTGTAGGGCTGACCTTACACTGACCGGCATGTCGATTTCCACAGGATTCTACGATAATAAACACCAACTCAATCAAAGTGGCTCTCCATCACGGAGATGAAGTGAGATTAAAATAGATCCAGAATTATTGGTGTGTGTGTATGAGGCGCTAAGAGCTCTCATCTCTCCATTTCGTTCTAGTTTTTTTTTTTCCCACCCCCTCAAATACAAACACTCACTGCACTGACTATACCTCGGGCCCCAGGAAAAGCCATGGCAATCGATGGCCCTTTCTTTTCCCTTTCCTTTCAGTTTCTGGTGGGCGACTGTGCGCTCTCTCTCGCTCTGAAAGAGAGCACAAATTCTGGCTATTTCTTGGTAGGAAGGGAAGTGAGTGGAAAGTGGACCCTGCCGAGACGGATTATCGTAGGCTCTCTCGGAGCGGTAGGGTACATGAACACACACACACACACACACACACACACACACACACACACCTTTATCACCTCTGCCACAGTTCTATTTTTGTTGTTGTTGTTGTTGTTGTTGTTGTTGTTTTCTTTGCTTTGTATCATTCACTTTGTTCAATCTTAATTACGTTATTATTTTAAACAGTACTGTACATCTTAAAATTGCATTTTCTTTATTGCTGTGGAATTGAATATGATTTAGTTAAACTAAAGTTAGTTAAACTGTTAAGAAATGTTTCCTTGCAGATGTTTGTCAGATGGCAACTGTTTCCATGGATTTGATTGAGAACGGTTTGTTCTTTACCCACTCTTGAAAATATTCATGGTGGACATTAAATATGTTTATATATAATGTCCATTTATATGTTAAAATATGTCCGTCCTTCGGATGAGACGTTAAACCGAGGCCCTGACTCTCTGTGGTCATTAAAAATACCAGGATGTCCTTCGGGAAAGAGTAGGTGTTTAACCCCTGCATCCTGGCCAAATTTGCCCAGTGGCCTCTGTTCATCATGGCCTCCTAATCATCCCCATACATACTGATTGGCTTCATCACTCACACATGTCTCCTCTCCACCAATAAGCTGGTGTGTGGTGGGCGTTCTGGTGCAATATGGCTGCCGTCGCATCATCCAGGTGAATGCTGCACATTGGTGGTGGTTGAGGAGATTTCCCCCTTCCATGTAAATTGCTTTGAGTACCCAGAAAAAGCACTATATGTAACAAATTATGTTTAATTTAACAAATTAAGAACTTGAAGTTACCCACTACTGTCATCCAAAATAAATAATACATACATACATAGGTTAAATGATTAATTTTACTTTTTGTGTTTCATTAGATTAGATTCATTTGTTACTCGGTATCAATAAGGTTCTAGTTAACATTAGTTAACCAACATTAACTCGCAATGGGCGATACATTTGGTACAGAATTTATTAATCTTTGTTAATGTTAGTTAATAAAAAAACTAGGGCTGTCAATAGATTAAAATTTGGTTCACTTTATTTGGTTCCTTTAACACGTTCTGTTGACTATAAGTAACATTGCACCTACATGTCTACTAGCTCTCATTAAGTGGAGTATTAGTAGACTGTAGGCCTGTCACGATAACAAATTTTGCTGGACGATAAATTGTCCAAGAAATTATCGCGATAAACGATAATATTGTCGTTCTGAGACCATTTTCATTTCATATAATTATAATGGCATAATAATGCAGGTACACCTTTTCAACGATCTATAAACTTTTATTTCTAAAGAATATTAAACATTGAAAACGGAAAACATTTTAAATATCCCAAAAAATGAACAAAACAACCAAAAACAATGAAAGCAATGGACTCTTAGTGTCTGTTAACAAAATAAATGTCTGTTAATAAATAAAATGAAACAAAATTGCACTTCAAAAAATATTAAACATTAGGCTTTAGACATTATTAAATAGTGATACATTCCATAACAGGCAAAACTGACAGTTAGGACCTTTGTAAACAAATAAAAAAAAGCCTCAACAAGCCATATCGCACAATTTTGCACTGTTACTCCTGTTACTTTGTCCTCCTGTTACTTTGTCAAGTGATTGTGTACTGTCGGGAAGGCATGCTACGCACTGAAAATACTTGGTTAGGATTAGGGGTGAGGAGTGCGTGCGTATTACACGCCATAAAGAGCGTATCATATGCACGCAAAAACTATTTTTGGCGTATAAATGGCACGAGAAATAACATTCGTGGTATAGATACGCATTTTCATGTGATCGGGCTCGCTGTCGCAACTCACAACTAGCGTCTTCTCTCTCTCCCGGCAGTAGCCGCAAACACTCCCGCCGGCGCTTTCCCATACAAAGACCATGTGACTGAGCGCCGCGGCGCCGCCTTCTCACACAAAGACCATGCAACTGACAACAAGAGGGTTCACTCCTCCTATACGCTAAAGAACCGAGCGAGAGTGGTCATCCAGTCTCTTTGGTAGAGAGAGAGAGACGAGGAAAACAAACAAGCATGCAAATGGAATTATCGCGGCCGGAAAAATTATCGAGCTCGTTTTTTTTTATCGTGCGATTAATCGACTTATCGACTATCGCGACAGGCCTAGTAGACTGGTTAGTAGACTGCAACGTTACTTATAGTCAGTGGAATGTCTGTTGTAGGACCATCACAATAACGAGTTAGCAGATATTAAGCAGAAGGTCTACAAATACTCTGAGAATTAGTTGACATGTAGTTGCAAAGTTACCTATAGTCAACGGAATGTTCAAAAGGTACCATCAAAATAAAGTGTTACCTAAAATTTGGAATCGTGATTAATCACACCCTTATCGTGAAATAAGCATACACCATTTAACTTGTTTAACACACTAATGTTGTCATCGTTTGCTATATTCAGCGAAGTAAACCTTCAGATTGAAGAGTGATTCTCACAAAACTTATACCTAGTGCAGTACACAGATCCATTCGGAATTACTAAACACAGCAACATACACATGGAAAATCAAAACATTGTCATGAATGTCTGTGGAAACAATGTGAATGTACTGAAAAGTGTCTGTGCATAAATACAATGTGCGATCAGTGTGTCGAGAGCGCACATATGCGGTTTGTTTGTGCATCAATATAACGGACCCATGCGTACTTACTGTACGACTCTTGTACATCGCTGCAGTCTTTACATTGATTATAATACTGATCCATCAAAACTGTACAAGCGAGAGACGTTGGTTTGATTTATCCAGCCGAGAAACATATTGCATATCATCTGGCCATACAGCGGTGGATGTTTTCTGTTAGTTAACTTCTATAAGTTAGCACTCTTCTGAAAACGCCTTGTTGCTGGCGCTTGAGAGCTTTTTTTTTTTTTTTAGTTGAGACACTATTTATGCATATATGCTATGATGAAGAATAATCAGGGAACTGTTACTGGTATCTGATTTGACAAATTGTTTGTTTCTGAATACAATAATGTTGACACAATGTAATTGTGTCTATTGTTGTACTAACAGAATGTGATGGTTGGTCAGTGTAGTATTTGTCCCACCCCTCCCCCACTATGATTGGACGGCCCCAAAAAGTGACCGATGGAAAAAAAACGCTGAGTGCTCAGTGTGAAATAGAAACTCAGCGCCCTGTAATCCTGCTGCCGTTTTAAAAACATGGCACTCCCATTGAACAAAAATTGGAAAAATATGCTAGCCTCGAAAAAAAAAAAAAACACTTGGTGGAAATGGCCTTAGCGCTGTTTTGAACTGATTGTTTGAATGGATTCGCTTACTGGATCATTGGACTGAAAACTGTACAATAGTTTAGCGGCTTAAAATGATCTGATCAACCTAAAATGACCTGAGTAATTAGTGACGTCACTAATTACAAAGGCATGACTATAACAGGTCGTCTGCGTTAAGCATCATCAACTTCTATTTGTCTGAAGGAAGACGTGCAGGCATGATGCAGTGTCTCATTCCTTTCTCAGTGAGATGTTCTCTTTCAGGGGGACTTGATACTGCATCCGGGGTTTGACACATTGGGACCATTAATACCCATCAGGCCATACTGACCAAATGTCTGCCCTTGAGCTGTGATTAGAAACCTCAAGCGAGTCAAGCATACAACAAGGGATCTGATCCCAAGATCAACATTTCAGTTTACCAAGTGATGTGAAAGAGCTCCCCTGAAAGAGCTTCCAGAGCCCTTGGGAGCAGAAATAGCAAAGGGAAGCTGTAGACCTAGCCTCAACCATGTCCAGCTTACATCTTTTCTAATGGAAAAGAGTAAAATAACCAAACAGTGGATCACCTGTGGAGATCAACCATTTCTGTTTCGCCTTCACGTTCCTCTAGCATTACATCAAAAAAGCTCCTAGAAAGCTCCTGCTGTTATTCCTCGTAGACCTACAGAGACTGAGGCGACACTCTTACTCCAAAACTAGAGGACTTTCCCTGCTCTGAGTCATACTGCTGATCCGCAAGGCATTTTGTCTCACTTCTTCCTCCGATTACGTAAACCAGACGGTGCTACAGAGAAAGTGGGTCACATATAATGACCTAGTCCATCTTCCCTCTGTAAAGCTTTTCAACCCTTAGGCTGGTTTTAGGTTGAATACTGATGGTTGCTACTTGCCGCTGGTCTGTAAAATCTCCCCAAGCTCTTTAATTTCATTTAGATAACTTTTCCATTTGCTCAACCCCGTAACGGAGGCATGAGAAGATACTGGAGGGCCAACAGATGAAAAAGTGGGACGCTAATAGCGTTAAAGTCCACTTTTGCACTCTGTCAGTTGCCCCTTCTTTTCAAACCTATAGGAAAGCGGGTTGACGTACTTTAACCTCCAGATGGTAATGTACTGAATGAGGCGACAGATGAGAAAGTGGGATGCCAAAGGCAATACAGTCCATCTTCTGCTCTGTAAATACTGTCTACATTGCTTCCCTGCATCAGGAAATAGTGTTCACATCACCTCCAAATGAATTTATAGAGGGATCCAAAAACACCTATACCCAGGCTTAAGTCCATGCCTAAGCCCATGCCTCAGCAGGATGTCTATGATGAATGGCATTTCCCTAGAGGACTGAACAGACATCATCTACGTCTATTTCATCATCTATGTCTCCATTCCCCCCCCCAAGCTAAAGGGGTAAACTACGCGATAAACTACAGGTCACAATAATGCGGCACCTACCTTTCCATAAATCGGTCACTTGACTCTTCATAGGAAAATGCCTGCTCAAAAAGATCTCATGGGAGGCTCTCGTGCTTGATGGGGGGTGTCGAGTGAGAGAGCAATCCGCTCATCTCTGCTCAACTAGCCACTCATGTGCCCTTCCATGGATCTCCAGGAGTCTGAGTCCTGGTCCCACAACCACTACCTATTCCGGGAAGCACTGTATGCCACTAACCGCTAGGATAATCCGAAAAGAGAGTGGATCACAATGAGCTATTTTTGACCACCTCCATTGTTTGAACCCTTGTTTACCCCTTTCCTTTTAATTTCTCCATCCACATCTAAATACTCAGAACTAGATCTGGCCAACAACATGCTCTCAAACAGATTGGAAGAGACCACAGAGTGGGATTCCACATTGAGAGCCTCAGAGCTACAGTAGCATGTGAAGTCCAAGAAAAGGATGATTCCATTTTGAATGCCTCTGCTAACTCCACCTTTGATCCCCATGATCGAAGTCTCCACGCAGACCTGAACTGCGAGGCACAGTCATCTGGCTTCCTTCCCCATAAAGAGAGCCAGACAGGAGCAGACCACGCATGCTCCACTCCCAAACAAACCGCACAGAGATTGTGTGTATCATCTGGTGTAATAATGGCGATGCACATCTTCTAAATCCCTGTTTGCTCGACATCTTATTCATTTAACTAGTTTGTGACAGACAAATAATAAATAGTACTCACAAGTTTACACACATTGCGCTTCCTGAAGACAAAGAAGCTGATGATGTTTAATTCAGGCTCAAATTTATAGTCATGCCGGCACGCTGAGTGACTTCATACATTTATGAATGACTCAGCAAATAGAATCGGCGTGTTTGCACACGTGTTTCAGACACTGGTTCACGCGAAGCATTCCCATATCGTCAACACCATCCATCAAAAGGGAACCAGTTGAAACTCCCCTTCTAAGGTTTCAATTAAATACAGGAAACATTTCTTAAGCATTATTATTTGAAAACATCTACAGTATCATACCTTATCAGTCAATTTCACTCAACATCGTTTGTGATTGTGATTACTGGGTGATTTTTGGAGTCTTGTTGTGTTAGATTAGTAGTATTGGTGTATGAAGTTTGTTCTACTGTTCAGGATTAGCTATTAATTAGCCATTCCACTTAGACTTTTTCAATTACTGCTTAACATACATGGACACTGTGTGCACAGAAGAACAATCCAATATTCTTAATTATAGCACTAGATACATTCCTGCAACTATAGAGACCACACACACATTCTCTCTCTCACACACACCATATGCCATGAAACCTGACAGAATTAATTGGTGGTTGTCTCATATAGTAGCATCTTCATTAATTTCTGGTAGCTCAAGCCATTGTGTGTACAGTATCTCACACATACACACACATGCACGAAGGTAGGAATAGGAAATAACAGTGTTAAATGAATAAAGCTGCAGGAATAAATTCATAAAGTTATTTTCAACCTAATATATGTATCTGTGGCATGCCGTCAACTATCACACTGTTTTAACAGTGAAATCACAACACTTAGCATTAGCGTGTGATACTATCGCTTACCAGCCTAGTAAATTTATTTCACAAACAGCTATTTCAGAAGATTCTTCAATAAATAAGCTATAATCCAAACCAGCTTGAGATAAATCACATTAAACCTTTGATTCAAAAGTATTTGAAAATCAGAAAACTGTTGCTATTCAAAAAGGTCATTTGCATTGAAAAAATTATGAGAGTATAGTCATAGAGAGTTGAGATTGTGTCGTCTTAAACTTATAGAAGCCTATTTTTGCTATCATGAATGACTCCATATCTACCTACTGTGACTTTATATCTCTTGCTTCATTTCTCATAAAATATTATATTGGCATGACTCAACTAAATATATATTTTACAGTGCATGTGCTTTAAAGATGAGATTTAACGGTGACAGATCTTTTCCTCATTATTGTAACGTATATCAGAGTGAAACGGATTATCGATGACAGGAAAAAAAATGTAGCGGGTGGACTTGATTCGATCTCTCGATATTTGATTGGTTGGAAACAGATCTGAATATGAGTTTGCACTCACTTGTAAGAAAAGGTAATATGAAAGTTTAGGTGGACTAAAGTCCAGCATACGTCACCAGAGAAAAGTCTGTCATTTCAACGAAAGGTTGAGCTATGCCATTTTTGAATAAAGATCAAAGCTCAATAAAATAACAATGAAACATTCGAATGGATGAATTGTTCACAATAAGATGCATTTAGAAAGTAGATTAATCAAATTACTGCTATTTTCCCAGTTTGTTTTTTAAGAGCCACATGCATCTCTGCATGACACAGCCCTGTACGAGTAATGTACTGGTGTGTGCACGTGTGTGAGGAGAGTGCATTAGACCGATATTAACCTCATAGGTGAGGGGAGGATGTCATGATGAGAATCGCCCACAGTGCTCAAACTCTTTTTAATTAAATCCTGAACCGCGGAGCACATTTATATGTGTGTGTGTGCCTGTCGGTGCCAGGGTTGACTAATGAGTCGTCCTGTTGGTATCCTGGTCACATTGCATTGGCCCAGTGACACCGGTATGCCGAGTGGAAGATGAAGAGGAGAGTTAAATGACATTTTCCTCACAGAGATGCCTCAGAGATCCAAACAGGTGCTGGCAGGGGCCTCAATCTCGCCTTATCCCACCAGCCTGAGAGGATGATGCTTGCCTTCAGTCCAACTGTCAGGGAGGAGTGGAGAATAACATGAATGCTCCATAAAAGGTGAAAAGGAGACAGGAAATAGACTGCGAGACAAGAAGAGAATGAAATAAAAGAGGAATGAGGGAGGAATTGACCCTTTGCTATCTCGTTCCGCTCTACTGTTGCTTGCTCAGGCATCACACAAAGTTCCATTAGGATGAATTGGAGATTGGTAATGTGGTTAACAACGAATGAACAATTAGCCTAATTATTCTTCCTTGGTTTGGGAAAAGCATGACATTACTAAGTATGTTTGTCTGGCTCTTTTTTCACCACACTCTCTTAGTTTTTTAGCAAATTCTAACGGTCGCATTGACAACGTATGAATGAGATCGTACAAAATTTGTATGAATGAGATCGTATAAATATGATTATTTGAAATATGTTTAATAATAAATCGCCACCCAGTAAAATAGTTAAGTTTTCTCATAAGATCACCTTTTCTTGAAATAAATAAAATCAAATGATTATTCTATTTACACAAATTACAATTAATTTATCACCCTCAATCCAAAAAAAAGAGAAACTTTGAAGAACTGTATGAACTTGTTGAAGAAGCCGCATGATAGCTTTGTGTGTGAAGAAAACACCAACATCAAAGTTATTATTTAAAGAAAATATTGATATCTGTCCAGCTTTACTTAAATGAATCGGTTTATCCAGTGTGCAAAACCGTTTTTTTTTTTTTTTTTTTTTTTTTTTTTTTTTTTTTTCACAGAGTTTATCTATGGATAATGGTATTCATTTTAATGTGTTCTTTACCCAAAGCTGTCATATTTCTTACATTTTGGTCTTTTTTCCACACAGCTATTGTGACTTCAGAAGTCTTATAATATAACACATATGTAATTTCGACCACTTTTATGATACTTTTAGGGTAATTTTGCATCTTTTTAAACATCTTCAAAGCATCAGTCCCCGTTCATTGTAACTGCATATAATACAATGACCTTGTTGTTCAAAATTAAACAATGTGTTTTTTTTTTTACAGGACTGTTGCTAAAAAAATATGTACTTGGAAGTCTTTAGTTACTATTGCCTCTACTGTGACTTGAATCAATGTGTACATAAATTACTAATTAATGTTATTAACTTAACAGTAGTTCATTCGCATATTGACTTTTACGTATTGATAGCTTAGAGCGAATGCAAGTGTCTTTATTGATGTTGTACATGTTCATTGGGGAATGAATGCTAAATTTAATACACAGAATGCACTTCTCAAGGTTTACTTAAGGATTGGGAGGAAAATACTGCTTGTATCCAGTTTACGTACTTTGTGTCACTATTATAAGGGACCTGACATTTAAATGTTACTTTATTTTTTATAAAGTTCCATTTAACACTATCTAAGCATGCAGATCTGTCAATCTTAAAAAACAAGAAAAGCTTAAATGATATTATGGTGAATCGAAGCGGTTGCTAGGATTGGTTAGTACCTTTTTCATTTTGGCTTTTTTGTTTTTATTTAAGATTTAGGACTGAGAGAGAAAATGGGAAAGGGATAAGGAAGGGCAATTCTTACTTGGGTTGCCCAAGTAAGTTTATTAGTTACAGTTTTAAGGTTTGGTTTAACATAGTATCAATTGCATATGCAAAAGAGTCAACTGTCTGAGACAAAATAAATAAGTTTATGGAAGTGAAGTAGTTCACTTGACACAAATATTAAATATGCTCCAAATATTGTTATTCTTTTAATGGGGGAAGAAATAGAGGCCTGCAAGTGTGTGTGTGTGTGTGTGTGTGTGTGTGTGTGTGTTCGCTCGCTGCTCGCATGTGTGTGCATGCATTTATAGTGAGCATTGATTTTTCTAGCCCTAGATTTTTAAAGATGAATTCACCTGACTGAGCAGCAGATCGGATCAGATCTTAAAATCTCTCAGACAATCGCTCCTCTCCTCCCTTCAGGATTGATGGATGAGACGGGCAACAAGGTGGATTATTGGAGGGAGGGGAGATGGAGTCAGAGATGATTGGGGAGTATTACTCTGTCCATCCCATTTCTATATGCAGGTCTGATAGTTGTTACATATATGATTTAGATGAAGTGTCAGTGACATACTCCTCATTTATATGTATCTTTATGGTTGTCGTTAACCGACCATATATTTTTGACCTTCCAATTCAATTATATCAGTTGAAATTGCATGAATCAGATGAACTGTACAGATATCCCCCATAAATTGCAGTTTGGTTGATTTGGCAGCTCATGTTTTGTGATAGCCAGTATCTGTAAGATAGATCTTGTTTGCCGCATTTAGACAGTGACAAGCAGATACATTGTGGCAATGTAAAGGGGCTTAATGCAATCTGAGTGGCCCTAAATTTATTATGGCCAACAGGAGGCCTCAGGGGAGCAAACCGCAGCCTCTGATTGGCTGGTGAGATTATCATCTCTAATTGGATGAGTCCATTCTCTCGTTATGCTGGCCGTCGCGGAACTGCCAGAGGTGATGAATATTGAGCGCCTGTCGTGGTCCGCTATCAGCCCACACACAACATCAACAGATCACTGTCACATTTTCTACACTTCACCACTCTTATTGGGGCTTAATTGATTTTGGAGCTGGCTGTGCTACTTCATTTTATCTGCAGTGGGAACTTGGCTGTAAAATATTAGTCATGTGACTGTGTCTCTTTGTATCCAGGGTGAAAAGAACCATTTTGGTTTATGACATTGTTGTTACAATGTAATATCACTGTAATAAGAATTCCAATACTGCTACCTTGTCCTTTTCAAGTTTTATATGAATGTTCATTTAACACTTACTCCCATATCTATTTGATTCTTTTTCTGTGGTCAAAATGACATACTTAGGAGATCACTGTAAAAAAAGAAAAGTTGACTTAACTTAAAATTATAAGGCAACTTGCTGCACAGATTTTTTTTTAGTTGACTCAACTAATAGAGTTTACTCAACTGGAGATGTTATAGTTGAGTCAACTCAAAAAAAATCTGTGCAGCAAGTTGCCTTATAATTTTAAGTTAAGTCAACTTTTCTTTTTTTACAGTGATCTTCCTGCCTTTTCTTTTCCACACAGTGAACAAAAAAGCACAGAAAATCATAAAATTGGTCCATACACTGTGAAAAAAAAATAAATAAATAAACATAAACATGTTATATAAATGGCTATTTCTTCCTGATTTAACCTATAACAATTAGGTTTGTTGGTATAAATTGATGCATTTATATTGATTCATTGATCATATTTTGACTTTAATTTAGAAGTTAAGTTGACATATTTTAGTTATCTTCACTATAGTCCAAGCATTTTGAACCCAAAGATAGCTTTGTGTAAGGAATAAACCATAATTTAAGACGTTATTCACTGAAGTATTTTGCTCCACCGTACAGTAGCTGTCAAATCACATTTCTCCTGGGCATATTTAAACTTTGCTACTGGATAAGTAACAAGACTTTAAAATTAAATCAAACTTGGTGCAATGTGTTTTGACAAGCTTGAATGGTAATGATGTAAATCTATGGGAATTAAAACCTGGCATGACACATATACAGCAAGCTGCAAGTTACAGAGTGTCTTCTCAAATTTTAATACATTTTATATATAAAAGAAAGATTGACAGATACAGTGGAAGGGAAGGTTTTCAATGAAATAATTGGGATCTGGGGAGAGGAATATGACAGAATGTTTGGTGAGCTAATGACAACAATTTGGTAATCATTACAATTTCAAATATATACATTACTTGCGTAGTTTATATTGTTACTTTTATTAAATAAATTTACAGTGCATGAGTACACTCAAAAACAACAATTACAACAGCAACAAAAAAGTCTTTGCCTTAGCCTGATTTTTAAAGTTGGAAAATGTTATCAAAT
This sequence comes from Scardinius erythrophthalmus, assembly GCF_964197995.2. Classification (NCBI taxonomy): domain Eukaryota; kingdom Metazoa; phylum Chordata; class Actinopteri; order Cypriniformes; family Leuciscidae; genus Scardinius; species Scardinius erythrophthalmus. The sequence goes on along the minus strand of NC_138224.1, from coordinate 18,193,016 downwards.
ATATATATATATATATATATATATTTGATAACATTTTCCAACTTTAACTGAAAGCACAACACAAATATTTCAACCACAATCAAGAAAAAAAGAATGAAAGAAAAAAAAAATGTCTGCAGAAGTATAATAATGAGCACATTTATCATAGGCCACTAAAATACCAACTCCTTATCAAAGATATTATTCATTTCAGAAACTATCTTGGCCCAATATATTTGTAACTGATTACAAATCTGTAACTGACCAAAGACAGCGAGTGAGTGTACCAGTTTGTGTTTTGCTCTTAGAGGTGAAAGGGGATTGTTAAATGCATGTCCAGTTTGGTGAAATATGCATCCTTTGTATAATTGTGAACTGTGTAGTCTTGGCACGATTACATACCGAAATATATTTAGCATATTTTCAAATACTTCCCCGTTCTTCTTTATTTATAGCGACAAAAACTTTCCTCTCCCAAGCAAGTCTAGAATTCAGAACTACATTTCCCTCAGATGTAGTATTGAGAACATTGTATAACAGACTCACTGACTTTTACAGGCGTCTGAATTTGTAGTTTTTCTATAGGAGACATACTTCTGTTATTACATAATGAGGTATCTTTCAGAATAGATTCTAATCTGTAAAAAAAAAAAAAAAAAAGACTCCTCAAAAGACATCAAACCCTCGTCAAACAAATCCATCAGCCAACTAAAGCCTATAGGTTCCCCCAAAATTTAAACCTCCCATCAGATCCATTTGGAAGGAAGTCTGGATTGTTTGGTATGACAGCAGAGGTTAACTTAGTTATTTCCTTGAAATGACAAACAGCCCTCCATGCCTTAAGTGCATTTACAGTTACAGGGTTATCACAATTATCCAATATGGATTTTTTTTTTTTTTTTTGAAAAACAAGAAACAAAATCCACAAAGGGAAGTTTTGACAATAATTATTCAAGGTCCAACCACACAGAAGAGTAATCAAGAGCAACCCAAGTCTTAGCCTGAATTTAATTCAAATCGGTTTCATATGCTGGAATTGAGTATTAATATACTAAGAACTCTTTACATAACAGGACATTCATCACTAACAAGATTCTCTCTTTTTTTGCATCTCCCTCATATAAAATAACACATAATTTTGACATTTATGACAACTAGAGAGATATTCAGTGACCAAAAATATCCATATGGATTTACTTTTCTGTTTTACCACTTTGTTCATTACACACAATGAAATTACATTGTGACAAAATGTTTCAGAATTAAAATAATTCCTAAAGCATGACCTCATTTTAATCAAGAAGATTGAACAAGCAGCTAAACTTTTTTTAGAGTGGTTTTGAAATCCTTTTATTCGACTCGGTGTTAACACATATTCAGAAAACTCTTTTGATCCTCTCCCCGTTTGACAAAAGGGAAAACATATTCAGCCCCCTGAATATTCTCAGTGTTCTGTGCTTGCATCTATAGGTTACAGGGTCCTCCATTAAAACCTGCAATAAATCCACCTGCCCATCTCATCTCAACGTTCAAAGCCACAATGTCACAGAGAAACTAATATCTGTGCCCTTCATTCACTCGCTCATACTTTATTCACCCGCTGACCCCCATCATGGTCCAAATGCACTGATCCGTGTCAGCGTGACAGACAGTGTGAGCGTGGCTGCGGACCGATTCATTTCAGCTTGCGTGCTGAGGTGGTGGGGAGGGGCATTCATCCAGCCCACACTCATTCAAACGTCTTTCTTTCACCACCCAATAGCTCAACCTCTAGTAAGCTTACCGTACGCCATCCGGGGCTCCATTCGCTGACCGCAATCGTTTCGGCAAGGTTACAAAACTGTTCCACAGCTTGTAGAGTAGACTTTTGGCTTGCTTTTGAGTCTTTTGGGTCAAATACAAAAATAATAAGCGGTTTCACATAGCAGCCTTTGAAAACCACAAAATGTATCTTCTTTCTATTGATGTATTTGGTTTGGCACCCTGCTCCAATGTTGGCTGCCCTCTCTCTCAGCTGTGTTTGTGTGTGTGGGGTGCTTATGCAAGCACCGCCGGAAACGCAAATCACTTGAATCTCTGACTCTTGGCCTCTTTGACTTTGCTTCCTCTTTGTTGGTGTACTGAGAACATTAGCCGGCTGTTCTCGGCTCTGCCACCACCGCTGTTAAAGGGATAATTCACACGAAGATGATTGTCGTTATTTTCTCACCCTCATGTCGTTCCGAAACCTTATGGGTTTTTTTCCCCTTGTGGAATGCAAGAAAATAGTGGCCAATTCATTATAATCATGCTTGTCGCAAAAAGGCTTGTTTTGGCATCAATACTGTTGATGCACAATTTCTGATTTACTCTACATTTTGGTTGCCGTTTGGTTTCTGAAGGCTTGGAATTGTTTTGATCAGTACACAAAGCACCAAAATTGCAGTGATGTTTTATGTAACTTAAAGGCCCACTGAAGTGCCTTGAAATGCGCAGCATTATTCAGTGTGTTGATGTAATTTCCACTGAAACAGGAAGACAGGGCGGGACATATCGATCACCTCCTCCCCTTTTTAAAATAGCCAATAGCTTTTAGTTTATATTACAGCTCGGCCAGAGCAATTGAGCTTGGTAAAGCCGCAGTTTCCTCCTAATATCCTCCATATAGCTTTACAATTTAGCATTCTGTGCAGAATTCAAATGGGTCCGATACGTTTTCTGGTCTGCGCCGACTCGTGCATATGATCCGCTCTGTGCTATTGTGTATCTGGACTGGAGCTACGGCAGTTCGCGTGACTAACGTGAAACCAGACTTCATTCACCCCAGTCGAAAGTATATTTACACTGTGTGAATCACTCCCTATCCTCTATATAGTGCACTATATGCCATTCACCATGTAGCAAATAGTAAATGTGTGAAGTAGTGACCGATTTTAGCCACAACTATATTATAATGTAGGGACGGAATGGGACGCTTTAGTTTCTAGAGAGCATTTGATTGGACAGAAAATCTGATGAGAAGCTGAAGTGCAGAGTGATGTCATCAAAATCATTTATCCATATTGGCGGAAGTGAGAGACTATGGGCCCTATCTTGCACCCAGCGCAATTGACTTTGTACAGCGACGCATGTATCATTCCTATTTTGCACCCGCGCAAAGCACGCTTTTCCCTCCACAGAAGCACGTTGCTAAACTAGGGAATGAACTTGCGCTCCTTGCGCGGTTCAGCGCAAAAAAGGAGGCGTGTTCCGGCGCAAACGTTCCTTCATGCTATTTTGCAGGTTTAGAAAACAATTGCGCCACTAACCAGGAAAAAATAGTTTAAAGTCAGTGGCGCGTTGCGCATGTTATTCATATGCTATTTTAAGGGCGCATGCTTGGCCATAATCAATGTAGCGTGTGCACAACGCGCATACACTTTGATTCTCTCATCTACACAGAAGCAGCAGTTTTCATTTTTGCAAATCATACATTATTACGATAGATAGATAGATAGATAGATAGATAGATAGATAGATAGATAGATAGATAGATAGATAGATAGATAGATAGATAGATAGATAGATAGATAGATAGATAGACAATTTATTATAAAAGCATACATCTAGCTTACACATTTACCCAAATTATCATACGCCTTTTTAACCGAAGTTAATTTGGGTGGGTTTCTCCATCCCCAACGTCCCTGTCGAGAGCGTTGCTCTCCTTGGCTGTGAACCGCTCCTGGCGCGCGCCTGGCATATCCGCCGTTATAATAGGAATCCGCTTTAGTACAAGCGCGCCTGCTCTTAAAGGGAATGTGAGATGACGCTCTGATTGGTTTATTTCACGTTACGCCCAAACCACACCTATGAATAATGAAGCTGCTTCAGACCAACCCATTTTAGATTTGCGCCTGGCGCAAGAGTCATTTATCCCGCCGGGAAAATAGCAACAGCGCCAAGACCCGCCCACAAAGTTACTTGCGCTTTGCGCTTTGACACTTGCGTTTCAGATCGTTAAAATAGGGCCCTATAAGTTTTGAATGCTTATATCTTCTAAATGCGAATTTTGTCATTCTTTTGGAGCGCACTGGATTATTGAGAACAGTAAGGATAACATATTCATACTAAAAGCCAAACAACTTTAAGGTGTGTGGTTTTTTTTTTTTTTTCAGATGATATTTTCAGTTGATCTCATAGTGCCAACTGACAACTGTACAAGTGTGAGAATGATCCAATTGCTCATTCATTTCAAATGATCAAGATTAATCTCAAGGATGCTGTGAGATTCCAGCCCGTTCTCATCCCAAGGCGTCATATACTGACGCTTTTGACATTTCGTCTACATCGAACGCACATGGCACCCTTTAGCGTCAATATGAGACGCTGATAGAAATGGGCCAGAAGTCGCCTCCTAGCGGTCTAACCCTAACCCTACACCAGACCTAAACCTACCCATAACCGAACAAAGCTCTGTGCGTGTCATATTGACGCTAAACGGTGCCATGTGCGTTCGATGTAGACGAAATGTCAAAAGCGTCAGTATATGACGCCCAAGGATGAGAATGTGTTGGAGATTCTCGATAACTTGTATAGTCTCCTACCATATTGTCAACTCTGACAAAGAAAAAGTAATAAATTCAAATGTATTTACAAAAAGATATACAGAAATAAGATAAAAATATATAAAAATCAAGAAATTGAAAGTATATTGTATGGTATGTGTGATTGAAAGAAGAACTGTCAAACAAAGAACTCATTTTATTACTTAAACATTTGATAGATCAGTTATGCAACATCTCATTGAAATCATTGCACAGTATACACTAATACCAAAGTCTCTGGAAAGAGCTTTGGTATGTGATGTTCATGTTCCACAGCCTTGAATAATCAGTCCCAGGGAGGTGATTTCTTCCACTGGTTGGGCTTTGTGTTTTGTTGTGATTTGGAAGGTGTAGGATTTCATTTCAGCGCATGATGTGCTTGGGGAATGCTGAACTTTTGGAGCACCTAGAGGATCCTTGCAATCTGGAACATGCAGCTGGCAGCTGGAAACTCAGAACCTGGTGTTACTGCTGTTGTCTATTTCCTCTCTGGCCTGGAGACTCAGTATTTGGCGTATTTATTAGGGTCTCCCAGGGATGAAGACTCAGTATGTGGATGTTATTGTCTCAAACCTTGCACACTGGAGACTCTGAACACCTCTTATGCTACTCTTTATCTCTTTCTGAAGTCCAGTTAAACCTTCACAACCTTTTCTGCTTCAGCAGTTGAAAGGAACACTGCAGTTATGTTGTCTACTACGAATATACCTCATGACACTTGTCCTAGCCATGATGCAATGCTATAAGATTATATGGAAAAACTATTTGTTTGTCCACATCAGATGCGACGAGGCTACAGGATGTGGACAGGCTCTCTCTTCCAGCCCACCACTGTCTCACACTCACACTAAAATGGATAAGTTCATAATCAAATTAGTAAAAATCATTTTATTTTAACCTTATTTATAATACATATTCAGTGAATGTTACAGTCTTTGTCATGGAAAACACTTGTTTGTTCAAATAGAGTTCACAATTTGAACTTTATTTACATGGTAATTTAAAATGTTTACTTTCATGTTCCACAGGAAAAACAACACCATAGAATGACTTGAGAGTGTGTAAATAACAGAGTTTTATTTTCTTAAAAATAGCTGTTGCTTTTGTCTTGGCTAATCCACCTTTAGTGATGGAGATACGCAAACTCAATCAGAGAATCCTTTCACGTACGTGCTAAAGACGTGTTGTAATTCCCTCAGCTTGGCTAAAGATGGAACTGTCAATTTACCATGTCATGTGAAGAGGCTGGGAAAAGGCAACATGATTAAATTTCTTTCTTTTGTGTAATTCGGAACATGTCAGATATTGTTTGTAGCGTTGTGGGCAAACGGTGGTATGGTGAAAAAGCCCCGTTTCTTCTCTCGCTGACAGAAGAGGCTATCGGTTCTGTTCGAGAGCCTGGCGAGGAATGGACACACTGACATTATCTTCCTCCTGCTTCAAACCTTCTTTCTTCCTTCTTTTGGTAACAAAGCACCAGCACATCGCTGAAAGGGGCCTGTCACCCCAAATAAATGATCTGTTTTCAGTGACTTCATTACAATTGGCTTCCTAAATATGGACTCCTTGAGCCAACCCTAGTTGTCAGCTGTGGGTTTGACAGGAAAGTTCTTATGTGGGTGGAGGGCGGAGTGGAGAGTGTGTGTGTTCGCTGTGTGTGTGTGGTATGACATGGGTAATTAATAACCTCCTGTAAGCCTGAAGCCTGAGTGATTTGAAGGCCAGGGCGGGAAGATAAAAAGAGTATTCACACACTAAACATACACAAAGGACACCTGCTGTGTTTTATTTCTACAGATGAAGTAATACAATTCTGCACTGCAATACGAAATGAATTCTTTTTTGTTAAAAAAAAAAATGCCAGACGAATAAGAGACCTGTATTCAAAGCAGTCTGAAAATGTGGCTGGTTACAGAATAAAAAATGGTGTGTATATGTATATATGGTCAAACTTTAGTTTATTCTCACTACTAACTAACTATTAACTATGACTTTTTTCTCAATAAATGCCTAATTACTGCTTATTAATTGTCAGTAAGGTAGTTGTTAAGTTTAGGTATTGGGCAGGATTATGTGATGTAGAATATGGTCATGCAGAATAAGACATTCATATGTGCTTTATCGGCCAATATCCTAGTAATATCCTTGCTAATAAGCAACTAGTTAATAATGAAAATTGGAGCCTAAACTAAAGGGTTACCAGAAGGTGGGAATGCATTTTATTCACTTTTTCTAAATGTAAACTACAAGTAAATATCCCAGTGGCACAAGACAAAATACACTTCTTTTTATAATACCCTGACATAGAAACATTGGCCAAACCAGTGGTGTGAGTTTGGGGTGGGGCTACATGTGTATTCAACCAATAACAGACCAGGCTCATGAAACCTGTTTAAAAACATTCCTTAGTTTTACAATTCCATACAGTGCCGTTAACGTTGTAGAAATCACACACTTCACCTTTACAGGAACCAGAGAACAATAACCCAATATTAACGGTGTAATGAGCTGGAACTCTTGAGGGAGCTGTGATTTGAGGCTGGGGGTAGGAAAAGATGAAAAAGTGAAAGTTGGAGAAGAAACTGATGTGACAGTTCAGGAGGCTGAGATCGGGGAAGAGATAAAGGAAAATCAGGGATAAAGAGACAGACAGAGAAAGGGGTAAGACGCGAATGAAGGAGATTTCCTATTCCGTCAGACAGACCGTAGCTCATTCATTATTTTGTGGAAGCAATTACCACAGCCACCTGCTTTATCTGTAGCGCTCATTGTTTCCAGAGCTGTCTGAGCCCTCTCTCTCCCTCTCTCTCTCTTTCTCTCTCTCTCTCAGTAATGGTGGCTCAGCTCGCTTTGATTAAAGAACTCCATTTCAGTGTGTTAATAATGAATAGAACACACACACACACTAGTGCCGTCACAGGTTGTGTACAACTCGCCTTGTCTTGCGATCCTGCTTTCACGAGGTCGAGAAACCATATCCCAGATGTACACAAGTATTTGTGGTTGTCATTTCATGTTATATTTGTCTGGCTCTTACATTTAATAATCAACCTCTGCTGCACAAGCCCGCTGATAAGAGCAGCTTGTCATTAAAAATATGCAATTACAATGCTGATACAGCTAAAGCGAAGGCACACTGCATTATTATAGCAACTTTAGAAGTGATTTCATCAGCCGAACAAATACATTATCATTTTAGCAAATCCACTTCTTGATGGAGTTTGTTTTTGTGTAGTCCAGCACATAATTATTATGGTAACTGCAATAAATCAGATGTAAATGTTATTTAGAATGAGACTACTATAAGTTAGTAAATTGAAAGTTATGAAGGTTTATAAGAATTGTATCTATTATATTGTGAATCTTTTAAACATTTTTAATGTGACATTTTCTGATAGAATTAGAATATTTAATCAGGGAAAAAATAGGCTGGGAATTGATTGTGAATTCAGTTAATGGATTTATCCATTCAAAAGTGATTGGATTGTAAAAAAAAAAAGAAAAGAAAAAAAAGTGGGTGTTTAATTTGCATGCACTGTAAAAAGTGAAATTGAAGACCCTTTTCTCTACCTAATCTAACCCTCAAGAGTATCGGTGGTACAACTTAATGTAGTCATACTGTGTTAATGGTTTAGTGATATTAAATTATATTTTTAACTTCTAATAAGCCAGTTTATTTATGGCGCTTTTCCATTACCAGTACCAGCTCAACTCGACTCGACTCGACTCGCCTCGGCTCAGCTCGCTTTTCGCTCCGTTTTCCATTGCAAATAGTACCTGGTTGTTATAGCGACGCCGCAGGAAACTGCCGTGACTTAATCTTCTACGCGAGACACACCCGCTACCCACACACACAGGACAATGGAGGAAATCGAGTGTATGCTGTTTTTGTTTTTGCTGTTTTTTATTCAGGATACTCCGTCTGGCGCATGCAATGATGACGCAGTGAATAGTGACGATTCTCTCTGACCAATCAGCAGTCTGCCGTGATTTCACGTCACATTTTAGTATCGCCTCAGCTCGACTCAGCTCGCTTAGAACCTCGCCGGAGGTGGTACGAAAAAAAGTACTTGGAAGCAGGTACAGATACAACTTTTACACAGTGTAAAACCAAACAGAGCCGAGGCGAGTCGAGGCGAGCCGAGCCGAGGTGAGCTGGTACTGTGTAGTGGAAAAGCGCCATTTATTTAGATGCAGCACATTCTGTTTTTTTTTTTTTTTTTTTTTTTTTTTCAGTGGATTACCTTCTTTCTGCTGAACAGCTATAATAAGATGAATGATTTTCTTACCTCTGTCATAAAAGCAAGGTTTGTGCTCTGGAATACATCCAGAATTTTTTATTCAAGACACTGGCTGCATTCACACTGTCAGTTTTTGGGATTGACAACCGCATTTACTTACAGGTGTTAGTCTTGAAATGTCCCGTTCACACAGCAACTTACAGTACCGTCTTGAATACTGTCTGTATGAACATGTAACGGAAGTCAAGCCTGTATTCTTTTACCAGTAACCATAAGGACAGTGACCAAAGTAATCATAAAAACGACGACAAGCATAAAACTGTAAAGTCATCACTTTTGACGACAAGAGTCCAGTCGAGCCACAAGTTCATCCGTCAAATCCAAGCGTAGATCTAAAACCTTCAGATGATAGACAGCTCATATCCCCATCTCTGTAAATTACTGAAACCATGAAAACCCGCAACACGCGGTAGTGGATTTCTGTATGACTTGACAGACGACTAGTTGTCCAGTCTGGTTCCATTCACACAGCAAGGGTTTTCCAGGAATGCGGTTGTGAAAATGTACAGGTGTGCGTTCAGTTGTAGAACGTGGATGTCACTCAACACAATAACTGAACTGTTTGTGTGTGAACATAACCATAATAAGGACTCAAATACAGGACTGACAACCGTATTCTGTTGCTGAGTGAACATGGCCTCTTTGTCCACCAAAATGAGTGGAAATGGGATAGGAAACACAGGTAGGTAAGACTAGGAGAACTTTGGAGGAATCTCATGAGTAACTGGGATTCCACATGAGACAACTTTAGGCAAGTAGAGTGGGAAAGTAGATTAAGGTTCAATCCCAATTCTATTTTATACCCCTTTGCCTACCCCTAACCCTTCGCCTACCCCTTACCCTTGCCCCTTGAAACAGAGTGGCAAGGCGTAGGGGTGAAAAGATTCCCCTAAGAAAAGTGACACCACTACTACACCGTTACACGTCGTCGCTAGCGCCTACGTCACAGGATATGCGCCAATGTTTATCACAAACTTCCAAGATGCTGTCGTCAGCTGTAGTCATCTCAATTGCGTGAGTTACAGCACATTTTTCTTCTGAAGTTTGCAGAAAACAATGGAGATGGCGATATCTTCGACGCCTAATGCTGCGTTCACACCAAACGCAAATAGAGCGTCTGGCGCGAGTGATTTCAATGTTCAAGTCAATGTAAAGACGCGTTTACGCGTGTCTGCAGGTCTTGCGGCGCGAATGAGGCGTTTATCGCGTCGCGGTGGATGTAATTTCGCCTCATTCGCGCGTCCACTTCGCTTCAAACTTTTGCTATTTACACGCATCATATTGTTAACGAACTTTAGCGATTTTTTTTTAAACCGTTGCACACATGACTGTAAGAACATGACTGTAAATATGAACACAAGATTGAATGTGACATAAAGAAAATGATTTTTGGGAGTCATGTTGCCTCTGTAGCCGGTGTATGCAGGTGCATTTCTCATACCCCTTCGTTTGAAATGTGGTCCCGAAAAATCTTCGTTTCAAGAGGTATCTGGCCCTTCCCCCTACCCCTACCCCTACCCCTACCCCTACCCCTCCAACCAAAAGAGAATCGAGACAACCCTACCCCTTCACGGGAACGCGCAAAACAGTAAGGTAGGGCCAAGGGGTGAATTGGGATTGAGCCTAAGTAAGGAGTCGGTAATCCAAACTGGAGACCAGTGACTTAGAAGTGTGTGCTCTCATACTATGGATGATGAGTGAGCTGATGAGGAACAGGTGCAGGTGATTAGAATTCTGGTGAGAGGGAGCTGTGTGTGTGTGTGTGTGTGTGTGTGTGTGTGTGTGTGTGTGTGTGTGTGTGTGTGTGTGTGTGTGTGTGTGTGTGTGTGTGTGTGTGTGTGTGTGTGTGTGTGTGTGTGTGTGTGTGTGTGTGTGTGTGTGTGTGTGTGTGTGTGTGTGTGTGTGTGTGTGTGTGTGTGTGTGTGTGTGTGTGTGTGTGTGTGTGTGTGTGTGTGTGTGTGTGTGAGGGGGGAGCCTGGTGACACTGACATAAACACTTATATACCAAGGCTCCGTCCGAAATCGCCCTTACACTTTTAAATAGGGCACTATTTAAGGGAACAGCCATTTGTAGTGGTGTCTGAAACCATAGTGGACATTATCGAGTGCACTCATTCAATCCCACAATGCACTGCTATAGCGAGTGTACAGAAGATGTACACTCATAGGCTAGAGATTACCTATAATGCACTGTGATGGTCGAATGAATCCTCGAGTCCCTTAGCTGAATCATCCATGCATCCATTTTCCAAACCGCTGGTCCAGTGTGACTACAGCATATCAGATTCATATAAATTCCTTTCTACTGGATTATTAAAATGTTTAATTAAGGTTTATAAATGCTAGTTTCCATGACAGAGTTCAAGATAAATCTTTTCAGTACTACTGGAGCTGCCAGTTTGCTAAGTTTCAAATAATTATTAAACAGCAAGCACAAAACTATGCAAAAGCAGCAGCTCCTTAATGGATAGTAATGGAGTAATGTAGGTAATAGTAAATGAGGGTATTGGGCGATTTCGAACACAGCCCAAGTTCTGTCATGAAACTCTAGATGGTGCAGGCTGACGGGTCCTTAACGCAACCTGATGATATTTACATCATTAACTACATGGCACAAGCTGATTGGTTCATGTTGCATCTGCAGCCAATGAGCTTGCTTCTCAACATTTAAAAAGCGGGTTAGCATTCATCTGAAACCTTTTACCTTCCCCAGCTCCACCTGTATAGATCTGCTATGGGTAATTTTATGCTATTTGTGCTGAAGCAGAACATATATCAAGCATAGCGTTAGTTCTGGCAGGCCAAGTTAGTCAAGCTCTCATCAGCTGACCCTCAGCTGATCCACATCTACCTATAGGAATATGACGCCGATCACCGTATACACATATAAGCTCCTTCAGTATTATCAGCAGCTAGCGCGTTTCTCAGGAGCTAATTACCCTCCTCCTCTTGCCCAGTCAGGATTTGGCATTCTGATTTCCCTTTGAATCAGAATAAATTCTTGATTATGTTGTACTTTAAAATCTTGAATTAAATATATTTGCAAACTTTCATGTTGGTTCTGTTCTGTTTACCCCAAGGGGGGTTATTGCTGTTCTCCCTGCTTTTATCCATGCTAGGCTACATGGATGCGCAGGGAGTTCTCGCCCAGAACGGAACCATACCGCCAATCCAAACTGTATGCTAATTGTCAGTCGTATTTGACGGTAGTGGTCCTGACAGAAATACAAATAGATAGATAGATTATCAAAGTAAGTTTATTTAGCATGTTTATGCAACGAGTTGTTTATACGGCGATGAAAAGTCATAACAAAACCAGCCCAGGCTCATTGGAAAAACGTATCCTTGGCAACATTTTTGCAAAACGCAAAAACGTTGCATTGTGCACGGTTTGCTACAGTTTCAAAGTGAAATGTCCACTGAGGGGTGCTAAAAGCATGTTTAGTTTTTTTCCGGAACAGATGAATGTGAATATGGCAACGTTTATTACATTTTAGTTTGTACGTTTCACCGCAGTTCTGAATTGAAATGTCCGGTGAGTTTCGCCAAAATCCTAATGCTCCATTTTAAAATAACGTACACCTAGACTAAAGCCTAAACCTATTCGATAGGGTTAACAAAAGCAAATGTGACATAAAAATGCAATTGTAACAGCATTTTAGCTTATTTTGAACTCTTGTCGTCGAGCACTTTTATCGTGATTCGTCTGTCATGCACCTGAGCTCTCCGCAGCACAAGTACAATTCTGTACCAGCTAGTAAATGTTAGTTTGTTGTTAGCTAATTGTGTGTTTGTTGTTATGTTAGTCGGGTTATGTTAGTAAAACTGAACATATGGAGCTGGTAATTGATGCAAACACCAAAATATATTAGCTTACAAATCATATACTATAGTAAAAAGTGTTTTGAGGTCATAACATAATTGTGCAAGGTGCCACGTGAAAACAAGTCTTAAAGGGGTCATATAATGGTACATGCACTTTTACAAGTTGATTGTACTGAAATGTGTGTTGGCAGTGCCTGTACACAACCATCATAAAATGATAAAAATCCATCCAGTGTTTTTTTTTTTTAATCTCCTTATATGTTTTCCAATCTCTAAAATCAAGCTGTTCGACCTAGTGACGTCACACGGTCGGACGCCCCTCCCATGATTTGTGATTGACAGCAGCGTTTCAACACAGTCCCGCCCTCGCTCGTGAGCGAGCTGTCAATCATCATAGTCCGCGCGTCATTGTTGATACTCACTGGAGCACTGTCTATGAGCAGAATGGCGTCCTGTTCTTGGGTGTAATAAGGAACACAGCAGTCATTTTGATGTTACTAAATCTGAACCGCTGAAGACGCAGTGGCTGAGTTTTGTTTTCGAAGTGAATATTCCCCACGATCAACGTCAATGCTTTCATGTTTGCGCGAATCATTTCACACACCAGACTGCTTTATAAACAAGGGTCAGTATAAAGCTGGATTTGCTAAGAAGCTGCTCCTGAAAAAAGGATCGGCAACTATTCGTGTTCCTGCTGAACCTCCAGAAGAACTGAAGTGAGTGTAACGTTTTATTAACCTTTATATTAATCTTTATATTAATCTTTGCAAATCGCTTGCTGCACGCTTCACGATGAATGCAGCTATTTTTACACTCAGGTACATTACGGCATGTTTTCTATGTACGACGTTATCAATATAATTCATAATCCCACGTTTATAATGAAAACGCGTTATGGTTATTGTGTTATTATTTCAAACGGTGTATGCACAGAACAGAGGGGCGGGGTGAGCAAAGCTCATTATCATTTAAAGACACATGCACTGAAACGGCGTGCTGAAAACAGAGCTGTTTTTGACCAGGTAAAATTAGTGTTTTCTTACAATACTAATGAGAATTTTTTATTAAAGTATATTACAAACTTTTAATTGAGACCCTAAAGAATCATATTAGCTTACAAAAATGGCATTATATGACCCCGTTAAGTTTGTACACATGACATTTGTAAATAATTTAATTTTACTTAAGACAGATGTGAAAAATGAAACAGCTGGAGCTGCTGTGCAACAGGACGTCTATCAGAATGTGATGTCAACTTAGAGCCTCTTGCATCGCTGCATTTGTCATTGTTGTTTTCAAAACTGTTCTTGGTTTGACCATTATTCCACCCTATGGCTTCTTTCTGGCTTTTTGGGGCCACTCCAGAGCCAAATTTTTCAAAAAGGGTCTAATTTGGTTGTGTCTGTTAAATAGTGAATGTTAACTGTGTTAAACAAGGGGACTGAAATATAGGCAGACCCTTTGACAGTTATCATTCTGCTGGCAATGAGTACAATGCAAATGCAAAATACTGTGTGTGTGTGTGTGTGTGTGTGTGTGTGTGTGTGTGTGTGTGTCAGAGGGAGATGTGGACTGTGTGCTGACTGCTATAGCTCTTCAGAGCAGCTGAAGAGGTAATTTGGCTTTACAGGGGTCCAGATTAAAACTGATTATGGTCATTTGATGAATTGCTCCAAATTATAGACTTGGACACGACAGCCACAAATGTGCACAATTAAAAATTGGAGAGAATGAGAAATCCCTCTCCCTTTTTTCTTCACTCTCCCCTTTCACTCACATGCTCTTACAGTCTTTATTTATTTATCTCTCTCTGACCTTTTATCATTAATTTTAAAGAAAAAAAAGGTCAGAAATGGTCAAAAATTAGACATAATTAGCTGTCTAATTTTCTCTCATTCTTTTTTGCCTGACATACTCTCATTTATGTTTTTTTCTGTACCATAGAGTTTACCTTGAATTAGATTTACCTTGAACTCCGTTACTCAGGATGTCACTTCATCGTAAATATGTTGTGTTACAACGTCATATGCATCTGTAGCAGTTTTGTTTTGTTTTTATTATTATTATTATTATTTAAGGACTTTTGTATTTTGAAAAATACCATATGCAAATAATCAATCTTGTTGTGCTCAATAGCATTACTATAACCTTTCGCTAGCGTCTATCCTGAGTTGTGACATTAATGTTTGTGTCTGCTCAGGTTGAGGCAAAGGACGAAAAAAGCAGGATCTATGCACAGCAGTCTTTATTAAACAACGTGGCGCAGGACGTGAAAATGATAACTGCGTCGGACTGAAACTAGCAAAAAACACTTACGGCGCGCTTGCCGCTGCATTGCGCCGGGTGTAAGATAGGGCCCCATAAGTGTGTCTGGCTCATTCATTGTGCCTCACATCTAAAGCTCACAGTTGAATTTCTTAAATAAAAGACACTCTGTCCTGTTGTGTGTGACTCAAACCTGATTTTAATGGGCCCTGTGGCTATAGTGAATTTTGGCACCTTTCATGCACACACTTTTAACTTCCGCCCACTGTCTAGCATTTCAGAATTAAGGTCTGCACTTTCTTTCTTTCTGTTTCTGTCTCCTGCTCTTGTTCTTCAGGTTGTGGTCTTCACATAGCTTGCTTTGAGGGTTTATAGGTCTAAATGTTTGGGTCACATGGCTGTCAGAGGTTACCGCGCTGGGTCATGATGAAAGACTGTGCCACCAGTAACCCGGTGTTACCTTTTAATACCCTCTCTGGGTCTTTCTGTTAAGCAGACGGTTTCGTAAGGTGCAGAAAGTCACAACTGAGTCTAAAACAACTAGAAAAGACAAAATGTCTCAGCTAGAAGGATGATGTGTGAGTTTCAATGTGTGTGTTTACTTGGGGACAAAATGTCCTTGTGCTTTTAATGGATCTTTTGAATGAATTTGGTCCACACGTTGAGTCAAACTAGAACCCCAAAGCAATTCCATTGGCTGAAATCATACAAAATCACTTTCACTGTATTATAATTAGCTTCATATAAAAACAATACAAGTGACATGTTTCCATTTAGAATGCTAAGTAAATGCTTCTGTGTGTGTGTGTGTGTGTGTGTGTGTGTGTGTGTGTGTGTGTGTGTGTGTGTGTGTGTGTGTGTGTGTGTGTGTGTGTGTGTGTGTGTGTGTGTGTGTGTGTGTGTGTGTGTGTGTGTCCCTGCTCAGAGAACCAAATCCGTTGTTTTATGTAACGGATATCCCTTTATAGATTCAATCATTGAAGCCTATGGATTACATAAGGAGTAGCTTTTTCCTCGGCCCTCTGTGCTTGCTGATAAACTCGGTTGTTTGGTGGGACAGAGTTTGCCAAGCCTGTTATCGCCACTCCAGTACAAGCGCCAGGAAGGAGGCATACCAACGGAGACAGTTGCCATGGTAACACTGCTGTTGGTGGCAGCCGTGGGATGTTGAGGACATTAGAAGAGAGGGAGAGAGAGAAAGAGAGAAGGCTGGTGGAAGAGTTTCAAACAGTATGCACTCAAATAAACCTGGAATTAGAAAATGTTCAAAACAAACCATAGCACATGTGAAATACAGTGTAGCTGACTTAACTATTGCATACATTAACAAGTGATCGAATTGCTTCTTAGCCTATATCTAAAGTTATTACTAACATTTCAACTCCTCTCGTGACTATGTGAAGCTGGTAACCCTAGTAACTTTCACAAAATATGCACAAGTATATTAGAAATAGACTGTTTACCTAGTGAAAATTCTTTAGGAATTACTTCTGTGACCGTTCTAAATAATCTCACTGCTCGAAAGATGATTTGGACAACTTTACAACTAAATTAATTTGTCTTCAAAATCTCCAGAATGACTTGCCTCCACATCTAATGGAAATGCATTACTGCCTGTGTACACATTTTATTATTATTTTTTTAAATTTGAACTTAATGCTCAATTTGAATAATTTATTTATTATATGTGGCAATTCACAGCATAAGTTGTATTTAGCCGGCCTGAAATTGAAATATATTTACATATCTAACTCAGTAAGGAAACTGTACCTAATTGGAAAAAACAACAACATTTGTTTTTAAATTATTGCATGCATTTGCAGTTCCATGTTTGCATTTCGACATCTGTTCAGTGCTATTATATAGATATAATTAACTGTTACGTTCCACTGAGTGTTGTCCACACAACTTGTGGAACCAATTATGAGGGAGAAAAAAATGTATTAATTGGAATTAATTGTTTAGAAAGATTGACAGCTTTAATTATAATCCACTCTAACTACAGCCCTTAAAGGTGTAACAAGAAATAGATGAGTATTATTATGTTTTATCACTCTTACTGCTACAATTTGCAAATGCACGCTTATTATAAGATGTTATATTTAATGGATTATATGTATGGCTCCAAATAACTTAACAGCACATTGAATAATAGTAGAGATGTCAACTAAGAATACGTGGCGACCCACCTGTCATCAGTAACAAAGTAGATATCTGTTCAATAACCACCATATGTATTTTTCCTCACACAAACACTCACACACACACAAGGCAATGAAATAAGCATTAACATGGGCCAAATCCACTGACAACCCATAATTCGCCTTCTTCTGTATGGCACTGTGGAAACACATCTGATGTTTACGTCTGATTATAGTTATCTTAGTATCAGGAAATCAATGAATACAGGAGGTGAGGAAAGATCACACACGTGTGTGTGTGTGTGTGTGTGTGTGTGTGTGTGTGTGTGTGTGTGTGTGTGTGTGTGTGTGTGTGTGTGTGTGTGTGTGTGTGTGTGTGTGTGTGTGTGTGTGTGTGTGTGTGTGTGTGTGTGTGTGTGTGTGTGTGTGTGTGTGTGTGTGTGTGTGTGTGTGTGATTGAAAAATATATTCTCTGATTATTCGGTGTAGCTGAGTGTTACATAAGGTGACAATCAAAATCCACAAATGCAGAAAATAGTTTTGATGCTTTCTTGGCCAATATTTCTGTGAAGTAGCTAAAAATAAATGTTGCAGTATGATAGCAACAAATCAACCTTAAACACTATTAACTTTCAAAGACCGAAAACAAAAAAGAGATCAAAAGAAGAGGGGAAAAACAGCCTGTAAAAATATGAAAGATATTTTTATTTTTTTTATTTTTATAGAGCCAGTTGAAGATATGGCAGGAAAAAAAGGGAGAAGGATACAATGGAAACAAACATACATACATGTGGGTTCAACAGACTTGAACTAGATCCTACTACTAAGCCACAACTCCATTGTGTTCACCTTTCTTAAAAATGTATTTTACTGCAGACAAACACATTTATTTGCACATTTATGTAGTGCCAAGATGAGCTATTTATCTCTTTAGCTTTATCTTTTGTGTGTTTGTTGTTATGGTTTTCGATTGAAAAAGCTTAGTTTCGACAGGGTTTTGTTTGTGTCACAATAACTTTTAAGGTGGAGCAAAAGTGGAAAATTCATGAGGATGTGCATCTTTGGTGTTCAGGGGGTTGGAGATGTAGTAGTACGTCTCGGGTTATGAATGTAACCCCGGTTCCCTGAGAGGGGAATGAGACGTTCCCCTTTCAGGGAACTAGGGTTGTATCGGGTTATGTATGTAACCCTAGTTCCCTTAAAGTGGAACAGGATGTTGCGCTACAGTTCTTCTCCAGTCCAGGGAAGAGGGTGGTGTTGTAGTCACAGATCTGATCTACTCGTATAATGTATTTTTGACAATCCAGTCGGAAATAATTGTTGGTTTCCTGGGAGGTTGCCTCATTGGCACTCTTAATAATGTGGTTACAGTATCTACTAGCAGGGTTTAACTCCTGAAGGTTATCAGCCAAACTTTGATTCCACTGGAAAACACAGCCCTAGTCAAGGCTGTCTTTAAGGTGCAGAAACCATGGACCACCCCAGGTGTGGAGACTATTTTCCAGCTGTCCTATCATATCATCTTACCACATATGAAAGAGGACATGATACAGACTGGAAACTGGGTACAATCACTGCTAATAACCTGCCAACCAGAGAAGCTTGTACAAGTTTCTTGTTGTCAGGCTGCATTAGCCGAGGCCCCCAGATAGTGGTTCTGATGATGTGAGGTGGCAACTCTTTTGGGATGGCAGTAATTCCAGGCATATGGAGCTCTTCCAGTACCTTTCAAAATACAAGAAGAGAGTGGTTTCGGCTTCTGATGTCCAGCTATTTCAGTCTTCCAGTTTTCTTGTTTCAACCTGCCTGCAAGCTCTTGGTACATGGCATGACTTCTGTTTGATATGGGAACTTGGAGTTATGATGATGTCATATTATAGATCTAGTGACCTACTGAGATATTTGCAAGAATGTATCATGGAATTGGCCATTTAGCTATTTTTAAGAGAGGATGAGAGCTGTTCCACTCTCTAGATGTTTACCTAGGCCTTCATTGCCTGGCTAATGGACTGGATAGGTTGTAAATGGCCCAGTCCATTTCTTCTTTAGATTTACATAGTTTTCTGCTGGCCTGTTTGGCAGCCCTGGGGTCTCAGCAAGAGTCAAAAGCTCAAAATAATATTTTGAATTAGTACCAAGAATAAGCACCACTTGAATAAACCCTGTCAACATAGAAGGGCCTTCCAAAGGCATAACCCGCTTGATTTATCCTATGACGTTCCAAACAGGCTCAGTCATGGATCGGTAGAGAGGAGCTTGTTGTCTTTAGGCCTCTTAAGCACTGAACACCTTTCAGATAGCCTTGATCAAGGTGAATCCTATGGAGTTCCTCATGCACTTCTTGAATACCAAACAGGTTTTATAGGAGCAGGAATTCCGAGTCAATCCCACCCTGGAAAACAATACAATCTGACATCCATAAGACCATATATGCCGTGGTATAGGTGTGTAATTTTGTACCCCAGTAGTTTGGGCTGGTCAGGATCCACTCTTTTAGTCCTACACAATTTCCACAACATTGCAGTCATATCTCAGCATTAGATTTGGCTTCAGTAAAGGGGTAATGCATCACATCATCTATCAGGATGGATTTGTGACACTTGATGGACTTGCAGCCACCTGCCTAATGATCTATGGCAACATCCAGGCCAATTGAGGGGCACCATAATGAAGAGTAGTAGCACCAGGGGCTTGGTAGTTTCTGAGAGTCAGTTCATTTGCAGATTCCACAGCCAGCGAATCACACATCCTGTCGACCATACTGCCCACACCATGATGGCCAGTCAGGGAATGACAGTGGTCCAAGTCAAATGTTCAACAAAATGCTCTTTTACTTCTTTTGGATGCAACATAATAAAGTAGAAATTCTTGAACTTTGACATTATATATATACATACACTGAAAAAAATAATTCGGTGAATTTAATAAAAAAAAAATATCGTAAGTGGTTGCACACAATTGATTTACAAATGCATTAAGTTGAACTAAAATTGATTAAGTTCAACTTAATGCATTTGTTTAAATGTTGCTAAAATCAATTGTGTGAAACCACTTATGATTTTTTTTTTATTAAATTCAATGAATTTTTTTTTTCAGTATATATTCTGCATGCTAAATAACTTTTGTTGATCCTTATTTGTAAGTTGTTTTAGATAAAGCAATCTGTGAAATTCATTCAAGCAATCGTTTCATTTCATTTTATTCATTCTTATTCTGAATAAAATGCTAAAAGGAAATTATGTAAAAGATGATTCTTACTCTAAAACAAGGATCAAGCAACATGTTTGACACAGCTACCTGCGTCTTAGAGAGCTGCATCTCTTAATCTACGCAGTTCTTTGTCCAATGGTGACATATTTCCAGTTGAAACAGAAAATTTAGTTTTGGCAGGATATAGCTAAGGGGTTGTCTTTTTGTTTATTTTCTCTTTTTTATTTTATTTTTTTTATGGCCAACAGACTTAACTTACACCACTGTGGTGTTTTCTACATTCTGATTGCATTCTTATTCTAGAAAGCTTTTATAATTGGACATTTTATGCATTATGATTTTGATTATGTTTTTATGCATCCCTAGGCAGGGGATGAAGAAAGAGACAGGCTGTAAATTTAAGAGTATTTTCATACCTAATTGTTTGAAGACTCCAAGTGGTCTCAAGATGCATATTTGAACACCACAAAGTCCACTTACATTATGAATGCAAAAAGCTCTGAGGTCACTTACAGCTGTTTCCCTTTCTTTTCATGTAAAGTCTACTATATGCAAAAACTTTATTTTAATTTTTTCAACTAACGACCAAGACATTTTTTAGAAAAGTGTATCATCCCTAATGCATTGACAGTTAACCTTTCTATGGTCCCCTTCTGAAAGAGGTCGCAAAAATCGTATCCTACTTTCCCGTCTGCTTTTTTCTGTGAGATCCTAACCAGAGGGACTGTCTTAGTTATTCTGTAGTTTGTGTAATGTAGTGAGGTAGGCTATTGATTGTCCATCATATATAAAAGATGGTTCATAATGTTGAACATCCTGGTGGATGACACAGAGAGCCTCAATAAAACATGAGCCCCGGCGAGCAGATGAAAAATTTATACGAGAGAAAGAGAAAAGCAAGAGAAAGAATGAAGGAAAAAATTGTTTCTATAACATTAGTTTTAGACATATGCATGAAAAAATGGCAGCTTTTACTGTCCTGTCAAAAACATTCAATTTAATTCCACTGCTTTTCACCTCTTTTTATAGGATGATCATTTATGTGAGTGTGTGTAAGAGAGCGAGACTGGGGCAGACAAAGGTGCCGAGATAAGTTATCAGACACACTCACATCCTCTAATTACCTTTTAATAGACAACCATTAAAGATTTCTATCGTGAACCGTAATTAACCTGGGTCCACTCACACGTCACTCACTTTTATCTCTGTGTCTGTTGGAATCATCCAGAGAAAAACTCTAGAATTTTGAAAAGTTTAAAGTGATTATCTGATTTACATATTGTCAAGTGATAACCTCAGAAATGAAGCAGGTGTGTGGGGAATAAAATTTGAATTTCAGGCCATAGAATATAGACATTCTCTTAACCACTGTCAAAGCATTTTATTAACGTATGATTTATGTTACCCAGACAAAATTCACAGTTTTACTGGCTAATCAAAGTGCCAAGCCTCTGCCTACATCGGAGTATGTGAGCGATGCAGAGTGAAAGTGGAGAAACTGAGTGGAGTAGATTGCATATTTTTACATTTTTTTATCTATTGTCATTATCTATTATTGTTTAATTAAGCTTTTTTTTTTAAAAAAAAAACACTGCAAACATTGACATCATATTACGACAGTTGCCATTTCTAGTGTGGCAACGACTATAATTCACCTTATTTTCCAATGTACAGTAGTAAGCTACAAGTAAGCTATTGTCTTTGAATGTGTGAAAAGTCTTATTCATTAGCCACTATAGATAAATAACTACAAGAATGACAATTTGCACTAAACTATTTGCTTTAAAAACTAGTGTTTATTATTGTCAAAGTAAATTAAAATAATGTGAATAAAGACCAGTTTGCAATATCAAGCAGCATAACATACTGTTTTTGTACAGCTAAAATAACTTTTCTTTCAGTTGCCAAAAAATTGAAAACACAAAAAAAGTGTTTTTTCAGCGATGCCATAAATGAGCGATTTGTTTGGTTCTTCAAAGAACCATTTTTTTGTCTTGAACCTTATATGAGTTTGGGTGTGAATAATCTTGTTATAGTTGAAGGAACCTGATTTTTTTTTTTTTTAACTCATTACCTTTTGTGTATTTCCATGTTAATGCATAAGCCAATTTTTCTCACCAGTGAACAGGGAGCAGGCGAGACAAGGGAAATGTAAAACCCGGAGTGAATTTGAAGTGGAGTGATTACTGAATGCATTAACAGGGGAAGGGAAATTGCTATTACTCCACTCCACTCACATATCATGGTCTAAATATGCGATTTATTCCTTTTGGGTCCACATTAATGCCTGACCCATTAGCATATGAGCCTCCAAACCATCTCAATAGGATAGTAACATGCTGGCACATCTGATTTTTTTTTAAAACAAGGCTTTAAATTATTGACATAATTAAGCATACCCTAAGTATTAAACTTTGCTATGTAATTCATTCGAGTCTCACTATATACAAGCTCCTGCTGAAAAGACTAACACAGCCGATCACGAATGTTGGTCTCTAGGCAATTGGTGTTGGATCACCAACCAGGCTTCTTAACTGTCTTATCCAGCAACATGTTCTTAGTTAACCAGCTTCTCCAGACTTTCAAAGAATGCTTGTAACTATTTTGGCTATACTAACACTTAAACGTACAGTATGGGATTTTTCGCCACTAGGGGTCGCTAACCTATTTACAATAACAAAGGC
Source organism: Scardinius erythrophthalmus (assembly GCF_964197995.2). Lineage (NCBI taxonomy): Eukaryota > Metazoa > Chordata > Actinopteri > Cypriniformes > Leuciscidae > Scardinius > Scardinius erythrophthalmus. Next base: position 18,170,046 of record NC_138224.1, on the reverse strand, counting down.
GTAGATTGATGACGCAACATTTGCTAAGAATTATGGATCTTGTCGTCAACGTCAGGCCGACCTATCTAATAATGTTTATGGATGACTGAATACATCGATGCTTTTATCATGACTGTGATATGAAGCAGTTCGGGATTGCTAAGAGACTGCTATCAGCTCCACACGCAACGCGAGTCCCGCGGATAAAAAAGGAATATGGACATTTCATTCTACCGAACTACACGCAGAATTACTACTCACAGGTCAGTTTATTAGACACTATTAGACACTTTATTAGACAGCTCTGGTTCATAGCTCTGGTTGCTATGGCAGCACGAGCGGAAACCAGGGAGAATGCAGATATGACGCCATTGACGGCGACAAAACGGAAATAAAGAAACGGGACGTGTCTTCAAATTAAATTACAAATTTCTCCTGGTTTGAAAGTTGTTGGAAACAGTCGGGATAATGTAAGTACACAACTAAAAAAAATATATATAACATAGATATAGTGATTTTTGCTATTTTTAAAGCAAAAAAGTTACATATTGTGCCTTTAAGGTGATGATACACAGGGCAACTTTTTGAGCAATGTTGCCGTCAACAGGCAACCAGATGAGACACAGGGCCAAGCGGCAACATTCTGATCTGAAAAATGAAGCCTACCCGGAAGTGCGAAAAACTGCAATACATCGAAAATCCGCTAGGGCGAGGCCCCAAAAGGGAGCAAATGTCCATAGCCCCCATGTTAAAATGTCCATTTTCACAGCATAAATTCATGTTTTTACAGGTTGGTCCCATGGACTTTTATTGTATTTTTCGATAGGTTCCGAGTGCCTGACAACCATGAGGGCTGTGAATTTTTTTCTAACTCGTTAGTTTAGATTAACTTTGATTGACAGCTTGATTGACAGCTGATAACGAGCATAGGCTGCGCCAAGGAGAATGACAACATAAGAAGCGCCATTTTTTTACACAGTTGAAATATAATACTACTGTTTCTGTATCATGAAATGTAGTTTTAAGAGTTTTTCAGGCGAGAATGTTGTTGTTTAAAGCTCAAATCTGTGGTTTATTTAAAGATTTATGAAAATTTAATCTAGTTGTGAGATCCAGCGATGACCGGGCGCTCGGCGTTCATGTACCCCGCCTGGAACAGCCTTTCTTCGGCTAGTCGTTCTGACGTTTGCCGCTGACTCTGGCGTCTCTGTAGTGGTTAAATATGAGATATAATTTGTCTTGTGTGTATCTAACGGGCGATTTTTGGTCTCGTGAATCTATAATTTGTTCCCTGGCCAATCGTTTTGGCTGAGGGGAAGTTTCATAACTTTATAAGTATTTAACTTTACCGTTGTTTGGTTAGACTAGAGTGCTGATGTTTGACTGAATTGTTTGCTTTATTTGTATATCTTCTTGTACCTTTTACTTATACTTTTATAATGGCTAATATTGATAAAACTGAAATTTAACAAAAAGAGACTGGGTTGAGTTTTGTCATTTTAAATTTTAATACAACGAAGATGATCTGTAGTGTTGTTTACTGCAAAATCTGTTGTTTAGTACAAATGCACATATTGCCTGGAACATATTAAAATTTTTAATGTTTTTATATTATATTTAAAACGAAAAGAGGCATGTTTGTGTTTTAGATTTCGTTTTGTTATAAATAGGCAAACGTTATATGCAGTGAATATAATCAATACGCGTTGCCTGAACCACATTTGTGTGGCTATAATGTTTAAGATTTCTTTAAATGAAAATGAAAAGAGTTAGTATGTTGTTTTATAACATATTTCGTTGCCTAAAATATACACAGAGATAACCGGAGTAGCAGAGCGAGCTGAGTGACGCGCGCTGCGTCTTTTACCCATATATGGATTGGCCAGAAGGTGGGCGGGGTTAGGATTTCCCAAGATTTTCCAAGATGGCGCCGCCCATACCCCCCATAAACGGCTTCAAAACCGTTCTTGAGAAAGTCTATGGGTGACGTCACAGACGCTTTGTCCATATTTTTTACAGTCTATGCACAGGGCCCACGACCGATCTAAATTATCCAGATAGAAATGTATTGCCCATTTTCAAGCAACATTGCTCAAAAAGTTGCCCTGTGTATCATCACCTTTAGTGACAAGTCAACTAGACAAACAGAACTGTATATTCTGCTTTGTTTTCTGAGTTATGTCTGTGAAATAATCTGCACTTATTACTTCTGGACAGACAGAAATTGAAGCCTGAAGCTTATTCACATGTTCCACTATTTTTTTTCCTTCAGTTTATTCCATTTTACAACTATTCGTGGTGACAGCCGTAGGATTATTTGAATGAATTTATGTCCATGCTGGTTTATTTTTATGCTAGAATCTATTTCAGATAAGCCCACCAATAAAAACAAACCAAACTGAGGTTAGTCACTTTACATGTCAGTCAGACTGTGTAAATGGGCTGTTCTTAGCCAGAAATGGACCGTACTCATATTTCTATCTCTCTTCTTTCATTCTGTCACACTCTCCTTCTCTTGAGAATAGTTTTCAACATTTAGCGTCCCTCTGCTTTATAATTCCTTGTGAAAACCACTGACTCAAGAGACCGGCTCAAAAGAAACTCAGTCTATCGTACAAGTCAGTTAGCGAGTAATTGAGCGATTGAACATGTCAACTGAGCAATTGCGTGAGCGATTGTGTTGAACAATTGTGCATAGTGTTAATGCATACACCAAATTGTCTAGTTAACACACTGGACCCATTTGCAATCATACACGCTCACGTGTGTGCCTAAACGTTAGGGTTGTGCTGCGTGTGTGTGTGTGTGTGTGTGTCTGTGCATACATGAGTTGGCATCTTTGTTTTGTCGCTCTCTCAGAGTTAGTGTGGGTCAACCCGGTAGATTAGAACAGAGCTGGGTCAGACTCCGACGTGGAACAATTTAGCCGTGTGAAAAATGAATTACTCTCGAAAATGAAGTGACAGACGGAGGGGAGGAGAGGTGAGGTACGAACCCCCAGCACTCTAGAGAGGAGAGGGAGGCGCCGGGCCGAGCGCGACCCAGAGCAGAGAGCCGGTGTGGGGGTTGATTGAGAGGGCAGGGTCGGTCATCTTTCTGGCTGGATAATTTGGTTTTGACAGCAGCTGTTGCATAGCCCCGTCCTGCCCCTATTAAAGAGGAGAGACGGGGCTGATTATACGCACACAGGGCAACACAGACCTCCTCCGTCACTGTCACTGTTCTGCTGGTGATCACGCAGGAATTGACAAAAAAAAAAAAAAAAAACATCTATTCACCCATATGCTGCTCCAAACAATTTCTTGCATACGTGGAACACCAAAGGAGAAGTTCAGCAGAATGTTCGGATGAATGTTCAATCAAGCTCCAAGAATGACAAATGTCATCTAAATAAATTGTGGTCATTATTTTTTGTCTTCTGATGTCGATTTGATAGTCTTTTGAGAAGAAAATCTGATGATGTGTCGTATTTAAAAAAAAATATATATATATTTTTTTAGATATAATAGCGCAAAGATTTTTGGTCATACAGATAAGAGTAAGAAATTCGTCAAAAATGTAAAGGGTCTACTTTTATTTGTGTACACTCACAGTTCACTGACGTCTCTGTGAACTTTTTTTCTCGAGCGCGTCACAAAACTTAACCTAAACTTGTTTTTATACTATAAAAGTTTTTATACTCATACTTCTCTCACAGACATAATAAATACATCTATAGAAACCTTGAAATATTCGTGAACATGAATGAGATTTGAGAGCTGTGACCTAGGAAAAAAATAATGACTTAAATTTGTTACTGTACCTCACAAAGCTATCAGAAGACTACGAGTATGGCTGTCATGATATCAGATTTTAGAAAAAATCACGATAAGGATATTATCGAGAAAAAAATGCTATTAGTCAAACTTATGTTTAAACCATTTTCTCCTAAAAACTTTCAAAAATGGCCAATGAATCACACTAAAATATGAGTGTCGGACGCAGAGAAAGAGTTTGTAACAATATTGGGCTGTAGGATGGAGGAGCGAGGAAACATCAATTTGAGTTTTAAGAAGCACCCCCTGCGTCATAATCTTCTTCTTTTGTCTATTTTATGACAAGTGTGCAACCAGCGTTAAGATACAGAACTGCAACCTACTATGATGGAGTGTCAACCAGATAGTTACTGCTGGTGAATTATTTACAATACTATCATATATATAGTATTATCCACAATATCAAGATTTTTTATTTTTTTTAAATACCATGGTTATCGTCAATAATGGTGTACTGCGACACCCTTAAAGGTGCATTAAGCAACTTTTCATGTTAAAAATACCCGTTTTTCTAACCCATACATGCTTAAACAATTGCCTGATGGGCTGAATGAGCCCTTCTATGATCTAGGCGTTTGCCTCTATAATCCTGTACAGTAAAAAAAAAAGAGGGATTCGGGACGGAATCGACTGGGCGTGACGTCATGCGCGTTCACGCTCACCCGGCTATGTCTGGCAGGTTTGTGTATTCGCCGCCATTATCCGCATCAGCGAAGACAACTCAAGCGACTTTGGCAAAAGTAGAAGATGGATTCAAAGAGACCGGCTTCTAGTTCATCCCAAACCCCAACGCAAACTCCACGTAACCGCGTGCACAACTCTGGTTGCAGTTTCGCGTGTCGCCAGAAGGGGGCATAGTTCTGCAAAAACTCAGAGACTTGCGCAATGCACCTTTAACTGCGAGACATATAGACTACTATTATGGTGTTTTATTTTTGTCATTTTTGGTGATTGACTGCCCCTGGTCACCATTCACATTTTTTTTTTTTTTTATGTTCATACTTGAATGAAAAGTCTAAACTTTTGGCCATCTGATGCTCGAGGGCAGCTGTGTGTGATATCACTCATCTAACTGAACAACTTCATTTGTTTCCTCTCTCTTTCTCTCTCTCTCTCGTTCTCTTTTTCCTATCTCTTCGTCTATCTGACGGGCAGGCTGTCTAGACTGTAATTCATTGGAGACGTTCCTATCTCTAGGAACAACATGCGTTATTGAATAAACACACACCCAGATACCAAAAGTCAATGTGCAGGATTAATGACATGAAACTATCTGAGTGAAAGTGCAAGGCTCCAGACTAACATATGAGAGAACATTTGTAGACATCTGTAGACATCTGTACAGATGGTGGCACCAGCATCTTACTTAGTAGCCCTAGTAGTCAGGCTTTAAAACTGAAATTATAATAATAATGTAATAAATTTGCACTTTGGCCATGAAAAATCTAATTTGACTGTAAAAAAAATATCTTGAGGTGAAAATAAATGTATTAAAAATGTAAATCATAAAAGAGGTCATTAAGTCTTAAAAGTACAATAATAAAAAGTCTTCACTCAGAACATATTTGTTTTTAAGGTTTACGCAATCCAATTATATATATATATATATATATATATATATATATATATATATATATATATATAGATAGATAGATAGATAGATAGATAGATAGATAGATAGATAGATAGATAGATAGATAGATAGATAGATAGATACTGTATATTAAAGAAAATGTATTTATTTAATTTATTTTAATGAATTTAAATGGTTCACATATTCACATAGGCCTATTACTATTTGTGAATGTATGTAAAATATTTTATTTAAAGTAATTTAAAAGTATGATTAATGTAAAACTTAGAAAACAAAATTAATAGGTTTTAAACAGTGCAGTTCGGTAAATGGCAAAACCTTTAATAAACTTTCATTTTATAAAGAAAAGTTGAGCATGATTAAAAACGCACTTTAAACAATGTGTTTAAATGTTACATGTGGCAGTATTTATTTGTTTGTTTGTTTAGTTTTAATTCTGTGTTTAATTTGAGAGTTAGAGAAGATGAAAAGTTATGAAAAATTTAATTATGAAACATTATGAGTGGACTTGCTGGAGAAAATAAATCTACAAGCGTGTAAGATTTGGCAACTTTATGCGGACATCAGCAATCTGACGTGTTTTCTATTATGTTGAAATAACATTAATTATACTTCTATATTATCACGTAGAATGAATACAAACATATTCATTGCATTTGCATTACATTTACATTTATGCATTTATCCAATACTTTGCATTCAATGTATATATTTTTATTAGTTCATGCATTTCCTGAGAATCGAACCCATGACTTTGGCGTTGCTAGCACCATGCTTTACTGTTTGAGCCACAGAAATGTGAATGCATTGAAATTGCAACTATATGTCTTCAGTTTGACTACGACAGGCTTCCAGCTGCAGTTTTAATTATATTTTCTTATTGAATGTGTCTGTGCACTTGTGAGCACACCCATCAAGCAGATTGAAACATCTCCCTGACCATGTTTTGTCGTGCCAAAAAAGATTTATCTGAAGAGAAACAAACAACGTGTATCGTTTTGGTGTAGACTACGCAATCATAGAAATCTTTTGTGAGGACACAGTATGTTTGATCTAGTCTGGTTTTAGAACATACCACATGCATCTTACTGCAGACTGACACTGTGTGCAGGGAAAGGCTTTTGTAAAGGATTGTGGGTAATGATCATTACACAGTTTGCCAGAGCTAAAACTATCTATTATACTGATGACAGCTCTTAAGGGAAGTCAGCAGTGTGTATAGCAGAGTGTTCATTCTCATAGCATACAATATGTTCAATGTCACTACTCAAGTATTTTATAAGTGATTTAAACGATTCTGCCTGGGCCTCTTAAAAAAATTACTCTAATTTTGTTTTGTGCTTTTTTTCCTGTTTTGCATGGACGAAAAGGCTTGGAAATGTGGACCACATGCAAGTGGACTTTTTAAATTAAGAAAAAAGTCTATTTTCAGACTAGAATATTTACATTTGTCTGTTCTTTCAACTTGATTATGTAAATGTAAAATTTATTTAGATAAAACAGTGTTCTGCTTTGCCCACCTGCATGTTGAAATGGCTTTATATGGCCATTAATTTGACATGGAATTAGTGTGTAAATGCCCAAATTCAACAGAAATGTTCCATACTAAGTGCAAATAGCTACAGATGCTATTAACACGATGTACAAATATTAGTATTTTCTTTGCAATATGTTTGTAAATTTGACATTAAATGGTTATTGGCTGTTTCATTTATACTTTCATCCTTACTGAGCTTTAATGATAATTATGCAAATGCCTTCATTTGTGTTAGAAGTGTCATCATCAGGTTTTAAGAATTCCAGTTCCAACCCTGCCTTTAGAAAGAGGACAAATGATACATAGTTGTGATGCATAGTTTTATATGTAAAAGGGTTTATGCTTTGAAAGCTCTACATTTGTTGGCCTTGTATGTTTCAGTGTATATTCAAGTGGGGGAAAAAACAGTCTAGCACAATAACGTGAATCAACATTGTTTTGTTCTCTAATACTCTCCATTGAGAGAGAGAGAAATAAAGAGAGAATTGTCAGTGGAAGGGAATACAAGGGGAAACCAGGGTTATACAATCTTAATCAATGAGTAAATTATTTATCATATAAAGCCAGGCGATAGTTGTAATAATACACTGATGTTTATTCCACACATGAACAGATACAAATTAAACAGACTTGGCTTGACTTGAAACATGAAATAACCATGACCATGACAAACATATTCACCAAGAGTACAGGGAACAGAGCTAGACAAGAGACAATGGTAACATGAGGGCTGTATATATACACACAGAGACAAATGACTAGCAATGAGCACCTGTGAATAATCAAACTATGAACCAATAAGAAAACAGTACACATGACCAGAACAACCAATGAGAACAGGCTTTGTTGGACTTGAAGCGGCGCTGCACAATTGGTGTATGACATCAAAGTATTGCGGTAATTTGATGTCATACACTGATCGTGATCGGTCTGTGCAGCGCTGCTTCAAGTCCAACAAGCCAAGCATAACACATGAGATAAGGGAAGCACATGACAAACAGGAACAAAAACTTCAACTAAAAAGACATGAAACATAAAGAGTGAGGAAAATAAGTATTTGAACACCCTGCTATTTTGCAAGTTCTCCCACTTAGAAATCATGGAGGGGTCTGAAATTGTCATCGTAGGTGCATGTCCACTGTGAGAGACATAATCAAAAAAAAAAAAAATCCAGAAATCAAAATGTATGATTTTTTAACTATTTATTTGTATGATACAGCTGCAAATAAGTATTTGAACACTTGAGAAAATCAATGTTAATATTTGGTACAGTAGCCTTTGTTTGCAATTACAGAGGTCAAACATTTCCTGTAGTTTTTCACCAGGTTTGCACACACTGCAGGAGGGATTTTTGCCCACTCCTCCACACAGATCTTCTCTAGATTAGTCAGGTTTCTGGGCTGTCGCTGAGAAACACGGAGTTTGAGCTCCCTCCAAAGATTCTCTATTGGGTTTAGGTCTGGAGACTGGCTAGGCCACGCCAGAACCTTGATATGCTTCTTACAGAGCCACTCCTTGGTTATCCTGGCTGTGTGCTTCTGGTCATTGTCATGTTGGAAGACCCAGCCTCGACCCATCTTCAGTGCTCTAACTGAGGGAAGGAGGTTGTTCCCCAAAATCTCGCAATACATGGCCCCGGTCATCCTCTCCTTTATACAGTGCAGTCGCCCTGTCCCATGTGCAGAAAAACACCCCCAAAGCATGATGCTACCACTCCCATGCTTCACAGTAGGGATGGTGTTCTTGGGATGGTACTCATCATTCTTCTTCCTCCAAACACATTTAGTGGAATTATGATCAAAAAGTTCTATTTTGGTCTCATCTGACCACATGACTTTCTCCCATGACTCCTCTGGATCATCCAAATGGTCATTGGAAAACTTAAGACGGGCCTTGACATGTGCTGGTTTAAGCAGGGGAACCTTCCATGCCATGCATGATTTCAAACCATGACGTCTTAGTGTATTACCAACAGTAACCTTGGAAACGGTGGTCCCAGCTCTTTTCAGGTCATTGACCAGCTCCTCCTGTGTAGTTCTGGGCTGATTTCTCACCTTTCTTAGGATCATTGAGACCCCACGAGGTGAGATCTTGCATGGAGCCCCAGTCCGAGGGAGATTGACAGTCATATTTAGCTTCTTCCATTTTCTAATGATTGCTCCAACAGTGGACCTTTTTTCACCAAGCTGCTTGGCAATTTCCCCGTAGCCCTTTCCAGCCTTGTGGAGGTGTACAATTTTGTCTCTAGTGTCTTTGGACAGCTCTTTGGTCTTGGCCATGTTAGTAGTTGGATTCTTACTGATTGTATGGGGTGGACAGGTGTCTTTATGCAGCTAACGACCTCAAACAGGTTCATCTAATTTAGGATAATAAATGGAGTGGAGGTGGACATTTTAAAGGGAGACTAACAGGTCTTTGAGGGTCAGAATTCTAGCTGATAGACAGGTGTTCAAATACCTATTTGCAGCTGTATCATACAAATAAATAGTTAAAAAATCATATAATGTGATTTCTGGATTATTATTATTTTTTTTAGATTATGTCTCTCACAGTGGACATGCACCTACGATGACAATTTCAGACCTCTCCATGATTTCCAAGTGGGAGAACTTGCAAAATAGCAGGGTCTTCAAATACTTATTTTCCTCACTATATATATATATATATATATATATATATATATATATATATATATATATATATATATATAGTGTAATACAGACATATAATACAGAGTGACTTCGCCTGCTGTACAGCTCTCTATGCTATGGATGGATGGATGGATGGATGGATGGATGGATGGATGGATGGATGGATGGATGGATGGATGGATGGATGGATGGATAGATAGATAGATAGATAGATAGATAGATAGATAGATAGATAGATAGATAGATAGATAGATAGATAGATAGATAGATAGATAGATAGATAGATAGATAGATAGATAGATAGATAGATAGATAGATAGATAGATAGATAGATAGATAGATAGATAGATAGATAGATAGATAGATAGATAGATAGATAGATAGATAGATAGATAGATAGTGTGGAGGCAACCAATACAATGTTTACTGAAGTTTAGGACACAACCCCTCTCAAATAACATGGCCTCTTAATTACAATAGTTACAATTACAATAAAGACAGATTAAAATGAATTTGTGTATTTGAGTGCTTCAAAAATGTATATATATATATATATATATATATATATATATATATATATATATATATATATAGTTGTTTTTGTTTAAAATGATATATATATATATATATATATATATATATCATTTTAAACAAAAACAACTATATATATATATATATATATATATATATATATATATATATATATACATTTTTGAAGCACTCAAATACACACACACACACACACACACTTACACAAAACACACACACACACAACACACACACACACACACAGAGAGAGAGAGAGAGAAGCTGGGTGCACCATGCAGTAATCAGATCCACGATTGGAGCACAAATATAAATTGATGGATTGTGGATGAGTGCGTGAGCCGTGGCATCTCCATGACGATAACACCCAATTTGACTGACAGGTGGCACTGCATCGTGCCGTTTACCAATCGGAGGCCATCAACAAACTCATCACAGACGAATAGGAAAAAAAGAAAAGAAAACATCAATGCAATTGAAACTGAAAAAAAATAGGTTAGTTGCGGGGGGAATGCATATGGCTGCTTTTTATTCATGGGTTTACGCTGCAATATCGGTCAGGTCAGCAGAGCAGAAGAGAAACACACGTTCATTTTCAAATCCTGCCCATCATTCTTGTCCAGCTGAGATAGCATGCTAATGCACAGAGACGTACATTCACTACAACAGGAAATCAAGAGAGTATTATATCCTCTTATTAATATCCATATCAATATATGCAGTTCAGATAGCAACATTACCTTCTGGTCCGTATGCTGCTAAAACCATCAGTCATAACTAACTTATGCTATAAACTAATTCATATCTGTCCAAACGGCATTCACAGACGTGGTTGTTTCCTCATTGATGGTCATTTTAGTCATTTTAAATGATTGTAAAGGAAAATTCTAAATAATATCCACAATCACAGTTCATTTGTTAAAACAACATGAATATGTTTATTAGGATACATTTTGATGATAGCATTATTTTAAAGATGATCCTTAATTTTGCACTAAAAACTTTTGAAAAGAGAAAATATGTATTGACAGGATTGCCAGTTGATTTTGGAACTGACACAAGGGTAAGCTAACACTTCTGTCAAGCAGACACAGTTATCACCCAAAAATACGCACAATTTATTGACTCTAATTAAAAGCAGTGGCTCCAAGAAATTTTGGATGGCAGTTCGTTTTTACACTAGCTTTTTCTTGTGGCAGTCCGAACACTCCAAAAATCATCAACCCTGAACCTACCAATTTTACCAAAAGTATCATGTATTACAGCTACAGTATACACACTTGAAGACAGCAGTATTCCAAAGATTGTATTATTCTGTAGTATGATCATGAATTCAACATTTTTAGAGGTTGATATACTGTATGTATATATATATATATATATATATATATATATATATATATATATATATATATATATATATATATATATATATATTATAGTACTGTGCAAAAGTCTTAGGCATGTTAATATCACCCCCACCCCCCCACCCCCACCCCTCAAAAAAAGGGTTTTATATAAGGGTTATTTATATCTTTTGCTGTAGTGTGTCAGTAGGAAATATCAGTTTACATTTCCAAACGTTCTTTTTGCCATTAATTGTGATAATCCAGTGAGATTTGTGTATGTACAAGGAATCTGACAACAGCCAGGATGATCTGATCTCACCATCATCGAGTCCATCTGTGATTACATGAACAAACAGAAAAAACTGAGACAGACTAAATCCAGAAGAACTGCGGGAACGTCTCCAAGATGCTTGAAGAAACCTTAGTTTCAGTAGGAGTCAGTAAAGCATCACAAGAGATGCCATTAAATTACGTTGTGTCTCAAAGCATATAATATTACAATAATAATGAAAGTAAACAACTTGCAGAGTTCTTTGTACCACCTGACTGCTGCAGATTCATTTTGGCGTTGATAGTGTTGACATATAGAACGTCAGAGGTTGTCATCTCGTAATTACGGTTATGACATGGAGTGAACGCAGCATAAGCTCATTGTTTTGGTTCAGGAGGAACTGTAAAGGTGGCTGCTGTTTGTTTGTGGCGCTCTGTGACTGTCTGTCTACAGCTCATGGGACACGCTGATGATGTGTGATGTCTGCGGGCGAGCAGGGTGCATGGAGGCATGCAAATTCATAGGTTGACAGGCAGGTAGGACATCGTATCGTTACATTCGGACCGAAATGCAATGATTGGACGAACATTTTTTTTACGGGGGTAGCACTGCTTTATACCATGCGGTGTTATGTTACAATGTTATGGCTAGATGCTTAGCAATCAACAGCCAATCGCGTGACTCACATTCACTTGCTTTACAGTCATGGAAACATTGCGTGTTGAATTTAAGCCATCGTTTCTGCGTTTAAGGGGAAACGTCAAAAGGTGATGGAAAACGCATCAACTGGAGTGAAGAAGAGACCATTTAATTCTTACCTTTATAAAAGTCCATTCAGGATAAACTTGATAGTACAGTCGGCAATATATAATATGAGGATGTGCAATGCTAGAATCTTTATTTAAACAGGTTGTGCGCTGCATTCGTCCAATTAATGAGACTGACACCGTAAATATGTAAATAAGGATGTTAACCCAGGGTTGTGTAATATCCGCTTATGAATCCTCTGGATTAATTGTTAACCCTGGGTAAAGTATGAGCCGTCAGTGTCAAATGCAAAGCAAGATAACCCAGGATTCTGTTTAGAATGACCCATTTTAACTATTTTAAGTGTGAATTTACTGTAGCCTAGCAGGACAAAAAGAAAGAAAAGAAAAAGAAAAAAAAGTTTGACAGCTGCTCTCAGTTACTTTTAATGTTACACCTCATTTCCCATTGAATACATGCCATTCAATTGCCAGAGGCTACGGTCTGTTCTGCTCATTCCAACTCTGTGATGCAGCGATATTTAAGGTATCGTAAAATGTTCAATTATAAATTGGATATCAGTATGCTGCAGGGGCCTACACTAACCATTACATTGCATGTGTGAGCTATGGCTGGAAGCAAGAAATGTGAGCAATGGGAAAGAAAGTGGATGAATTAAAGTGTCAATATCACTCTTAAGCAAATTGTTACTATTCAAAAATGAGCAGAGAATCAATACAGACTAGGGCCCTAATTCTTAGGTTCTGGAAACAGCAATTCTCTCAAGTGATTTTCTATTGAATACAGACAACTTTCACCTATAAACCAATCTGAGAGATTTCATACCTGACTCATGCATTTGAGTACATACAATTGTTTCATTTTGTGAAATCATAGGCCTTTATTTATGAGGCTGTTGATTTTGAGATCCCTCATTGACATTGGCATGATAACAGGGAAGAAAATGTGACGAATAGCAAGAAATTTAAGGGCAGACCCCGCAATTTTCCAACTACAAAGTGATGCCTGCTGTTGTTCCCACCCTCATTCTTCTCAACTCGTAGAACCACCAAACTTGAAGTAATAATTTACTTTATTACTTTATCAGTCTCTCACATCGTTGTGGAGGAATTTTGGCCCACCATTTTTTACAACGTTGCTTCATTTTATTGAGATTTGCAGGCATTTGTTTATGCCAAGCTTTCTTAAGGTCCTGCCACAGCATTTCAATCGTGTTGAGGTCTGGACTTTGACTGGGCCTGTGCAACACCTTGAATCTTTTCTTTTTCAGCCATTCTGTTGTAGATTTGCTGGTGTGTTTGGGATCATTGCCCTGTTGCATGATCCAATTTCGTCCAAGCTATAGCTGTCGAACAGATGGCCTCACATTTGACTCTAGAATACTTTGGTATGCAGCGTAGTTCATGTTCGACTCAATGACTACAGGTGCCCAGGTCCTGTGACTGCAAAACAAGCCCAAATCATCACCCCACTTATGAGGTGTTTGTGCTGATATGCTGTTTTTTTTGGGGGGGGGGGTTGTTTCTTTTAGCAGTACACTGTAACAAATGAGCTCAAAGGGGAAATATTAATAATAATTCATAATTACCAATTATGATTAATTATTCATATTTGGATCCGTTAATTAGATTAACTTTGGGTAAGCTAAATTAATATTACAATCAATTAATCAGTTCCAACGAACTCTTCGATTATTCATTTATTCTAAGAAAAGTGTATCTTTCAGGGTCACTGAAAAATAATTATTCCTTATCATGTACAGCAATTAGAGCATGTAACAAGATCATGATCGTAAAAGGGACTTTGTATGCAAACAGGATCAGAAATCAAATTCATATTTGTGCACAAGTTTTATATACTAACTCACAAACATAACTAACACTAAACAAACATACATACATTCATACATACATACATACATACATGCATAGGTAAAGTGATGTGGAACCGGAAACAGGAAATAGAACTATGGAGCAAGATCTATTTCAGTATGAAAAGAACCATCAGCTGATCATTTTCAGAGCACCTCATTAAATACTTGCATGGTCAGTTGCAATCGTGGACAATTCTTGAAGTGGTTGAAAAATGAGTCCGTTGGTGGGTCCATGAGGGTCCAAAGTCATGGTGCAAGTTGCCATTGTGTGGTTCTGACACTGTTGTGGGTCGGAGCTTGCATGGTGGCTTCGAGCACATGGCTGTGGTGAGTCGAAGCCTGCTGTCCTGGCCTGCTGAGTGCACGCTGGACGGTGCGGTCTCCTGAAGTGCCGAGAAGGCAAGGAGTTGATCGTTGGACGGTGCGGTGATGGTAGGTTTGCAGTTTTGCAGTCTCCATTATGGGAGCATGAAAGCATTGCAGGCAGTGCCCAGGCCTGTTGGATCCAGGGCTGGGCCCCAGTGGGGGGAGGGGACCCCTCCAACGTGAGGAGTACAGTGGAGGCCAGCAGCACAAACACAAAAAGTAGGCTAATCTAGTGAAAAGGCTTTTTTAAAGCTTGACAAAGGACAGCCCTATGCAGGCTGGCTCACCCAATGAGAAGGGTAGAATTTCTGGCGGGAGTTTCCTCTGTCACCTGGATTTACAAGCCTTTGTACTAAGCATGCTCATTTGCAATGGCACACTAGGTTGGTTTCTGAAGGTGAAACTAAGATATTACTATTATGTTGTACAGCTATCGGCATATCATGTACACAATCATTTCGATCTTCAAAGTACCAATTTATCGAGACCAAACATGGAATAAGTGGGGTTACATTGACTGTTGGTCCTGTAATAACTACATAGTATCAAAGAGATCATGGTCTCAACAGAATTATTAAAAGACACAACACACAACAGTAAATCATTCTCAAAATGTCCTGGAATGCGTGTTAATTTCATGTTGGTCAATTCATCAATAATGCAGGAGAGTCTGTTTTGCAGATTGTTTCTGTCTTTCCATGGTCTCTCTTTCTCTTGCATTTGGACACATTCCTTTAACACCCATAAAACCTTATCGGATCGTGGTCATGACAACTAGGCCGGTTTAGGGGATGGGACGCAGATCCCAGAGAAGTTTGAAAGTTTTTATGGTACATGTACCAACAATTGTGTCTGATTTGGTCTCATTCGTTACAACACGGTCTGACCTTGGGATGAATTTGCTGGGATGTCCACTCCTGGGAAGACTGGCAACTGCCTTGAATGTTTTCCACTTTTGAATAATCTTCCTCACTGTAGAATGAAATACTTCGAAATAGCCTTGAAACTCTTCCTAGATTGATGGGCAGCACCAATTGCTTCCCTTGGCATTGTGTTAACACACAACTGAATGCTCCAGACCAGCAAACTGCCAAAACTTCTGCGTTTATAGAGGTGATCACACTTTCTGAAGATCAATTCAAAGGCATTAGGCATTGCCTGACTACTTCTTAACCTCTTGATTCCTATGTAAGCAGTAAGGGGGGTACTTAGTTTGTCACACATAGCTTCTCCATTTTTGCCTAGTTTTTGTTAAATTAACCATGACACGTGTAATATGTCATGTGTTGTTGTTCATCTGAGGTTGTATTTAACTAATTTTATTACATGGCTTGGTTGAATTCTAATGTAGAATGCGGTCTGTTATTTCTTGATAATAGACCGCTGCTAAAGGATAACACACCGTTGCCATGAAAAACAGAGCGTTGCTATGGACGCAGGATTCTAACCGTAGAGACAGAACGGACTATTTTCTTTAGCGGAAGCAATATAATCATTTTTAAATCAATAAACTCCTTTTTAAATCAATATTCTGTGTCAAATTATTGATTTATTTGGTAGGTAGCCATGTAATAAGCGGGATAATGTAGAGCGAGGCGGTTGTTATAGCGGATACAACCCCTTCAGGCTGATTCAAGACCCCTCCCCTGATCAGCCTGTCGGGGTTGTATTCGCTATAACAACCGCCTCGCTCTACATTATCCCTTACTTAAGATCAGCCAAGGACCAGATTTTATGTCCTTATATATTAAAGCACAAAATTCAAAATGGTGTAGTTTCTATTTAACGTGACTGTAGTTGCAGATACTATTTGCACCTCAGTGTATTGTAGTATAAAACAGTATGCAATAATAACAAAATTTTCAGTATATGTGATTAAAATCATTAATGGATGCTGTTTTATTGGGACATTACTTGTACTTGGCATTACCTCAACTACACCTACACCTAATCCTACTTTGCTCCTACTATTAAGTTGTTTCCACTTTTTGAATAATGTATTCATTTTTATTTAATATAATCTGAACTCTGAGCTGATATGCAATGGGGAAAGGGAGAAGAAAGAGTTCGGTAAAAGGCGGATTCGAACTCGGGTTGGTTGCATCAAAAGCTAACACCACATGCCTTACTCTCCACGTCACTGATTCTGTTGTTAGTGGGATTCCTTTTGTAATTTTGTCCGGAGATTGTATTTGTTTAATTAGTCTGATTTCAATGTAATGTAATATTATTGTGGAAAGCGGGGCCTGGTTTAGATGCTGCTGCGGATGGAGAGCAAGTTCGGGAGAGCTGATGGTAAAGATGAGAAGGATACAGGGTCGGGCTAGTGATGTCTTGGGGCTGGCCCTCTGCGGAGCCAGTTGTGTGGGGTCCTTCTGCTGGGTTCTCGGGGCGGGAACTGGCCGCCGTCCTATCCCGAGTATGGTAGCGTGGACAGGTCAAGAAGGTGGGGAACAGAGAGAAAGAGAGAGCGAGAAGTAGAAAGAGCTGCTTAAAGACCCCCCATACACCGCCAAATGGTCCTCTGCCAGCTGGATGGCTGTCTCCAGGGACGCTGGCCGGTGCCACTAGAACCATTTGGCCGTTCGTTTCAGAAGCTTCATGGAGAACAGTTCCAGCACCACCACATATCCTCCCACATTAACCATGGTCGAAAGGCTTCCCAGAGCTGTTGGGCAAAGGCAAACGGGTGGCCATACTCCTTGAGGGTCAGCAATCTAAAGCATTGGTTATGTCGTTCTGGGCTGCGGCCCACCCGCTGCAAGATGGCCTTCTTGAGGACTTTAAAGGTGAGGAGGCTTTGCACTGGCAGCTGTCGAGCAGCAAGCTGGGCCTCACCTGATAGCAGTGGAATCAACCGTCCCGCCCACTGATCCTCTTACCAACGGTGCGCTTCCGCCGTGCGCTCGAATAGCCCAATGAATGCCTCCGGGTCGTCCTCAGCACCCATCTTCTGCAGCGGAACATGCAGAGGCGGGGCGATGTTTTTTTGGAGAGGCACCAGCAGTCCCCTGGGTCAGTACAGGGAGCTCCAGGAGAGGCTGATATGTTGCACGTTGTGGGGCTGGTGAAGGACTTGACCAACTCAACCAGCGGGCAGGACATCATGAGAGCATTTAACCTCAAATGTCCTGGGTTTCGGCACCACTGTCTTCCCGGTCTGGAAATGGAGGCAGGGTCTGAGAGCAGCTTTGCAACAAATGTTGTCTCTTTATTAACACACATCTTTATAAACATAAACAAAAATGAAGCATGAGGGCTTTTCAACAATAACTCGAAACCAGCTTCAAACCAACAGACGTTTCTTCGGGGCACAGCATAAGACAGCAGAGCACGCTCCCCAGGCAACTTTCTTCACTCTCTCAAAGCTCTGCTTTTTATCCTGTTTCCCGACTCACTGCAAAATGATAACACCTGTTAGATTTCATTAACCAGAGGCCTTTCCCTTAACCATCAGCTCTCCCGCACTTGCTCTCCGTTCACAGCAGCCTTCAAACATCACCCTGCTTTCCACAATAATGTAATGTAATGTTATAAAATAAAATAAAATAAATAATGTGCAGTACCGTTCAAAAGTTTGGGGCTGGTGCTTTTTTTATGTTTGTTTTGTTTTTGTTTTTTATGTTTTTGAAAGAAGTGGTGATAAGAGGTAATAAATAGCATAAAGTATATACAGGAAATGCACAGATAATCACATGATATTCTGGGAATTTTGTCTTAATGCAGGCTCAAGTAATCAGACATCAGCTGATGACCTCATCACTACGTGCCTTACAGCTAACTTGCGAATGCCCTGTCATCAGTGCGCGTCGTATTTTCTTGCATGCGTCTGAACTAGCTGAAATATGAAAGGTCATCTCCATTAACAACTGCATTTTCTTAATGTCAGTGCTTTTAAGAGCCCCATGCGAAAGCACACCTCTGAAAGCCAAGCATCATTTTATTGCGAGTTATAGTGTGGAAGCTCGTCAGGCCCCCGTAAAAAAAAGGGACATTAATGGCCTTTTACTTTAAGTGTAGGGAAGACACGAATGTTCAGGTCAAGTTTCTTTTTTTCTTGTAATAACAATCTCTGACTCTTGAAGAAACAGGCTTCTAAACCCATATAAATAGCATGACAGTGAGTAAATCCCATATAAAGTGATTTATTAATGTATATATTTATGAGACATCAAAGAATCAAAAGTTGTAATGAATGATCATATTTTAATAATACTTCCGGCAAGACTTTTTAAAAATATTAAAAGTTAATAGGCAGATAAAAGCACAATAACAATATGACAACAAATTGCACTTATTTTATATATAAGTGTGAGAATCATCGATATTAAGTCGAAACCTTGACATCCATCCTAGCTGTGCTTGGGGCATTAATAAGAATTTATGGGGAGCGATATCTGATTCATAAGCAAATGCATTATTTTGAGTTGGATCTTTCAATAAAACATTTGACTTGTCTGAATAATTTCCTCCATTTTCCTTTTATTTAAAATAATAGCTGCGGCCTAATGCCATACCCTATATTTCTGTCTTCACTCATGCAACCACAATGTAAACACACTCAGTGGTTCAAAAAGTCTTGAAGTTTTTGATCTTATGTGTTTTAACAGTTATATTCAGATACTCAGAAGCGGTTATACTCGGGTACTCCGAAGCTTTTAACATAAGAAAAAAAGACAAACTGATTCTTAAACAAGAACCAACATTTCAGTTCATGTTTTCCTTTTTTTCCACTATATTTCAGAAAAACATAGCAAACCCCAATGTTTTAAATTGAATAAATCAACAGTGATGAATCGTAATGAATCATTAAGCTTTGTTTTTACTTTTCGCCTGGCTCTGCACCGCTAGTCTCCGCTGAATAGTCTCCTCAAACAGACGAGGCGTTTATAATCGACTCGCTCGCCATTGTACTGCTCTTTGAATAGACAGGGGGCGACTCAGAGTAATTGTCCTAAATCATCTGTAAGCAGCGCTGAGAAGTAATAAGGTACACACATGACAAGCATAAACCAGCCTTTATTTTCTGCCAATTCTTAAATCACACAGATTTGTTAGACTGATCCATATTGCAGTTATTTAGGGGCGACTTGAAAATTAATTGAAAATAACCCTTTGAAAATATAACCAAAACCTAAAACAGATGCTTTTACTGGAGTGATATTGCATCATGGTATATGTATTTCAGCTCAAATGCACTCTCTTTAAAGAAAGGGTCCCATTTCGAATCTTAAAGGGTTCTGAAACGCACTTCATAACATTTTAGGGGTTGAAGTTATCATCATGGATCATGTTATGGATTTAGTTTTAATTAATTCATTTTGTTTTAATTTTAATACATTTTATTAAATTCAGCTCGTAAACATAATTTATCACTAGAACATTTTAAATAAACCATTAAACATAAGAAAAGTATTATTCACTCATTTAAGACATTTCTTCTTGTATAATATTTGGGCATAAAGGGTTATTTTCAATTAAGTAAAGAGCCTTAGGGCACATTTTTAGAGAGAGATAAATACCATATAACATCCATTTGATTATCTAGAAATAAACTTTTCCTACAAGATGTGCAGCACACTGTAAAAAAAAAAAAAAAAATACTTTAAAAGTCTGTAAAAATTAGACATTAAAATCTGATATTTAGTTAACAGTAAACAAGAAGGTTTGTAGAAGGTTTGTTCTTTATACGAGGAGAAGCTGCAATAGCTCTAACCGCACCTTTAATTGTTTACCATACAGTAAATTACTGTTAAATGTACCGTTTTTGAAAAAAAAGAACAAATCATGTTATAATTTACAGTGAAAACTGAAAAGCCATAAGCTGATTCCCAAAATTCATTGACACTTCACTTGATGTTTTTTCATTTTTTATTCTCAGTTGTTGTTGTTGTTGTTTCAGTTATGTACATTAAGGTTTTATGTTAAATATTATGTGGTTAAATGAATGTTTATTGCATTTTTTTATAGTGTCAAAGCTGCTTGTAATGAACTTTATGTTTTTGAACTTTTGATTTATGGTGTGTCTTCCTCTCTACCGCCATTGTTTTTAGGGTGGTTGTCAGTATATGTAAAAGGTACAAAACAGATTTTAAAGGGCTGTAAGTGTTGGATTTACCAGTTTATTTGTTTATTTACTTATACAATTTACCACAGCAGTCAGTTTTTTTTTTTTTTGTTTGTTTTTTTTTAACAGTGTAGAAGCCTGAAACATCATGGATTATATTAATTGAGATGAATGTACAAAATTTTGAGTTTGAAGTAAGACCTAATTGTTTCCAGATGTGATCCTGCCTGCTCCCATCCGATCCACAGGTATCGGATGGTTGCGGAAATGATCTATGGCTCCTCCATTGTGATATTCATCATGAAACATTTCTGGTTGGGTTTATTAACCACGTCTGACTGACAGCTCACAGCAGCAGGTTGCCATGTCAAGTGCATATGCCAGTCTCAGCCTCCGACGGCACACCCACCATCCGCCCACAGTCCGTTCACTAACTGTCTGACACAAAACTGGAGAGTACTTTCACAATCTGGCAATCTCGCCTGGAAACCAACTCATGTTTACATGGTACCAGGTGGATAAAATGAGCACATTTGAGGAATAACTAATCACTGGGTTTAAGTTTGCCAGGTCAGTGGGTTTGAGGCATGTTAACTCTCCATTCTTCTGAGTTATAGCTGTAAAAGGGTTTTTGAACCTTTGATTGGACAGAATTCTGAAAAAGTCTCTATATTTTACATTTAAATTGTTATGCTGATTAGTTTACTAATAAGAAACAATAAGATCAGCATTAGCAGTGTAGCGTCATGGAATTATTGAAAATAAATTCCAATAAAAAAAGAATAAATTAAAAACCAATAAATTTGATCTGGCTCGTGTGTATTGCTAAAATATGAAGAGGGAACTTTCTAACAGACTTCTAATTTATTTTGTAAATACAACTTGGTAAATAGACTTTTAATGAACTTAAATGAATTTAATTTATACCATCATCATCAGGTTTAGCTTTGAAGAAAACAAACTGACTGTATATATATATATATATATATATATATATATATATATATATATATATATATATATATATATATAGCAAAAGTGATGATGATGATGAAACCCATCCTTTCGAAACAAATTCGCCCATCCTACATTCAGCAGAAAAACGTATATATGCATTAATTACCTAGAAAAATATCTGTGTGTGTGTTAACCTGTGTGTGTGTGTGTGTGTGTGTTAACGCTGAGAGAGACAGCATGAGAGTCTATGGTTTCTGTCACAGGTGCAGCGTTGTTTGGCCCTGGCTATTGTGTGAATGTTAATTAAATGCGTGTTGTATTCAGGAGCTTTAGCTGGTAATCCCTGTTTAATTGTGTGTGTGTGTGTGGGGGGGGGGTTCAAACCTCACAATGCCGGTTATAAGGGCATAGCATGTACTGATGATACGTGAGGGAGATGGAATATGATCATATATGTGTCTATGTGTGCACACATGTGCATCCCTGCCCACTCTTGTTTGCTTGTGTGTGATGGTGTGCCAACATAGCCCACAAAGGAATGTTTCCAGGGTTGCCAAAACCTGAACAGAAAACAGCTGCTGTCAAGTGTGTACTTGTGTGTTTGTGTGCGCTAGCCGGTGTGTGTATGCATGTTCAGAGAACTACCCACTGCAAGAATACACAGCCTCTCACAGACCGCTGGTTTTCTGCATGGGAGCGCAGCATCTGAAATGGCTGTCACTGCGGGATAATGAGGCCTGTTGTTAAACAGGTCTCTCTGCGCATGTGTGTGTATTTGTGTGCGTATGTTCATACGGATCCCTGAGTGTAGGAGGACAGCCTTTATACATCCGTCTCTCTTGAAGTCAATTTGACTGTGATAGTGAAAAGGATTGGATTAAAGGCAGAGGTGTGTGTGTGGAGAAGGAAAATAGACATGACTCCCACGACCCAGTCGTCAGACCAAACGATATCAATGAGTCCAAAATTCAAGAAAAACGATAAACGTTTTATTAAGATAGATAAGAATCATATCGTCACCTTCCTAAAATAATTGCCTAAGTCATTTTTGCAGGTTTCTCAGAAAACACAAAAAACTGAACCTTACTTTAGAGGTTGAGTAGATTTTCGTTCTTCTTGATGCAGCTGCCATCTTGAAAAGCTTGTAAAATTCGCAAAAGTCTTTTGACTTAGGCAAAATAAAACGGCCTAAGTCAGACTCTTGACATAGGCCATTATATTACAGGGGTATGATCTGTTCAACTGAGGATGTGGGCGATTTTACCAGAGGTGGCCAGCATCATGAGGAGATGACAAAATTTAGTATTTCCAGACATTAACAAAATATCAAAATAACTTCCCTCGAAGTATCCTAATCAAAATCCAGCAAATACCCTAAATACACGAACAAAACAGAACAAACGTTATTTTCAAAGAAAAGGGCATGTCAACCCTACAAAACACCATCACTGAGAAAAAAAAAACATAACAGAATCTAAATCAGGTACAATAATGGTCTGACGGCTGGAGAGGAGACAGGAGAAGTGCGACCGGCCCTGAATCACAACAGCTCAACTTCAGAGAGCGGAAGCGATGGTTTTAAACCCGCGTCAATCAAAGGTGTGGAGCCATCTCGCAGCTGACCAGAGGATCCTGCTTAGGACAAACAGCAATAAAAAAATAAAAATAAAAAAAAAACACACACATAGAAATAACAATAACGGAGAATTCAAACAGCATACAGAATCAAAACATTTATACGAAATTACACATAATTCCGTAATACCACCCATAATACAACCCGATAACCACTCACAACCTTGTAGCATCATAGCCGCTAGTTTTGCGTGAGGAATCACCACTTATATTTTCTAAAATTATGCTTTTAATAAAATAGCTACAAGTAGATAGGCATGGTAATATCCTTAAAGAGTGTATTTCATGAAAACTACCACAGTCTCCAGACAGTTCGCAACTACAGTACAGTATTTTGATTTGTCGAGAATGAAAATGTACAACCTTTCAAATTCATACGTTTCTGTACGATCTTCAGTTTTAGAAGTTGGGTTAGGAATGAAGCTTCATATACTTTTTTCATACAAATTATACATTTGTATATGAATCACATTGTGCAAATATACAAAACTAAACACTTATTAAACAGCTACGTTTTCTCAAGAGATTGGATTGGATAAAACATTTGAGCAATGCCAGTGTTCATTTACTGTATATATCAAGTGCTGTGTTTAGTTTGCAGCATTAAAACTCACCATCCGATATAAACTGAGTAAAGATGCGGCCACATTAACCAAATATCCATTGTCCTTTTTTTTATATATTTTATTTTTGACAAGCTTCTAGTGTGTAATGGACTTTTTACATGATATAATAATATCAATAATATTATTTTATTATCTTGTTTTCATCATGCACATTTTTTTATACAAGGTATCTAAGATCATGTTATTGCTTAAATAACAGTATCTTATTTAATTAGTCTTCTTTCTCTTTATTTTCCTTTTCTTTTCCTCTTCTTTTGAGAAAATAGAGGAACACTGGATATGAATATGAATTCTCTCTCTCTCTCTCTCTCTCTCTCTCTCTCTCTCTCTCTCTCTCTCTCTCTCTCTCTGTCTCTCGGTAAATGTGTGCTTTGTCAGTCTTTCACAAGTCCATCACTATTCCTCCCCTCTGCCGATCTCAGATGAAATCTTGCCCTTTGTTCCTCCATCTATCAGTCCATCATCCTTTTTTCTTTTCTTCCTCCTTTCATTCTTCCAGTCTGTTGTTGCTGACTTCAGGGATATGTTAAATTTATGCACGTCGACTGAACTCATGGGAATAAAGATCTACGCACACACGCGCGCACTTGGGTCTTGTGAGACATCAACTGCACACATTTGAATGAATCTGCCCCCTAAAACAGTTGGATGAAAGGAAACACTTCATCCTCTATCCATCCATTCATACGCTTGCTCAGCTTTGACCCCAGTGGTGATACGCCAAAGTGAGTCTGCGCTGACGTTAGGGTGGCTAGTGTTGGTTGATGTGTTGACAATGGAGGCTTTTGATTGGTGGGTTGGTTGAGCTCAAGAGAGCTTTCTTGGGTTTGTCTGACCGATCACATGACGCAAGCCTAACATTCCATGCAGCAGTCCGTTTCGCATTCTTTCACCTCGAGCTGCTTGTTAAACTCTAGTTTTGGGTGGAAGTGGGTTTTATCTTTCAGTTGGCCTTTTTTTTCTGGTTACCCTCCGTTTCCCTTTCCCTTCCTTTTTATGTCCTCCAGTTGGGCTTGGCCCAGACCCTAACATACTCTCCCTCTCTGTGAGTCCCCCCTCCCCAAGGTTCTGCCCGACTGACTCATCCGCTCTGGCAGGGCACCCCTGTTTTGTCAGATGTTGGCGTGGTCCACTGCCCTACATGACTTGGCTCAGGAGGGACCAGGTAGTGTGTTGAGGGGTGGACAGAGCGGATGTAACTGTGAACTGACCCCGGTAATAAAACCATTTTTGCCATTTAAATCCACTTGGAAATGAAGGTCAGGACATGAACTTGTTTGAGTAAAAGTCCACCCAAAAATGAAAATTATGTAATTTTTTACTCATCCTCATGTCATTACAAACCTTTATGACTCCCTGGAGAACACAAAAGAAAATATTTTAAGAACAATTTTTGTCCATGCAATGAAAGTCAGTGGGTTTGACTAAGTTTCACTTTATTTTGATTGTCCACCTTTAGACATTCTGGTGACTGTAAATAATGTTGCACCCAACTAACTCTTATTAGAGTATTAGTAGACTGTTAGGGTTTGGGTTAGTAGAATTAGTTGACATGTAGTTGCAAAGTTACTTATAGTCAGTAGAATGTCTGTTGGGGAGCATCAAAATAAAGTGTTAGCAGATATTAAGCAGACAGTCTACTAATACTCTAATCAAATGACCATCAAATGAAAGTGTTACCAAATACAAATACTGTAAACTTTATATTAAGTGCAAGTTTTAAGATTTAAGTTAATAATTTGATACAATGCACTTTTTGTGTAAATAAATGTTTTTACATTGACCTTTCCTTTACCCCTTAACCTAACCTTAAACCTAATCATATCATGAAAACTGTCCCTAAACTTTTTTAAGTACATATTAAAGACACCTAGTATAAAGTGACCCAAAACAAAGATTAGCTAATCTGAACTAGCTAAGGAGCTGAAAAATCTCTCCGATACTAAAGAGACATACTGAGAGACCATGGGGGCTTTCGCACCGAAAGAATCTTTTCGTAATTCCTAGAACTATTGGTGGAAGTACCCATTTTTTGGCGTGTGTGCACTGCAGGGACTAGGAACGATTTTAGATATAGGAACTCCTTTTGGAGGAACTATTTTAGCTCCTGCTTCAGAATAGGGTCTAAACCAGCACTATGGGAACTACCAGTGACGTTAGTGTACGCTGATTGGCCGAACACACGCGAAATATCAGCACCCAACATTTTTAAAATAGCTGTGTAAACACACAGATTATAGTTATATATTTACTCTACAAACTGACTCTACAAACATGGAAAACAGTGATAAAAGGGCCTCATAAACTTTACTCTGAGGAAATCCAGCTCAACCTTAAAGGGACCAAGCGAAGCATGATTATGTATTTCTGCTCAGCTAGCAATGCTGGACATCAACCATGCGGCTAATACCTTTTCATACTCTGTCTACTTTTTATGCATAACAGTTCTATCTAATATCGTATTAGACAGGACTTTTTGACAGATCATAAACTAATGAACATGAAGAATGTGAGCACTGTGTGCTCAGGCTCTGGCAGGCGTTCTCATCACCATCAAAATAAAGGTCTGCTGCGCCATCAAAAATAAAAGTCACAACAACAAGAGTGGCTTACGTCACTTCAGAGTTCTTACTGGCCGTGCGAATGCAACCAGGAAAATGTTCCTTAGGGAACCATTAGTTTTCAATCACCCTGGTGGTTACTAGAACTACCCGGTGCGAAAGCCCCTCATGACAACATTTTTAAAGGTGGTCAGGGATGCATGTGACCATGCCACATTCATAGTATGAAAGCTAAAGTCCCCTGACATTAGCAGGCAAAAGTCGAAAAACTATCGAAACTTTCATATTTAGTTTGACAGCATAGATTATATAGTCACAATCTAAACCTGAATTTCAAAACATCTCTGGTTACAACTGTAAACATGGTTCCCTGAAAAGTGTAATGAGACACTTCGTCTTTGATGGACACTGTGGGGACGCCATCAGTGTATCCGGTGTCTGCAGCACGTGAAAAAACTTCAATCTGATTGGTTGGTGACAGTCTTTGATGTCATAAGCAGTGCGCTTGGAAGTATAAGAAGGGGCCCATGGTACACGTCATCAACTTCTCTGACGGAGACGGGCAAGCAGGGCAAATAGCATGGTAAGGAGACGCAGTGTCTCATTCCACTTCTCAGGGAACCATAGTTACAGTTGTAACCAGAGAAACGTCAACTGATTACATAGCCAGAGACAGTGCGTCCATCTAGGGCATGGACCATCTAGTGGTAGTGCTCCCTAAGCCATTATCTTCCACAAAACTAGAAGATCCCTTAGCTGCTATGCCTCTATAGTAGGGAAAGTCCGGGCCTCAATGGAACCTTCCTCAGTCATCGAGTCTCGATGACCCGAGAGAGACAGCACATCCTGATCTAACAGATCACTCAAGGCCAGCCCTTTCTCGAACTCCTCGGCGACCTCGACCTGTGATCCCCTCGACTGAAGCCTCCGCAGACGCTTGTCCCACATCCCTTGAGAACAGGGACAAACGTGAACGTATCTTCCTCAGTGGGCACATTCAGAACCCTCGAGCACTGAACACGCATGCTACTTTACCAAGAAATTAAAGCACAGGTCGTTTGTGTGTCCTCTGGTATCAAAAACCTGGAACACAGAGGCATACACTTCCTTCACTACGTGCTAACAATTCAAAAACGGCTCCTGAAGACAAAAAAGCTGATGATATGTTCTATAGGTGCCCTCTCATACTTCCCGGCGCTCCGCTAATGACGTCACGGACTGTCGCAAACCAATCAGATTGGAGTGTTTTCACATATGCTTTAGACACCGGATACATTGGTGGCGTCCCCATAGTGTCCACCCAAGACGCAGTGTAGAGCTCCCATTTGAAAGAGAATTTGATTTATGCTTTAAAAACGCAAGTGTCTAGAATGTTGCTACATAAAGTCTACTACGGTTGTCTGTTTCATCAGGCATGTTAAATCACACACTTATGGGAGTTGTAGTTTATTTGTAGAAACTAGTTACGAACAGCTTCGGAATTCACATTTGATGTGCAAAAGTATGCAATTTATGTTGTAGAACGAAACTAAGTCTTCAAGGAATGTTAACTTTATTTTACTTGCAAATTGGTAGCCTAGCCATGGCGAATTAGCCGGCTTGGTCTACAAATCGTCCTCATGACTGAACAGCCTTATTGTATAGTTGACTAGTTGACAAAATAAAAAAAATAATAATAATGAAGGTTTGGTGAACACTTGTAATGAAAGGAATATTACAATAAGGTGATGGCTTGGAAGAGTACAATGGTCTTTCTCTATCATTCTCACTCATTCTCTCAGAATACTCATCATTATCCTGGTATCTAAAAATATCGCTCTGTCTTTCTACCTCTTTTTTCTGCTTTCTGGGTCACCCTCTTCTTGCCTGCACTGCTCCTGTCAGCATCTAACCAGCTGAGCCTCATACACGCAGCCTACAGCAACACACACACACACACACACACACACACACACACACACACACACACACACACACAGACATTAATGCTTCCATGCCTCATCGTCTTCAAAAGTCGAATCCTCACACGTAAGTGTGTTGCTTTTGTACAGTAATGTGTGTGTGTGTGTGAGCATTATAGAGCGACTGCTGTCATTTTATCAGCAGGATATTCTCAAAGGAAGGAGCATGAACTTTATTTGTAGTAGACAAAGTATTACGTTCATCCATCCTCAAATATCAGATTAGGATATCAGAAAAGGTTACCTATCTCCTCTCTCGAAGCGAACAACAGCAGGCTGCTTTACTTAAAGGTTACTCGCATCGGAAAAAAAATAGACGTGATCTGTTTTTCTGCACAAATATACTTTTTTTTAATTGCTGCTATTGCAGTTTTATTGCAGTCAGTGCTCTTTAAAGTTGAAGTGTGTATTTTTTTTTGTATGTAAAAATCTTTCTCTTTAGTCTTAGTGTGGTATGCATAGCATAAGTAAACCATTTGTAAGTTGATCACCCCAAAAACTAGTTTTGTGGTACTTTCAAAGCGCTTTTTGATGGTTTTTTTTTTATGCAATAATAACAAATACAAAAACAAGACAATAATAAACAATACTGAGGGTTACATTACAAAAACATAAAGAATATTAAACTAGCTTAAATGAGTGACACCATTGCGGAGTCTTACATGCAGTAGAGTTTTTAGAGTTGCTCACAGAATTTAGATATATGTCAAAATCTACAATATATATATACTCGACAATATATATATGTCGAGTTTTCTTTGAAAATTTACACTTGTGAATATAAAATTTGGCAGTAAAAATTTGAATATAAAAAAGTAGCAAGTTTAAAATGATAAGGGTCTAATTTCAGAGAGTCACCAAAAAAAAATCTTTCTTTTTTTTGGCTTATACAGAAGTTTAAAGATAGATACCTTTTAAAAAAGTTTGAAAAGTCAACCCAAAAATTTTGCAATACACACATTCCCAAAACAAATGAATAATCAAACTGATGACAAAAGGAGCACAAGGGGGAAATACTATTATTAAATTTAGCAAATTTATAACTAACTGGGTAGCAATTGTGAATAATTTTAATAGAGACTTCAACCACTTTATTAAAATTTATTATTTATTTATTTTGTATTTATTTCATTTTGCTGAAGAAGCCAGAATTCTTCCCATACTATATCATCAAATTTGTTATTCCAAAAGCTTACAGAAGCAGGTAAATAAATCTTTGCTCTGTTTAGAATTGAGCGAATTTTCTTGTTTGACAAGCTGCTGAGAGGACATTGATCAACAAATAGATTAGTGCTGTCAAAAATAGGTGGAGAGCATAAAGGACCTTTAGGGCCAGGTTTGACTAAAGGTTTCACACAATCAGGAATTGCACCAAAAACAATGGCATATTCTCTTGGGGGGACTGGAAAAGAGAAGTCTTGCATAAAGTTTTCATAAGAGAGCAAGACACCCCTTTCATCCAAAAGTTGACTCACTAAAAGTATATTTTTAGCAAACCAATTATTTATTATTTAAAATTATTAAAATTATTAAAAAAAATTATATGTAATATTTTGGTTGTTCCAGATAAAATAGCTATGTGGAGGAAAATTATAATTATATATTAGGGACCAACATATTAAAGCCTGTTTATGAAAACTAGAAAGTAAAAGGTATTTTAGAGATGTAGTTGCAACGCAACAAAAAACTGCAAACCTCCAACTGAACTGAAAATATGATTTGGGATAATATTCCAAAAAGATGTAGGGTTGTTCAAAAAAAAATTTATCCAC
This sequence comes from Scardinius erythrophthalmus, assembly GCF_964197995.2. Taxonomy (NCBI): domain Eukaryota; kingdom Metazoa; phylum Chordata; class Actinopteri; order Cypriniformes; family Leuciscidae; genus Scardinius; species Scardinius erythrophthalmus. The sequence continues at coordinate 18,139,718 of NC_138224.1, read as the reverse complement.
TTGAATTTTATTGACATTGAAATAATAATTAAAGAGCAACTTGCAGGTTAGAAGACCCAACAAGTCAATGTATAGAAAAATAATGTAGGAACTAGATTTTCTTAAAAAAAAATGTATAAATACGCTACAGTGGCTTCTGGAGTCGTTTTTGTGAGAAAATTTTACTTCCGCATCTGAAAATGGGCGTGACGGGCGAGAGTCGTGACGTAGCACGAGGGAGAGCGGTCGATTCAAACAACAGAGAAAAATGGATTGCAATGACATTTCGGACGCTGAGGAAATTGTTGACGGACCACAGCCATACAATTATGAGCCTGCTAGGCTGCCAAGAGAGCAGGGACAGGCCAGGATTAATGTTAGACAGAACATATTGGAACTTACAATAACAGAAACTAAGCTTTGATCAGGCGTTTGTCATGCTCATTAATATCCGCCCAGACTAACGTTACGTGATATAACTTAGCGGTTTCTCATCGAGAGACAGAGAGATATTTATTCCTGCTAACATTTTTTGTTCCATAGGTGCTTGTGTGGGAAATGCGAGGCAATGTTTACAGCTGAGGAAAGTCAGTGTTGCAGGGAGGTGGATGCATACTGGGCCTTAGTGGAAAATGCCAAACTTCCATGGTTGCAGTTAGTGTTACTATAGTAAAGCCATGGTGAATGTTGCTGATCTGTGGACACTGGATAGTTCGTTCATTCATTGCACAATGTTTATTCCTGGTTTCCACGTCAGCGCTGTTCGATCCGTTAATAACGGAGAAATGTGAATATTTCTCACTAGATCTCGCAGCGATGTTATTACTTCAGTGGCGAATTCAAATGCTTTATTTACTGGATCTCGCAGTTAGGCTACAGTGTTGCTTGATCAGGCTCGCGCTGCACTGGTCCAAACTGATAAACAGTCCACACAAACACAATAACGAGTAGCTCAGTTTCGTTCCGCTTACATTGCGTTTGCCAGTTGATGTTGTGCTCGCGCCTACATCCGGCGGGAGAACCCGAAGATGTGTGCATAATTCTCCGGAGTGAAATGTGCGCCACAAACGACCGAGTGTGCGGTGACAGACGCGGCAGTGAAGTCTGCTCTCTTCACCTGAACAAAACGCACCCAAGAACGAAAAGCCTTTTTTTCCTAGAAGGAAAATGATGGACACGATGTCCTGACAGGCTGGATTTTGTGCAACCAGCACAAACACAATCATTTACCATTATGGCTTCTCTAAAACTCGATCTAAAACTTTCTCTGTCGCTCACTACTGCTCTAACTACTACACCCACAATGAGAGCGCTGGCTGAACGCGAGCTCATATTTACCTCGGCATACGTCATATGACGCGTTGCTATAGGGGGAAAGGCGTATTCCAGAGCCTAGCACATTTTCATCAAAATCTCTACAACCAATTAGATTTCATTAGTAATTTCTACATATGTGTTTTTAAAAAACCTCTTCAGACAATATCAAGTATTAATTCAGTTATAAATTTAACCTGCAAGTTGCTCTTTAAGAGTGGAAAAGTCCACTTAGTCAAAACCACCCATTGTCTGATCAGCTATCATAACACTCTTTTTAATTAAATGATTTTTAGATTTCCAAACAAAGTTTACTATCATTTTGTCCAGCATTCTACAAATCTCCACAGAAACATCCAGAGCCATTGCAGGATAGATAACCTGAGATAACCCATCTGCTTTGGAAAGCAACACTCTACCTGTTATAGACAGATCACGCTATAACCAATAATTAAATTTGCGTTGAATAGAAAGAATAAGAGGTTCAAAGTTAAGTTTTGATCTAGTTTTCTGATCTTTACATATGATTATACCCAAGTATTTAACTTTGGATTTGACTGGAATGTCACAGACTTTAACATCAGTGGAATATTTAATAGATAAAAGTTCACATTTATGAATATTAAGAACTAAACCAGAAGCAGATGAAAAGAGATAAATTATATTTAAGGCTACAGAAACTTGTTTTTTTTTTTTTTCAAAAAAGGCTACAGAATCTTTATTTTTCAAAAACAGAGTTGTGTCATCAGCCAATTGGCTTATTAATATTGATCGGTTTGCAACAGATACCTTTCAAATTACTATTTTGAATGTGGATGGCTAATAATTGCATTGGAAGCAGAAAAAGATACGGCGATATTGAGCAGCCTTGACGGATGCCTCTAACTATAGTAAATTTATGAGTAGTACCATGCTGTAATTTAATTGAAGCATTGGCGTTATTGTACAAAGTTTGAATTGCATTGATAAAGTTGGGGCCAAAACCAAACATATTCAAAGATATAAGAATAAAAGGAAACACTACAGAATCAAAAGCTTTATAAAAATCAAGAAAAAACAAGAAACCGTCATCAGGGATCAGATCCGACTAATCTAAAATATCAAGAACAAGTCTAATATTATTTGAAATAAGTCTGTCTTTCATGAAACCTGACTGAAAGTCGTCAATTATATCTAAAACACATTTAATTATTTTAGCAAAAATCATGGCTAGTATTTTGTAATCATTTTTTTAACAAGCTTATAGGTCGCCAATTTTCAAGTTGAGTGGGGTCCTTTTGAGGTTTAGGGATCAAATTTATAACACCCTGAGTCACAGAGCTTGGGAGAGTTCCCTTATCTAGGCTTTCTAAATATACTTGGAGAAGAAATGGAGAAAGAATATTTGAGAATTTCTTATAGAACTCTGTGGTCAGACCATCAGAGATTTATTTAGTTTCAGCTTATCGATCGCCTCAGAAATATCTTTAAATTGAATAGGAGATTCACACAGACTTTTGCCAGTATCATCCATTTTGGAAATATGGTCTGAGTCAAGAGAACTAAAAAATAAATCCAAATTTTGTTGAGAGTGTCTAGAACGATAAAGATTTTTATAAAATGCTTCACAATAATTAGAAATTTCTTTATGATCTTTTAAAACCACTCCATTTGTTTAGACTATTTATAGAATTGAGATGATTATGCTGTTTCTCTAATTAAAAAAAAAAAAGGATTGAATTTTGTTCTCCCTCTTTCATCCATCTCCTTCTTGAATGAACAAAAGCACCCTTTGCTTTACATATATATAAGTTATCTAATGAGTTCTGAAGTTCAGCCAATACTAATTTCTGGACAACTGATACATTTTCAGAGGGCATGCAGGAGAGACAGACAATTCTTTTAACAATTTTAAGTTCCTCTAACTTGTACATTAACCTAATATTGTATTTTAATAGCTCCCAATTATAACCAAATTATTTTCAGCTTGAGCTTTATTTAAAAAGGAATGAATCTTAGAAATTACAGATGGACAAGTTTCCTCATCCTCTAATAAAGCAGAGGGGTTTTTTTTTTTTTCAATATGAACTAAAGAGTCAAATTTTAACCAGAAGTCAATCCTAGACCTCAATGAACCAGAGGATGTTTTTCCCTCCAAATGTCAGACAGAACAAAATGGGAAATCAACTCACAGAGGCCTGATAATCCATTAGATATTCTAGGTGATCTATCCAAAGAGCTGTTTATAGTTTGGTTAAAGTCTCCACCCAAAATAATAAGCAAATTAGAAAGTTTTGATTGATTTTTTGCAGTGTTAAATCCGTAAATGTTACCCAGGACAAAGATACAATCATTTAAGGTAACTAATAAAAAAAGAAAATGACCTTCAGGATCAGAGATTGTCTCTATTATTTCACCCTTAAACTTGTGCTTTAAAGTTAAGACTCTTGCTGAAAGATTAGAACCATATGAAGAAAACAACTCATCACCCCATTGTGATTTCCAAAACTTAAAATCGCTAGAGTTTGCATGAGGCTCTTGTATAAAACAAAAATCAGTGCTACTGCTAAGAGATTTAGCAGTCAGAAAAATAGCTTTACGTTTGACGTCATTACGTAACCCTCGTGCGTCAATTGAGCAAACAGAAAGTTTAGGAAACATCAGAACAATATGACACCAGAAGTGTAACAAGTGAGTCAGTCCATGACATTCTGTAAATGAGAAAATAATTACTTATTTGACAAGGTTGGGGTCATTCAGGGAAAAAAAAATAATTCTTAAAGAAATAAGAATAATAAAAAGTAATAATAATAATAATAATCCGCAGATGAACCTCAAAGTGACTTTTTCTAATAGTCTGTTAATCTTTCGGTAAGCATTTTGAAGATTGAGAACAGTTACTTAAGTCAGAAACATGACAATAAAGGCAGAACAGTACCACTAGCAACAAAATCAAATTCAAATCATTCAACGACCTCCATGTCTTTCAAAAGAAGTTCTTTGCCATCGAAGTACGCCTTTGGACCAACGAAGTAAGCGCGGTGTCCTTGCTGACAGGCTCTCTCAACAAGTGGCCAAAGTCTGTTACGCTGCACGCGATCCTCGGGGGACAAGTCTTGTGCGAAACGCAAGTAGTGCATGCGTAGCAAGATAAGGAGAGTTCTTTGCTGCTTTCCAGAGAGCAATCTGAAAATAATGCATTGTGAACTGAAGAATAATTCCCATTTTTTTTTTTTACCAGAGGGCAGAGTGTCGTCGCTCCTCACTTTTCCCAAACGGTGTACCACATCAATTAACTTGTGAGATTTACCAGCAAAAGCTGGGACAATGGCTTCACATATATCCTTAACTTTCTGCCTGTTTTCTCCTGGTTGTTCAGGTAGACCTTGGAGCCGCAGATTCCATCTCCTTTTGTATCTGAAGAGATCCTGTACTTTGTTCTCCAATTCACAGATTCGTCTTTTGGCATTTGTCACCCGCTTATCAACTCACTCCACATTCCCCTTTACATCTTTAATTTCTTCTGCCAGAAATTTGACTGATACCTTCACTTCTTCGATGCCTTTTTCAAGGATGTTGGCTCTTTTATTAACGACGGACTTGAGAGATGTTATTATCATCATGGCTAAAGGGGAATGCAGATCATCATCATCATTCCTGCCTTTTTTGTGCGATGGTTCCTTTATCGGAGTTTCAGGTAGAGGAACGACTGCACCAGAGCACGAGTCGAAGTCCACAGTAACACTCGCACCGAGATCTAAAAATGAATCCATCGGCTTAGATTTGCGTTTCTTATCTTTTGTCATAGTTGAAAAATCCTTCCAGCGGTTCAAGCACGTAACGCTGACGAACAAAATGAAGGTGACGAGAAAGTTAAAATGTGTTAGGCCTAACTATAGACAATCTAAATAAAAGGATAGGCCTAATTCACGATAACGAACATCCCAAAAGCAGAATAAAAATAAATAAGTAACAAAACAGAAATGATAAATGATCAGAAAGTGCTTTTGAGTAGAGGCTATATAGTATTAAACAAGATGCACTTTAAATTACATGTTTAAAGACAATTGTTCACGGACTGATTCACTCATGCTGCCAACTTCATGCCGCCATTTTCCCCTCCACCCTCTTTTTGATGTTTGCTTTTCTTAGTCTGACCTGCCTGACACAGCAACAGTGATTCAGCCAGTGGTGTGAGTTTGGGGCGGGCCTATGAGTTTGTCCAACCAATGGCAGACGGAGGCTGTAGTTGGGAGAACCTTCTTGAATAACCATTATTTTTGCAATTCTGTTTAGTGACACTAGTTGGGCTTTACACTTCAGCTTTAACTATACTTGTTGATAAAGTGTATTCCTCTGGCAGCTAGGGGGCATTATACATGGTTTGTTGCTTTGTGGGAAGAATTTATGCTGATTATATACATTGGAGCACACAGTTGAGAACAATATGTGAAAATAAACTGCCATTAAAAAAGACCACATTAAAATGACAGTGAATGAAAATTAAACGAACAGTTAAATGTGTGGGGTCTATTGATTGGAACATTTAACAGCAGAAATGTGGTAAATATGTTATATAAAAAAAGAACACTCTTTTGGATAAGTGAAATAAAAAGGGGGACAATTAAAAATGTCTTAAATTAGATTTTATTGTTTGTTCTATATAGGCTACTTTTCATACTTTTTAAAGTGAAATATGATCTGGATGTTTCCCTGTGATATTCACCTGGTGTTTGGAAACAAAAACTACTCAAGAATACACACTTGTTATAGGTGGACATTTTATAATGTTACACACTAACAATTGATTAGTTAGGATCTCTCTGCACATTAAATGGATTGAAGGGGATTGATTAAACACTGAATACTTGCATACATCAGCTTTGACAACATCAGACTTACATTGTACAGAAATCTAGTTTTCAGACTGAGCTTTTGAGGTGAGACAGTTTGAAAACATAGAAGTGAGAGAGACAATAAGAGCAGTTATGTGGTAGTTATTTGTGAGAGGTGAAATACAGTGTGCATGCCTGTGTGTTAACAAGTTGAAAGCGTGTGACTCACAGCCCTCACTTTGTTCATCAGTGTAAAGCACGTCTGAAGTGTAGTGCGCAGAAGTGTGCTCACCTGGCCAACAGCACACTCAAAGCTATGAGAGACACAGAGAGAGGTTAGTTGAAAAATCTGAGCTTTTATAAAGTCCATTAGTCGAGAAGAGAATCTGAAGCTGATTTCCACATGTGGACTGCAGTGCCAGAATCCTTTCTTTTATCTCAGCCCTCCTAAGAAATCTACAATTAAGCTCTCAGCACCCTTAAAAGTCTGTGATATGACGTATGCATGTTGTCTGAAAATAATGGATTCGTTAAGAAATTACATTCCCCTTACTAGCTATTAATTAATCAATTGAATTCACATTTTTTTATTTGTTTGTTTGTTTGTTTTGAAGTGTTTTCCTTCCCTCTCATCCAGGGTAAATAATGTTTTTGTTTTCTGAAAGAGTCATATAAAAATCTTAAAAAGACTATTTATATTTGCATTCATGCATTTAGCAGACACTTTTATTCAAGACCAGATTCACATGCATTCTAAATTAAAAACATCTGATGGATGTTGTTCTAACAGGAAAACTTTTAGATGATGCCAGGAGCAAACACAAATGGCAGAGCAAACTTAAAAATAGAGGGGGTGCAAGGCGGATTCAGTCTCCTTGCTCCCCTCAGTAACCTGAAGATCAAGTCTTGCTTCCCCACAGGTTTGGATCCACTGCATCATGATGTGCGTTAATATAAGGGCAACATACATTTTGAGGGTGGAGGGAGACAGCCCTCGCTCCGACCCATCTTGCAGGAAAGAAAGCACAGAAGTGATCGAACACCTTCGGGGGTCTTCTCAGTGAGAAGAACACCACTCAACGAACAGGTTCCACTTCAGGCGTAAGCCTGCCTCATTTCGTTAGAGGGTGCTCTCGCAGAAGTGATGGAATCTTCAATCATTTTAAGGTAGAACACCTAGAACCTTCGCTTCGGAACCAGACATGGAGTTTCCAGAGGTCTGGAGGCGGGTGCCAACGGTGCCCCGTCCCTGAGATGTCTCAGAGGAAAGGGTCAGGAAGGGGCTGTCGAGAGGAGCATAAGTTCAGGGGAACTAGGTCCGGTTGGGCCATTAAGGGGCAACTAGGAAGACCTGCTCCTTCTCCTTCCTGACTTAGCACAGTGTTGTGCAAGAAGGCTCACTGGGAAAACGCATCTTTGCATAGGCCCTGGGGCCAGCTGTGTGCCAGTGTCTCCGTGCCAAGGGTTTTTCCACTTGGTCGGGGAGTAAACAACTGGCAATGGGACGAGTTCGGAGAGGCAAACAGATGTAACTGTGCGGCCCTGAAGTGATCCCAGAACAGCTGGACCGCCTGGGGGTGGAGTCTCCACTCCCCCTAGGCCACAGGCTGTCGTGAGGCCTCGTCGGCGACACGATTGAGCAGACCGGAATTTTAAGTGGATGAATCGACTTCAGAAGCTTCTGACTCAATAGGAGGAGGTGGCAGGCGAGTTGCGACATGTGACGGAAGCATAGCGCAACAGTCTGTGCAGTAGCGTCAAGCAAGGCAATTGATGCCAATGCAGTTGGAGGCCCGCACAGACCCCCGCTACTGCATGCCCATTGTACGTGGCCCCTCAGCCAGTGTTGGTGGAATCTTGTTCTGGGGCGGCTGGCCCAGAGAAACAAAAGGTCTGATCACAGGCTGAGGGTTTGACGGCTGGCCAGGGTGATTGTCACACGGAGCGTGAGGCTCGCCACGGCCACCTCTTTCTCACTTCTTAACAGCACCAACCAAACACGCTCTTCTCAGTTGGGCCGAATCCATCTCCATACCGGAAAAAGAGATCCTCTGTCCGTGGATGAGTTTACTTTTTTCCCAGTTGACCTGAAGACCCAACTGACTATGTAGCACTCAAAGGGTGGGACTTTGTAGACTTCGACCCCTCGAATGCAAGAACACAGTGGAAGGGTATCTGAAGTACGTGTCCTTCAGGTCGAACGCTGCAGACCAATCACCGGGACGGAGCATTAGAAAATGCGTTTCTGCATTTGCAACTTGAACAGAAGCTTGTAAAGGGCCCGTCTCAAGAGACACAGGTCCAAGATTGTCCATAACTCACCACCTTTCTTGGGTACAATGGCTGTAGAAGCCGGTCTTCATATCGGCTGTAGGGACCGGCTCAGTCACATCCTTTGCCAGTAGGAGTGCGATGACCGCGCAAATGACAGATGCACATTCGCTGAACACCAAAGTGTAACGAATTGCGCAGAACATGGGCGGACTACGGCCAAACTGAATCGTATAGCCGAGTCTGCTGATACAGAGGAGCCAGCTGGATCGGTTGGGAGCACTTTCTAGGCTTCTACGAACCAGCCCAGGGGGACCAAAGGTACCACAGACGTACCCGGGGTGAGGCAGCGAGGTAGAGGACATGGACCCGGCTCGGAAGGCCCGAAGGCGGCCCAAAGCGGGGTCTGAGTGTGTGGTGCAACACTTACCTGTCTTTACATGATGGCAGAGATTGTGTGAGAAGGGGTGACCGGGTCCTCAAACCACACCCAGCTGCCGGCTGGCGATACAAGAGGTGACTGAGGGGTGCAAAGCTTTACAGGGTTGTACACCGCCAGTCTGGCCCTCTTGGGACCCAGGAGCAGAGGAAATGGCTCTTTCTTTGAAAATGTAGGAACAGACACACACACAAACAAAGAACTCCACCCAGCCCTCCACCGGGTGGAGGGAGTGGATCGTTGACCATCTCCATCCCTGAGTGGCCCGCTCAGGAACGCTTACGCTGATGCTTGCCACCTGGCTTGGCAGCGCCTGGAGGCCTGGGTGGAGGCTGCTGCAGTGGCTCAGTGGGAGCAGAGGCGGTGGTAGATGGACGCGACAAGCAGGCGGAGGATCTGCCCCAGGCGACGGGTGGAGGCAGCAGCGGGCCGCCAGGGCAGGATGTGCCGGATGGCCTCCGTCTGCTTCTGGGGCGGCAGAGAACTGTTGGGCGAAGTTCTCCACTGCGTCGCCGAAGAGCCCAACCTGTGATATGGGGGAGTCCAGGAATTGTACCTTGTCCGCATCCCTTATGTCTTTCAGGTTGAGCCAGAGATGACCCTCCTGGACCACTAAGGTGGACATCGCCAGACCGATCGCGTGAGCTGCAACCTTCATGCCCCAGAGGGCGAGGTCGGTTGCAGTGCGGAGCTCACCCATGAGCTCATGGTCTGGGCTACCCTCGTGCATGTTCATGAGTGCCTGGGCCTGGTGGACCTGAAGCAGCGCCATGGCATGCAGAGAGGAAGTGGCTTGCTCACAGGCTTTGTAAGCATTGCCCGTGAGGACGAACGAGAACTTACAGGCCTTACAGGGGAGACGAGGATCCCCCTTCCATGAGGTAGCGGTCGCCGGACACATTTGCATCGCGACAGACCGCTCCACTGGAGGGATAGCCTCGAATCCCTTCACTGCTCCTCCGTCAAGGGTAGTGAAGGGGTAGGAACTACTTAGGTGGTTTCTGGCAGAGAAAGGTGCTGTCCACAACCTAGTAAGCTCCTCATGCACTTCAGGGAAGAAAGGTACTGGGGCGGTGGGCTGAGAACCAGCCTGGCCCGCCCCGAGAAACCAGTCATCCAACCGAGATGGTTCGGGACACGGTGGAGGATTCCAGACGAGCCCTACCGCCTCGTGGTCCTTTTCAGCATAGCTGCCATCTCTGGATCTGGCTCGGACAGCGCTGGTCTCCCAAAGGGAGGCAGCAGAGCCGAGTCGTCATCTCCAGAGCCCAGCTCTCCCTCCGATGCTGCAATAGACATCCTGTCCTCTGGAAGGGCCCCGAACGAAACAGCTGGTCGGTCCACCACAGAGGAACCAGCGCGCTCATTGGGGAGCTCCACCGACTCCAGCCTTCTTCTGGGGAGTTGGCCCAGAAGAAACACTAGAGTGGGGCATGGGAATGGGGACTCCACCTTAGCGGACGAAGGCGAGTCTCGATCTCAGTACCGCAATGGTCATGTTCCCGCAGTGAGAAATGACTCATCCACAAAAGCTGCTTCAGCATGCTTTAAGCCCAAACACGTGATACAGCTATTGTGACCGTCAGAGGGGGACAGAGCTCTACCAAACCCAGGTGGAACGCACGGATGGAATGGCATCTTGAAAAAGACGCAAACACACCCGTGCTGCTCTTTCAGGAAATGGGATCCGTCACCAGTGCCGGAGCACACAGGGGAATGACCACGGCAACACTATACCGTGAAGCACTTACTACTTCTGCCCTCAACCGGCCGTCAACAAACACTCTTAGAAATTAAGTGCTGTTAAAACAGCAGTTGAGAGCTTTAGTATCTCACAATCACCGCTGCAACTCGCTGTAGAAACACCAGCACTGGGAGAGTCTTCCAGAAAAACACCAACACACTCGCTTGTTGTAACACAACAACACTCTTCAGAGACATTAACACTGATCGGCTCCGAAGCGAAAGACGACTGGTGCATGCATCCACTTCCGTATTTATACCCACGCTGCGGGGCGGAGCGGAGCGTGTGATGCAATTCACGCACGCCAATGTGCATTGGCTTGTTTTAACAATATTCGAAGATGACAAGCTCCCTAAGCGTGATCCCAATCAGTCTACGTCGGACGTGAGCAGCTGAAAGGGAACATGCATTTGCTATAGGAACACATAACTAGCATTGCAATGTTACTTCTTTGAGCGTTTAGTAGCAAATGCCTTCACTCCAGATGCTGATGTGCTGATTTGGCCCTGTACAATTTTGCTGAGATTGATTTGGGGTTTGCCTCGTGTTGTTTCTTTCTATCGTAATGTTTTGTGCTTTGTTTTGGTTAGCTGGATATTTCTCCAGAGAGCTGGTGTGAGGTTTCCTCCAGCTAAGTTTTAGCTCAAAGTCTTATGGGGGGGGTTGTCTTATGACTGGTTGTCTGTGTGTGTGTGCTAGATCAGTGATTGTTGGAGTCTGTCATTAGAATGTGAAGATATGTATCATAGCACCTTCCACTAACACCAGCTCCACAAGTAAACATATCCTTAATAGGATTCCTGTGAGACAGCCATGCGTGTGTGTTAGGTACGAAGGAGAGAGATGGGGTTAGGGTGAAGTTTACCGTAACCTCAATCTCACTCCTAATCCTTCCTTAAGGGAACATGACGGAACATGATTCCAATTCCAAAACCCAACTCTAAACAAAACCACACAGAGCACTGACCCCTCTCTCTTTCTCTTCCTCTTATCTCCTGAAATAGGGCGCCACGTTAAGTTGTTATAATAGCTGAAGTGACAGCTGGACTCTGAGTAACATTTATAGAACATACACTTTAAAATGTTGTGTTTTATCCTTCTTGAATCTAGACATGTTAGGTTTATGACATGCTAGACGTATTTGAATTAACATCACACTGTGTCCCAAACAGGCTTGGATGCAACAAAGCAGAAAAAAAGAAAAAAAAAAGAAAAAAACTTGCTTAAAAAAAACAATGCTTAAAGGGTGGAGGGTGTTTTTACTCACAGTTTCTAAAACATCCTTATTATTTATAAAACTCATAGACTTGCAGAAACACAAATATGAAACGACACCCTTTCTCTGTGGATTAGCTAGTAATATTTGCTGTTTATAACATTATTTACTATTAAATAATGAACAGCATATATTTAATATACAATGTTGCTGGTTGTACATTTCACAGATTCTTCAAACATTGCTGAATTTAGACTCGGAAATATTAGTTTTATGTCCTAACCAGCCATGACAACGACACAATTAGTATTATATATTATTATTAATATTATGCACAATTATTTGGTTATTATTATTCTCAGGTTGCAATGGGCCCCCTATGTGTGTATATATATATATATATATATATATATATATATATATATATATATATATATATATATATATATATATATATATATATATATATATATATATATATATATATATATATATATATATATATATATATATACTGTTCTTTACAGCTGTTTTCAGCAGTGATAATAATAATAATAATAAATGATTTCTGAAGGATCATGTGACACTGAAGATTGGAGTAATGATGCTGAAAATTCAGCTTTGCATTACAGGAATTTATATTTATATATATTCAAATACAGTGCTTAGCATAAGTGAACACACCCATGCTAAAGTTCACTAAAAAGAGGAATAATCTTTTGGAAATTGATCTTAATGCCTTAATTTAAAAAATGAGGACAACTCCAAGATAGAGATTGGCATGGTTTTATTTCAGTTAGCCTAATAGCTGGTTTGATTTGCATTTAAAGATGATCTTATGGAAAGTACCCCATGCCAATCTCTAGGTATGGTGAAGGCTATGTGATGATGTCGGGCTATTTTAATTTCAAAGGCCAAGGGAAATTTATCAGGATGCGTAGTATCCTGGATCCATGAAATAACTGGCCTTTAAAAGTAAAAATCTGCTTGCCTCTATGGGAATTTAACATAGGGGTGTCCTGACTTATGCACCCTGTATTTTAAGGAAAAACATTTATTTATTTACAATACTTTATTCATTCACAAAGAAAATTGGTGTCCTTAAAGGTTGGAGTTTTCCTAATTTTTTTAAATTAAGGCATTAAGATCAATTTCCAAAGGATGATTTCTTTATTCCTCTTTTTAGTCAACTTTAGCATGGGTGTGTTCACTTATGCTAAGCACTGTAGATAACAGTTATTTTAAATTCTAATAATAGTTCACAAAATTATGTACTGTATTTAAATGCATCCTTGGTGAGCTTAAGATCAAAAAATCTTACCGACCCCAAACTTTTTAATGGTAGTGTATATTTAAATGCAAAATGTTTTAGGGGTACAGTTAGGATTTGAATTAGGATTCGTCTGAAGTAATTATAATTAGCTTTAAATAAAAACAATACCAGTCTATGGTATGCAATCATTTTGATTGCTAGGTAAACCGGTGGGTGGATGGATAGGAGTGTGTGTGGGAGTAAGTCAAACTTGCTCACATGCCGAGGGCTGTTTAAACTAAAATGTTTGCATTTGAACCTTGAACTCTTGCTGTGCACAGAACATCTTCTCTGCTGTCATTCTGCAATAGTGTTATAAAATGAGAGAGACATACTGAGAGAGAGTGACTAACACATGGTTTAAACAAAACACTTTCACAGAGAAATTATACATTTACAGAGGTACTTAAATCAAGTCAAAGTGACCTAAAACACACCACCAAATACTTCAAAACATTCTCTCTCTCTCTCTCTCTCTCTCTCTCTCTCTCTCTCTCTCTCTCTCTCTCTCTCTCTCTCTCTCTCTCTCTCTCTCTCTCGCGCTATCTCTCTCTCTCTCTCTGTGTGTGTGTGTGTGTGTGTGTGTGTGTGTGTGTGTGTGTGTGTGTGTGTGTGTGTGTCTCAAACACTGACTGTTCCAATACTCAGATAAGACGATGGGAAGGATTCCACGCTGTAATGAGAAACAGATGACCACTTACATCAGTGTGTGTGTGTGTGTGTGTTTTGGCTTAGTTTTCACACATCATTATTATGGTAATTTTATTAAAAAATGTGTAACTGAATGTACTCAGTTATTCTACCCCTCCCCCCCCTCGATTTTTCTCGTCTCCCCCCCCCCCCCCAACACCCCATTCCTCCCACTTTCTGTCTCTTGCCTGGCCTCAGGTTGAACTTACATTAGCTTAAAGAGTGGTTTGTGTCTTTCTCTCACTCTACCCAATCAGTTTAGTCTTCCTTTGGCCTGAAACATGTATGCAAACGTTTCAAGCTTTTGTCCAGTTTGTGCCATTGTTTTTGTTTATCCATAAAGATAGCATGTTACCGTGCACAATTAATCACATTTAATGGCATTCATTGTTTTACAAGTTTCTCAGGGGAATGCAAAATGTTTTTTATTTAATATTAGCCTGGGAAAACCCAAGCTCATTCAAGCCCATTTCTAATTCGTCGAAATTGCGGCACCAATCAGAAACGTTGGGGCGGGCTTTACACAATGATGATCGCTCGGATTGGTTTTAGAGCGACGTCCGTTGGTGAAGCGCATCAACTTTTACATGCATTATTATATTCAAATTGCAAACACATGAGGACAGTCTCCATGTAAGACCCACTGGCAGATGAACGTGCTACTACATTTCTCTCCGAAACGGTAGGAAATTAAATTAGATTTAATAGAGGATTTTAACTGTGACACGATGATTGACAGGGCAGTTTAAGTGACAGGATGCACGCGACAGATCCGTCCGATAAAGATGACGAAGTAGTATGTCCCAAAGCTTGCCTACTTTTTTCTACACATTCAAAAGTAAATACCTTTTCTTCACAAAAAGAGTACATACTTTTATGGCGTAGTGTAACTTAGGTGAATTGGGACGCAGCATATGGCTTTACACGATGACGATCGCTCTGATTGGTTTTAGCGACATTCGTTGGTGACGCCCCTTTGGAAATTAGTTATTAAGGAAGCTTTGCCAGACTATAACTCAGTTACTACTGAGAATGGTCTGGTTTTAACCAGGCTAATTTGATATTATACTCAATGTCAATTTTTCGCCACCTTGACTACTTGACTACAACAAGTACGAAGGTACCCAGATAGCACACGACTATTTGATGTGAAACCTACATCTGGAAGACGTATTTTAAAGAGTGTTTGCTCATCTGCAATACGTCTATAGGACGTTTCTGTCAGATGTCAAATAGACGTTTAGAAGATGTCTTTAAGATGTAATGATTTAGAATGATTTAGAATGTATGTTAAACTGACATCTTCTAAACGTCTATTTGACATCTGACAGAAACGTCCTATAGACGTATTGCAGATGAGCAAACACTCTTTAAAATACGTCTTCCAGATGTAGGTTTCACATCAAATAGTCGTGTGCTATCTGGGTATGTACCACGGTACTTGCATTTTGTGTTTGCGTACTTGCATAGAGTATTTTTCATGCCTTATATGTCCTTCTCATTTACTTTTACCTTCTATCTCTCTCTTTTCTTTTTCTCTGTCTCTCTTTCTCTGTCTCTCTATCTCTCTGAGGGAATTAGACACTGAAATGGCATTACTGTATAAACACCATTGAAAGGAGAGCTTTGTGAACATGACCTAAGGGGGAAAAAACACAGTCATCACACATCATATCAAATATAGCCATTCCACTTTTCCATTACAGCTAAAACACCCCATTTCTCCCATTACAGAAGATAGAGGTCTACCTCCAAACCTTAACCTCTGACCCCCACAAATATGTGTGTGTATTCTTTGTGTGTATGTGTTGGATCATTTTGAAAGATATGAGATTGTTATTATTGCTTGTGATGCCCTGGAGTGATAGGGCAGATGATATTTGCCGCACACACACGGTGTTGGCATGTCTTACTGTTTGTGTGTGAGTAAACGTTTGTGTTGTGTATATGTGCAACACCTGGGGCGTAGAGATCTTGTATGGTGACTCAAGTGTTTCCTGTTTGGGGCATTTTCACGGCATCTTAACTGGTTTAATAATGACACATTGAACAATCCCCAGTGAACTTCTGTCCCTCAAGCAATGTAGATGCCCTATTGTAGACCATCCATCCTATAATCTGGGGAAATCTCAAAAAACTATAAACAAGTACTATAAGAACGTTTCTAACTCTAGAATCAATGTAAATCAATGAAAAAGTTAGAAATGTGTGTGTCCCTATATATATATATATATATATATATATATATATATATATATATATATATATATATATATATATATATATAGGCTATATATACATATATATAAAAGTATGAACTTTCTTATAACCAGCAGTCAGCTCCATTACCATATCCCAATTTGCACCAAAAGTGTTTGATGGTAGTTTTTATATGGTGAGAGTCTTTTAGAGTTTTATTTAAGCAGTATGTTTTATCAGATTGCAAACTTCCATAATCCATTTCATAGAGAGGAATAACATGAGTTCAGGGGGCTGAAACGACATGATATGAAACTTCCCCGCTGAGGGTGAGATGAGCTAAGACAGACAAATTGTTTCTCTCCAAAACAGGAAGTGAGAAAAAATTTCACTTCCTGCTCATGAGACAGTTGGGTGCATAAAGCCCAGAGAGACAATAGTGTGTCATATTCCTATTTTTTGTTTTGTTTTGTTTTTTACATCTGTTTTACAGTGTGTTTTACAGTTGTTGTTGTTGTTATTGTTTTTATTAATTTGTCACATGAAAATTGTTACACCATCTATCTTTGTCTTGAGTTCTTTTTCATCATTCCACCATCCTTCACGTGTTAGTTGTATTTGCCACTGTCTTTAGCAAATGTCTTCCTTCTCTTGATGATTTCCTGTGTTCATTCATCTCCATTTCAGATTTGATTGTTATTAAGTACATAGTGGCTGATATTGATATTCACAATACAAACAACAATCTGAGACAGCAGTAATCAACTTTTAAGATCATTACATCCAATATTAGCCAATCGAAACTATAATTCAAAAATTTGGGCGATTAAGTTTGCAACACTCTATGCACTCTGGGAAATTATATTTTTCTTCATTATTTATGTATTCTGTTAATAAATTTCCTTTGAGGTCAGGGTGGAATATTTGAAAGGGATATGTGGGTAGTTTCATTTTAGCTGAATTTTTTTTTTTTTTTTTTTTTTTTTTTTGGAGAGCGTGGGCATAAGATATGTATCATACATATTGTTTTATTATTTCATAATATCTTAATTTATTTTTGTATGATGTCAGTACACTAGAATTTAATTGAAGTCTAATGTGATCCTTTAAATCAGCTATTTACAAATGAATCGCGGGACTGTTATAGTGCTTAATTCATTCAATGCTATCAACTTTTAAAAGGAAGGATACAAATTATTCCCATATATGTTTTGTTGTTGATGTGGTACATTCAATCAATGTTTCATATTTAAAAATACAAAATAATCTCAATATTTGCCAGTGTGAAAACTGGATCCTGTAGCAAAACTAGTTTTACAATGACAAGAGAATGTTCTGAATAAAAATCTTACAGATGGAATCCCGCCCATGTTGCTTATTTGTTTGCTCATATTAGTCTGATGCAGTTTATGTACTTCATTAGTTTGTAATAATAGTAATAAAAATACAATTCATTCTCTCCTTCACTCTGGCCAGCTCAGTTATTGATTATTTTCTCCATATGTTCCATAACCTCTAATTTCCCAACAATTGGCTTAACACAAGAACATCAGAGGTCTAATTCAACCTCCAAAACGATCAATAACTGTGATTACACAGAGAAAGAGATGGATGATGATTTTTTTTTGGCAAAGGAATGACTGTTGAAGTGCCTTACTGTCAACAAAATGCTCAAAATGTTAAGCTTGCACATGCCCAAGAGGCATTTTTCTCATGTTTTTCGATTTATGTTTTTTTTTCTATTTAACACAAAACACATGGCTCAGACATTATGAAATAAAGACAATAAAACTTCCAATACGAATTAGTATAAATATAGATCACACAGCCCACAAAGGTTATTTAGCTGGAGACACATAGATATTGACTATTCTCTGAAATGCAAAGCCAGACTTAACAAGCTCAGTATTACAGCAGTTGAGTTGCATCTGCCTTTGTTTGATGTGTCTGTGCAGCAGATTTGATGTGAAGGGCAAAAACACATTATGTTTCTACATTATTACTTTAGATTGCAAGTGTATAAACCTGTTGTGATAACAAATGGATTATAACCTTATCAGGATATAATTGGCATCAACATTTGTAGCGTGACAACAACGTTTATACACATAACTTTTGTTATTGTTAACTAAAACTAAACCTATTTAAACAAGGCTTCAAAGATTGAAATAAAGCTAAAATTAAAAATATAATTATTTTTTTTTTTTTTTTGTGAAAACAAAAATTGTAATTGTTGCCTTGGCTTTAGTCTTGTTTTATTTCTTTTTTAAAAGCTTTTATTTAAAATAAGAGCTAATTCAAAATATAAATAAATAGTATATAATTAATACTAAAATAGCACTGACCTGAAAGCATTTGAAAATTTTGACACAAACGTTACCAAAACAGATTCCACTGCATGTATATCCTTTACAGTCAAAGCAATCCCAGAATGCATTGTGACAATTCAAGTTTTGTATGTCAAGATAAATATAGATCCCATACTAAATTCTTCAAGAGACTATAAATAGTCCTAAAATGTAACTGTAGCTTATTTTATTTCATTTTTGCATTTTTTTTTTTTTTCAGAGCTTTAACGGCAAACTTAAACAATACGATCGAATGCGTTTTCGGCTACCTCTGGAAGTGGATAATTTGTTTTTAAAAAAAACCTGTATTTAGTGTTGTCCACTTGTGATCCGATCAACCAAAACACATCTTAATACCAGGTGTAAACAGGGCCTAGAGTGTCTCAAATAAGCCACTTATAAGGTTCTATTTCAGTTAATTGTGTAGGTAGTAGACAAGGCTGCTCAATAGGGTCTGGAACAGTTTTCTTGGGAAGTTCCTACTTATGAGTTGTACTGCTGGCCAAAAATTACAATGCGATGTGCGTTGAAGTGATTTTGGTTGTGTAGTTTCGTATTTTCACTTCCCAACAAAGACATGAAGTGAAATGAAAAGTAGAGGTTGAGCATTAGCTGTGTAGCTAATGCTACTCTGTGTATTTTATAATTTATGTTCTGCCACAGAGAAAATTGAGAAATGTTGATATATCACACGAGACTGTCACTTCAGAAATGGACTGAGTAGAAATTCTAGAAGCTTTATCATTACTATTCTTCACCGATACATAAAATGACGCCAACAGGCTTGCATAATGAAACGTATGTATTAGCATTTCGAATTAGCCGCCACCATGATGCTTTAATTGACATGCCCCCCACTCTGAAAGTCTGGGCTCAAAGAAAATCCTGAGCTTCCCACTGGCAATTACAACATTGTGGCATTCATGTGTGCTCATCATGTAAATATGATCACGTCTTGAAGGCAACATTAGACAACTGTTGTTGATAGCAGCGCACAGGGTGCTTAAGAAAGACAAAAACAACGAAAGTGCAATACACCCTCTAAAGCCACTTTTTCAAATGTAAACTAATCTTACAGACAGTTTATTCATTCCGTCACCTTTTGTCTCGTTGTTTTCTCCGTCCTGTTTTGTGCTTTACAGACTCAGTAACAGACCTGTTAGCTTAGCGTGATGAATGTAGCCAATAACAGCACACACTGCTCCTCTGCCATTCTAATGTTACATTTACATATGCTTACCCGCAAGGCCAAAACACTCTCTCTTCTTCTCTGTGTTTCTCATTATCTTGTATCATATCTAACATAAATCTCAAGCGCAATGTGGCGTTAATTATTATTAGCCTAATTACAGTAGCTGACACAGCTATACTCTGTTTTGCTTTTCACGTGAAGGGAAGAAGGGGTGAATAGATGTCCCCACTTTTGAATTTCACTTTTTACTTCTTATTCACTAACCGCCCGCAATCGTACACTCTACACAGTTATTTTTTTTCTACCCAAATCTTGGGTTGAGCCATTTGAGTAAATTTTTTTGGTAATTTTTTAGTGTTTGAGTAGTTTTTTATGTTACCCAGCTGCTGGGTCAGATGGAACAACCCAATGTTTTGGTAGCTCAGTCAGTGTTTCAACCATGGAAAGGCGTCAGTAAAACAGCTTGTAAACAATGTCTTGTAATGTCACATTTACCTCAGAAAAACCATATCCAGTGACCATAAACTCGTTAGTCAGAGAGAGCAACTCTAGAGAGGAGCATTTTGCTACAGTAAATACATGCACCATATTACATATTCATTATAATTGTTAATGTTCTTCAATATTTAATGCATGTTTGAATAAATCTGGCAAGTTTTTATGACAGCCACCATTTAAATGTTTATATCTCATATAACTTTATTATTATAAAAATAAATAAAAGTGTAATTTAAGTGTTTGTATACTAATCAGTTAATTTTTACCTTCAATGAAGCCTAGTAGGCTACAACTGACTCCCATAGTTTACAGCATTAGTTAAGAGATGTTTTCCTTGAGAAAAGTTGCCATGTATTGCACCTGATATCCAAAATAATCAATATTGAATCGAATCGAAATCAAATCAAATTGCAAGCTTGTGAATCGAAATCGAATCGAATTGTGAAATTTGTGTCAATACCCAGCCCTACTATTTGTGAAATGAGCTTAAATGTATGCAATATGTCTTCAAAACTATATAAAATATGCTATACTGTAAAATATGATCAAACAAGGAATTATCATGCAAACCAGTAGTTGTGTGGAGTTTTTTTTTTTTAAGTTTAGAGTAAGTTAATCCGTAAACATTAATTCATGTATGAAGTAAAAAAATAAAAATAAGAAAGAAAGAAAGCTGGTACTGTAGTAAAAATGAATCAATCCAGTATGCTGGGTTAAATATAAAACCCAATTTGCTGGGTAAAATTAGCCCAACATGTGTTCTGTCCTATATTTACTCCGCCCTTGGGTTGAAAACCATCCAAATTGTTTTTTGTTGT
Organism: Scardinius erythrophthalmus; assembly: GCF_964197995.2. Taxonomy (NCBI): domain Eukaryota; kingdom Metazoa; phylum Chordata; class Actinopteri; order Cypriniformes; family Leuciscidae; genus Scardinius; species Scardinius erythrophthalmus. Next base: position 18,118,884 of record NC_138224.1, on the reverse strand, counting down.
TGTTGTTGTTGTTGTTTCACCTAGTTTTTTTTAGAGTGTAGCAAACTAGTTTGCAGAAATCTGCATAAAAATAGTAAGTCTACCTGTCATTCTTTCTTTGTGCTGTAGGCTTTTATAGATTGCACTAATCACAATTTATGTGTCATTAATTCCGCACTTTTTCTGCTGGTCATGAAAGTAAATGGTCATCAACGTCTCATGCATTTGAGCAAACTTTCAGTGTGTTCAGCGGTAAATTTATACTGTACAGTCCCAGTGAAGTATGTCAGATTGCTGTAGTCTGATGGATCCTCCAGAACATGGCTCTCAGAAATGCCCCACAAGATTGGAAATTGTGCCATTTAAAGTGTTTTCAGCCCATTTTGTGGGTGTTGGTGCCATTAACTGAATCCTTAAAGGGAATTCTCCAAGTAAATTGTCTGCTTTATCACCTTTTCGTTCCATCATCTGACATATTTCCATCGGAAATTGACTGGATTATGAAAAGTGGGCATTACATACCAACACAGAACCAGGTAGGCATTTGGAAGAAAGGCATCATAAATGCACAGCGTGCAAATTTGCCAGAAATTAGTTCCGTAATTACCTAACAGGTCATTCTTTTCTGCTTTTCTAGATGATACATATAATGACTACAGACAAGGTAACCTGTCCACACCTCATCCACCAGGTATGCTTAACGCCGTTTGCATTGATCTTCATCGTGTTGTGACAGAGATAAGGACCCATACATTTTATAATTACATTCAAAAGCTCTCCAATCTCTGTATTGCTCCTGTCCTCCCTGGACGGGCAGGCTTTATGAAGCTTTGACTGTGAACAGAGGCAGCACTTTATTTCCGCCTGGTTAGGCAGAATAGATCCTCATCGAATCGCTCTTTTTAAGACAATGTGCACGTGGGCGTATGGCTTTGGGCTTATTTGACAGCATCAAATGGATTTCAGAAGAAAGGAAATATCGTCGTTTATGAAATAATCCCCTCATAGTTATTTCATCCTTGCGCTGGTGTGCGTGCCGTCGTTTTGAGCCTTTCCTCATTTTCTTATGTCCTTTTTTCTTTTTATTTATGCTGAATAGATGCTGAGAGAGGAAGAGAGGAGGGGGAACAGACTTTCAAAGGATGATGTTATAGCCTACTTTATTTAGATTAGACGTGTTGATGATATGGGCTGTGAATTATGGCTGACGTCTCGGGTCAGTGTCTCTTCGAGAAGACAACAAGAAAGCGCCCGTTTCTCGTTTTCCATCTACGTCTGTCTCTCATACATCTCCTCGCCTTGAAAAGGAGAGGAGATGTATGTGTGTGTGAATGTATATAAATATGGTCGCTAACAAGATTACAGGCCACGAGTGAATGGATGATGCGGAAAAGGAACGTTGCACATGTTTTAAGAAGCTATGTTTAAGAATAACACTCTCAAACCCACACAAACCTACCGCTTTCCAGAAACCAGGATTCTGCTGTCTTGTGGGTTTGTTAAACAGAGCTCTTTGCTCGTTATTTAGCCCGATTTGGTTGGTGTGGTTGTAATGTTTATGGTGTCAGCCAAAGTGGCCGGGTTGTTTATAGGGATGTCGTAGATGTAGGCTTGCTTTGTGAAGATGTGACCGTGACACAGCACATGTTGCGTAAATGCTAGTAGTGTTAGTGTACATTTTAAATTAGCCGCTTAAATTAACCTATTTTCTTTCACGTTCCTGATTTTACAATTAATTAGTGCACATTAACTCTTTCCCATCAGCATTTTTTTTTTTTAAGTTGCCAGCAACCGCCAGCATTTTTGATAATTTTCACAAAAATGTCATGGCCCTAATGGATATCTACATTTGAATGCGAGTAAGTTTCATTAAAAAACAGCAACATTTGTAAGAAAAAAAAGCTGAGAAAATTGTGTTTTTTCAAAGACTACAATGTGCATTAGCAATGTTTTTATCGCTTGTTTCTGCTCCTTTTTCGTCTGTTTCGATCTGGAGATTCTGTCAGTGAAAACACGGAAAGTCGGAAAATTCCATCAATGGCAGAGAAAGAGTTAAGTTGCAGTCAAGCAATTCAGCAGTCAATTTTTTAGGCAAAATCCAGTCATTACAATAGGAATACGCACAATAAAGAATTACGTATAAGAGCGAAAGATTTCCCCGACAGATTTTGCAAAAATTTGCAGAAATTTGGATGATTTACCTTTACCTCTCGAATAATTACCTTTATTCTGAAGAAAAAATAATTAATAATTGCGACTTGCAATGTGGCTAATGCGTAATGTTAACCAGTAGCATTGTTTAAGCAAACTAGCATTCAGGTCGTACTTAATTGTGGTGAAAACAAAATAAAAAAAACTCCACAATTCGCTACAAAATGTTACATTTTGAAAAAATATTTTGTTTTAATATTGAAATTTTAAGGTATAAAAAGTTATTTTGTTTGTTTTCTTGGCGAGTGTGACTGTAGTCTTCAATGTTATACTGACATCTGTTGGTGTGGATGTACAGTAGCGTAACATTTTAGTTACCAATTCCATTCAGTCCCTTATGTTGTGGTGTTGCAACTAATGCAAATTAAGATGATGGATTTGCTAGTCCTCATAATGCTTTCACCAATAAAAAGTGCATTATTTGACTGGATATGCACTTTTACATCTTTTTTAATGAATGCAATTTCTGACAATACTATCTTCAATTGTAAAACAAAATGCGAAAACAGTATGACAACATAGATTGTGATCTCACTGTCATATAGTCGAACTCAACAGTCATTACAGTTGCAGACATAAAGCAATAGAGACATAAGTAGTCTCAGTTCCAGTGTTTTTATGCATCCATGCACTTAATTTCAAGAGAACTGAACCATCCTCATACATAGTGGCTTACTTTGGGATAGACAATAATAGAACTATTAAAAACAATATTAATTTTAAACCATTTTAAATGTATGTAATCAATCTCTGTCTGTTTTTTCAGCAAAGCAGAACTCTGATTATCTCTGTGCCGGTATCACCATTGCCTTGTGTAAAGGGGGGCAGGACCACAATTGATTTTGGTAAATATGCACAAAAAAATAATATTTACAGATAATTGTACTCTTACCGTCACTCACTATCCCTAATTGCATAAGTGCATAATGATTATTGGTGTATTGTCAATATAAAAGGCCTCAAAAAAGGCCGTAATGCATTAGTCAGTCATTTTGGGCTGCAATATTTTTTTTTTAAATCCCACAAATTCAGGGAACTGACCATTGCAGAAATAGCCTATATATATATATGCATATTTGTTCAGGGTTAAAGAGGTAATTTTTCATTTAAGGCAAGCCTTTTTAACATAACTTCAAATTTGTCAGTCATACTATAAAATTTTTCGTTGCATATAACTTTTTTAACTGTGGAAAAATTACTTTAGCACAGCATTATCTTTGTGACATTTCCCACAGTGTTTCCATTAAAACGTAATGGGATAAAGTGTTCTGATTTAACTCTTTCCACACCATTTATGGCACATCGCTTCATGGAAAAGTTCTGTGTAAACCAGAAGGAGCGGATAGAAGTTGTTTACGCACAAGTATTCAACCGCATATAAATCAAAATTACCTAACGTTATTGAGAAAAATATTGACGCCCACGAAGTTTTGGGGGTGTATGGAAGCTTGTTTCCACCACTGAATAATAAATAAATAATAATAATTGCGACTTTTTATCTCACAATTCTGACTTTTTTTCTCACAATTGCGATATGTGACCCTGGACCACAAAACCAGTCTTATGTGTATTTTTTTTTTAATTGAGATTTATACATCATCTGAAAGCTGAATACATAATCTTTCCATTGATGTATGGTTTGTTAGGATAGGACAATATTTGGCCGAGATACAACTATTTGAAAATCTGGAATCTGAGGGTACAGAAAAATCGAAATATTGAGAAAATCGCCTTTAAAGTTGTCCATTTCTATTGGCGATAGTGCTGCATCCATTCACAAAAATAAATGTTTTATATATTTAAGGTGGGAAATTTACAAAATATCTTCATGGAACATGATTTTTACTTAATATCCTAATGATTTTTGGCATAAAAGAAAAATCTATAATTTTGACCCATAGGCCTACAATGTTTTGTTGGCTATTGCCACAAATATACCCGTGCGACATAAGACTGGTTTTGTGATCCAGGGTCACATATATCAAGTCAGAATTGTGACTTTTTTTCTCAGAATTGCGAGATATGAAGTCAGAATTGTGAGAAATAAAGTCGCAATTCTGAGAAATAAAGTCGCAATTACGAGATATAAAGTCGCAATTGCGAGATATAAAGTCGCAATTCTGAGAAATAAAGTCGCAATTGGGAGATATAAAGTCAGAATTGCATGATATAAAGTCGCAATTGCGTGTTATAAAGTCAGAATTGTGAGATATAAACTATTCTGAGGTAAAAGAAAAAAAAAAGTCAGAAATGCGAGATGTAAACTCGCAATTGTGAGATAAAAAGTCACAATTATTATTATTATTTATTTATTATTCAGTGGTGGAAACAAGCTTCCATAGGGGTGTTGATGGACTTGATCTGTGATAATTCATGTTTTGATTATTGTTCTGAATCCAATCCAGACAAAGTCTTTAACAAAAACGCGATTTTCTCAGCTTTTTGTTCGAAATGCTGCTTTTTAAGTTAAACTAACTCACATTCAAATATTGATTTTTTTTTTTTAAGCAAAGGTTCTGTTCTATCTTTTGATACACTATGTTCACTGTTTACATAAATATTCTGGGTCCCATGAAAGATCTGGCGCTGACTGGCAACTTAAAAATAATATTCTGGCAGGGAAAGAGTTAATTGTGATCTCACTGTCATATAGTCGAACTCAACAGTCATTACAGTTGCAGACATAAAGCAATAGAGACTCAGTTCCAGTGTTTTAATGCATCCATGCACTTAATTTCAAGAGAACTGAACCATCCTCATACATAGTGGCTTACTTTGGGATAGGTCAGAGGTCTAAATTGAGTATGTCTCTTACAAACATTCATGTGAATAGTATTATTATGTTTTTAGAGAGGATAGATTGTCGTTTTTTATTCCTTTCTTCCCCCTGCTACAGTAAAAACAAGCCAGTAGGAGAACTTTGACCTGATGATATTGAGCAAGAGATACACAGGAAACTCATGCTCCATGCATGTGTTAACTTACTTTATTTCACCCTCTTTCATTCACATATGATATAAGAATATGATATGTATAAGACAACTAAGCAGGGTTTACATTAAAACAAACACTTCAAGTATAGTTTTACCTTTATTAATCTGAATTACCATAGTTTATGTGTGTTAGTTTATCTGCAGTTAGAGCACAGATAAGGTGGTAGCCCTAAAACAGGATGTGGTGATGCGTCAAACAGGAAGTAAGCCTTGTCAGATACATTAATGTCACGTGGAATGGGTGTCTGTCTTCTCATTTGACTCACAGACCTAACTGCTTTTTCTTCTTCTTCTTCTTCTTATAATAATAGTTTATGACAAAGCAACATTTCCATTTTAAGATGGCCATTTAAAGTTTACCTGCTATGTTCTTGGCCATTGTTACAGTTTGCGACAAAAACATTTCAATATGTACTAATTGTGTTATAAGGTACTGAACAAAGTATGCTCCAATAGGCTTTTTAAATGACTGAGACCTTGGCTTTTACAGCGGTTGACCGCATTAAGGACATCATGGACATCAACAACTGTCAGGATATCAAAAAGAGGGGTACACCTATTACAAACAAGCATTTCAGTTTGTTTGGTAAAAATTTGCCATTTAGTCCACTTTTTGAAGTATCTACATCTGGTATGTAGCCTAATGAACAATACTAATGAATGCATAACGATTTAAATAATATGTGATTCTTTTTTTTGAGCAACTTATATACTTTGTTATTAGGCCTTTTAGCACTATTGTAATTATTATTAATTTATTAATTAAATATGCATTGTTGTATGTGTAACATAGGCACTGAAACATCCTCTTTTTATATGTCTTTAGTATGTACTTTACATCTGCACATCTATTTTATGTACATTATGACATTAATACAGTACCGGTCAAAAGTTCAGTGTCACATGATCCTTCAGAAATCATTCTAATATGATGATTTGTTTTCAATGTATCAGGTTCCAAAATAATATTAAGCAGCACAACTGTTTCCAACATTGATAATAACTGAGTATCAAATCAGCATATTAGAATGATTTCTTAAGGATCATGTGACACTGAAGACTGGAGTAATGGGTGATAAAAATTCAGTTTTGCGTCACAGAAATAAATTATATTTTAAAATACATTAAAATAGAAAACCATTGTTTTAAATTGTAATAATATTTCACAATTTTACTGTTTTTTCTGTATTTTTGATCAAATAAATGCAGCCTTGGTGAGCATAAGAGACTTCTTTCAAAAACATTAACAATAACTTGCAGTATGTACAGCACACATAAAGAAAACTGTATCAAATGCCTTAAATTGTAATTTAAGTACACCTAATATAAATTGAGACCATGTAAAGTGTTATTGCTGAGCCTACTTACCCATTTTGACTTTGCCATTTAGACTTTAAAATGGAGAACAGTGTGGCATTTTAGTTTCGTTGGCACTAGTCGTAACACAGAGTTATAAAGATCTGTCTGTATAAAATCCTCTGTAAAAAATGTACAATAGGTTGCATACGTTGTTTCGGATATTACACAGAGGTTCGTAAAGACATGAGGCGGAGAGAGAGAGAGAGAGAGAGAGAGAGAGAGAGAGAGAGAGAGAGAGAGAGAGAGAGAGAGAGAGAGAGCTGGAGTGATTGTGAGGGGCGGAGGAAAGAGAGCCTGTTCTCCCCGCTTATCACACTCAGAGCAGTGCAGAGAGACAGTCGGAGTAACAGCGCTCACTCAGTCACTCAATCAACCGCATTCTGTCCGAGCAAAGCCCGAGCTGCCCGAGCCTCAAGCATGGTCTCTATAATCTCAGACCTGGACCCTCTCAAGAGCTGGAACGTGTTAAGGTAAGACCCGAGCCGACCCGAACATGCATGCGGAGAGAGAGCGAGTGTCTCCATCTGCCCGCGCTGAGGACGCGCTCTTCCGCTCGACTCCAACACAAATGTTGTGAGAATTACGCACGGTTGCGTGTGCCATTTCGACTCGAAAAAGTGTGTGTGGGACTTTTTTCCCCCCCTTGAGTTCGCACATATACTGTCATGTGTCTGACGCATGGAGTGTCTTATTAACCCTTTGAGAGACCAAGCCCTCCCCCGAACTCACCGGGAATGAGGAGGTTTATCAGACCGGGCGCGTCTCATCTCATCTGTGATGCGGGATGATGGTGCCCGGAGCTGAGAAGACGCGGTGCGCATCGCTTCCAGCTTATATAGAATAGTTCATTAATGCACTTTAAGTCAATCGACTTTTTTTCTTTTTTTTTTTTTTTTAAATACCCCCTTAGGATCTTGATATGATATGGCATTGCGCATCTCAAGTTATTGCGCAAACAAGTGTTCGTCTTTAAAGTCGGTTTGTTTGTGTGTCTTTGGTTAAACACTCTTGGATATTTATCTAGTGTTTCTCAAACTAAGCTACCAAGACTGGACATTATAGACATGCTGAACCTAACCCTAACCTTTATCTATGGACATTTATTGGCATTTTTTGGACATCATACCTGCTTTCAAAACTGCCCAAAATGTTAACTAGGGTGTGAGATGGGCATTGTGTAAACTCAGTTCTCTAAGTTTTTGGGGAAGTATAAAAGGGTAACTGAAACCACAGAAAGCATGTCATGATGTCAAATTGTTCCGCTTTAGTTCTCGGAAGCCTGCACGCTTTTAGAGGACAGCATATGACCCAAAAATAAGATTAAAAAATATTATTAAATTAGATTAGATAAGATTATTAATAGTTTTAAAAAGTTATTCACTATTTTTGTGCACATTTGCATTATATAAAATGGAAACCTTGTTGTATTATTTTAATTTAATACTGTGAAGCTGCTTTGATACAATCTGTATTGTGAAAAGCGCTATACAAATATACTTGACTTGACTTGACTTGATATAAAATAAATATTTTAGTAAATTTGTTGACTTCATAAGCTCCATCCCTGATGTTTTGGACAAATAAATAAGAGGTTCAGTCAGAATTTCTAATGTCACTTTAAAATCATGTTTGTAATGAGGGTATGAAGTGCTCAGGATCTGAATACTCTGGATCTTCATATATAGTTCAGGATTCTGGGTTGTTGTAAATTGGGGCGCCACTGTATTCCACACTGAATTATGAAAATAGATCAAGGGTATAAAGATGACACGCTGTGCTCTCTCAGAAGAAGTGTTATTTTTGGTCAATTATTTATTCCGATAAGCAGGTCACTGCCTTGAGTGCACCAAAAATGCACATACATGGCACATCCTCAAATGTGTACATGCTGTTGGATTTTTTTTTTTTTTTATGTGTAAATCCTGTATTGATAGAACCCAGTCACAGTCTTGCTTTAATAGCTTTACTGTGTAGGTGACAGACAACTGCTGCATTTAAGTAGACGTTTCCTGATCGATGTAGCACTATTAGTCAGTATGTTCCTTTTCTTTCTCGCTGACTGACACTCACAATCACGGTTCCACCCCAGAGCCGTTCAGGGCATAATCTTCTGTTCAGAGCCGGAGAGAAGGGGCTGATGAGGGGGATGTGTGATGGATCGCTATTTGTCTTTTCTTCTTTATTAGTGTAGAGACTCTAGATTAGCCAGAGGAGCAGCTGCTGGACCGCCTTAATAAAGACCAGCTTAAGTTTTTCTTTTGCTTCTCTTTACGTTTCTCTCTTTCTTATGTGACTCTAGGGTACACTGCACTGTGGCATTCTTTACAGCCTAATGAAGCCACCAGACGACCCAGAACAGTGTTGTCTAATTAGCACACACTCGTGTGTGTGTGTGTGTTTATGTTGCACCCAATTAACGTTCTCATTATCTCTCCTTTAGTTCAAACCCCTTTCTTCTTGTCGTCCTTTATTTGAGTGTAAATCTGAGAAAATAGAGAGCAGATAAAAATTGGATCCAGAAATAACTTTTGCTATCTATTAAGTTGATTTTTTCCGGGTGCGACTTTGACGTGCTGCGCAAACAAAAAACTCCAGCGTCTGCGTCTCCTCGAGTTTCTACCGAATCAACACCTCTGAACATCTCGCCGCCCGCTTGCAATCATTTCAGCCAGGTTCAAATACATCATCTTGGATGTGACGCATCGTAACGATATCGGATTTTTCTTAGGATCAGTGCAGTGGAAATTTCCGACGTGCTTCATTTCTTTTTAGGGCTCAGCTCTCTGCAGGATCACTCTGTCATGATCCCACTTTTCCTTCATGAGGGCTTGATGCATTTTTAACACGGACGTCGTTTGAACAATAGACTTGCAGATTTCTTTTGTATTAAATGTGTTTTATCATTTACAAAAGAACTTGATGGACTGATGTAATTTTGTTACATGCAAATGCCAAAGAACATAATAGTGATCTATCTATCTATCTATCTATCTATCTATCTATCTATCTATCTATCTATCTATCTATCTATCTATCTATCTATCTATCTATCTATCTATCTATCTATCTATCTATCTATCTATCTATCTATCTATCTATCAAATCTAAGGGAATATGAGAATATTGTGTTCACCTCCGCAACTTTTTACCTTCCTCAAACTTGCGCGAATATCTTGCGAAAAACGAAGCCAAGAGATGCAACTCTGTTCTGTCACTGCAAGCAACCAGAACAAAAATACCATGGAACTCATGTCCGCCCACACAGACACACACACACAATGAGTCACAAGCACATGCATAATGTCCTTACACACACATACAGGCACACAACAGCCTCTCTGTCACGCTGACACACACACACTGTGCTCTGCGCGCTTCGGAAGGCAGGTTGAGTCGGTAATGAGAGGCAGCATGCTTATTAATACCACTTGATTACATTGAAAATTACTTTAAATAACAATGACAAGTTGTTGCTTTTATTGAATTAGCGGAGAGGCAGGCGGGGGAGATGATTTGATTAGAGGCGTATTTAAACACGACACTTGGTGTTCTTGCGCCTGATAGCAGGTAAACTTGCATTCTTGTTGTGTTTTTACATCCTTCTGTCTTTCTCCCGTTTTAGTAAAACAAGGAATCAAATTGTTTTTAGGCCAGAGAGAGAGAGAGAGGCGATGGTAGAGAGGCAATGGAGTGGCAAGCATCCGTCTTTAGCAGTGGGTGACCTCTGACCTTTGCAGTGTTGGTTTTAATGAACGCTGTTAGCGGCAACGGCTCAGAGTGTGTGTTTAAGCCTCTGCCCAGGACGCATCCGTAATTATCTGGCTGAGTGGCTTTTCTGTGCGCGTGCGTGTGTGTGTGTGTGGGCGGCTCATGCCGTTAGCCTGTCCCTTATCCTCGGCATTAGTGGCTGGCTGCAGACAGTGGCGCACAGACGGGCGGCGCAGATGAACGGCGTTGCATGCTGATCTCTGCACCTGTACCAGCCTCAGACACACACGGCCGTGCGCGTCACTCCTACCCGTCAGGTCTGGGCACTGCGCCGCAACGAAGAGAATAAGCTCCTTAACTGAGCAAACATATCTACAATAAATAACCTACAATATATATCTGTCTGTCTGTCTATCTATCTTTCTATATGTCTGTCTGTCTATCTGTCTGTCTATTTATCTGTCTGTCTATCTATCTTTCTATATGTCTGTCTAGGTAGGTAGTCACGAATACAGAGAGACAGATGAAGAGTCTGTTTGATCAGATTGACAGAAAGATAGATAGTTAGACAGCCAGATACACATATAAACGTGACAGATAGAAATATAGATAGACAGATAGACAGGTATATAGATAGAGAGAGAGAGAGAGAGAGAGAGAGAGAGAGAGAGAGAGAGAGAGAGAGAGAGTGATAGATAGATAGATAGATAGATAGATAGATAGATAGATAGATAGATAGATAGATAGATAGATAGATAGATAGATAGATAGATAGATAGATAGATAGATAGATAGAGAGAGAGTGATAGATAGATTGATAGAGAGAGAGAGAGAGAGAGATAGATAGATAGATAGATAGATAGATAGATAGATAGATAGATAGATAGATAGATAGATAGATAGATAGATAGATAGATAGATAGATAGATAGATAGATAGATAGATAGATAGAAAGTGATAGATAGATAGAGAGAGAGAGAGAGAGAGATAGAGAGAGAGAAAGAGAGATAGATAGATAGATAGATAGATAGATAGATAGATAGATAGATAGATAGATAGATAGATAGATAGATAGATAGATAGATAGATAGATAGATAGATAGATAGATCAAAATAGAGATAAAAAAATCCATTCACTCCTTTTTTTTTTAATCTTCAAAAAGTCTAAACACTCAATAATCAAGCCATTTGGATTTTCTGAGCAATATGATGTCATATTGCTCAGGCTCCGCCCACGACCGCTGACGGACTGTCCCGTATTAGCATATTTCCTCCCTCAGCCATTTGTATACTGTCTGCCAAGGCATCACTTACGTGTCTTGTGTCGACACCCCTGAATAGAAGAGAGGGGTGGAGTGAGCAGTGGCTCATTATCATTTAAAGAGACATGCACCGAAATGGGTCGATGTGAACTGTTTTTGAGGAGGTAAAAAGGGTGTTGTTTTACTCAACCATTGAGAAATTTTAACCAAAGTATGTTACAAACTTTACATGAAAACCCTAAAGAATCATACCAACTTGTGGAAAATGGGCATCCGATGACCCCTTTAAAGTAAAATCAATTAAAAATGTGTTCCTGTAAGTGTATATTTGTTGTTTTCAGTTAGTTAGTTGTGTGCTCTTGTCCTGTGAAAGCTCACAGTAATGAGGAAGCGGTGGAGGAAGAGATGTGGCAGTGCAGGCTGGAGGTGAAGACAACATTTGATGAGTGTGTGCGTTGGATCCGCTGCTCTCCAATAGAGTTCTGTATTATTGGCTCTAGTCAGTGTGGCGATGCACTGCCCTCCGCCGTCTAGGCAGTGTTACCCATTATGCTGTCTGCGTATGTGTGTCTGTGCGTGTTACCAATATTGTTCCAGAGTCTGACATTTTAGGAGGCTACGTGAGCTACCCAGATGGGTCTGCACCACTTGAAGTTAAACCCCCACCCCTCTCACACACACACACACACACACACACACACACACACACACACACACTCTCTACCTAGAGAACGTAATTACAATTATCAGCTCACCCATCACAATTACAGCTGAAGGAGAGAGAGAGAGACAGGGAAATGAATGCAGTCAGAACAATAGATGCTCGAAAGAATGAGACAGCGAGAGATAAAAGTCGAGAGGAGATGGATGGAGACGGAGAGAAATCGTATCACTTTTTTTATAGACCTGCCGTTGTACTTCCTGTGGCCCGAATAACACTATCCTTGACAAACAGAATCTCCTTACATTTCCTGTGCAAAAGAAAAATCTCTTTAATGTCTCAATAGTTTCTCAAAGAATGCAGTGAGATTCAATGGAGTTCTATTTGAAACTCTTAGTCCTGCTTGTCAGATTTTTCTAGTGAGGAGGAAAAAAAAAACAACTAGTAGACATATTTTGCATTTCAAAAGAATCACCAGATACAATACAAATCTGAGATTATTTATTTCTCAGCAAAGTTTTTTTGAAGATCTGAGCTATGTATTTAGTTTAATTTTATATCTCGATTCTCTTTCTGTTTGTGTCATTTGTCTCTTTTTTAATTCTCATAAATGTGACTTTTAGGAGACACATCTGATACCTCCTGAGCAACATTTGAGACAAATTTACTGGTGTTTCCTGATATGGTACTTTAGTATTTCTTGCTATTCCGAATATTATGTGAGAGTGTATGTTTGTGTGAGACACAGAAACCGACCCACCCCCATTTGGCTTGTTGAGGCAATTGGGAAATGGTCACAGGATTTTAATGAGAATCTGTGTGTGTGCGTGTGTGCAGTGCATTGTTTAAGCCGTAGGAGAGCGCAGGGCTCAGGACAGAGACTCTTTTCAGGCCGCGCTGAATGTCCATGATTAAAACCGGCCTGAACGTCTGACTGTCTGAGAGAGAGACAGAGCCTATTGTCATCTCTCTCTCTCTCTCTCTCTCTCTCTCTCTCTCTCTCTCTCTCTCTCTCTCTCTCTCTCTCTCTCTCTCTCTCTCTCTCTCTCTCTCGTTCTGTGTGTGTAGGCAGTTTTCTATGATAAGGTTGAAATCCAGAGAGGCATATCAGTGCTGGTTTCCTCCTACGCTAGCTCTGAGAGAGGAGAATGTGCTGCAGCTATGTTTGAGGAGAGTACTTCAGGAACCATTCATAGAGCTTTCACACACACACACACACACACACACACACACTCACACGCACACGCACTTCTACCCATGTAACTAGCAAACGGATGTTTCACCTTGCTGTCGAAAGTAGTACCATCTCTTTTCTCACAAATGTACATGCACACAACATGAACCTAACTGCTAAAGATGACATGAGGACATTCCTTAATGTATTTTGTCAGATATGTTTAGTAAGGTATCTGTTATCAGTTTTGTGTAGAACAAGAAGGTGTTTTGTGGTTGTGTTTAGATGCTAATGCTAAAGTCGTATGCGATTCATATTTGGCATTACTACTCTTTATTTAGATTCCCGCATCAATCTTCCCGCTAAACTTGGCAGTAAATGTTAATTTCAGGTTTTGTCAAACAATCTTAAAATGATTAGGGCAAAAGTAAGCAAGATATCACTGACTGTTAGTTCTTTGTGCAAAATCACATGGGTGTTTTGTGGTAGATGCTAAATGCGAAAGTCTCATGACATTAATTTGTGGCATTCATACTCTTCGTCCGAGTCCCGCATTGACGTTCTCTCTGAACTTGGTAGCAGATAATGTTAATTTAGAGTTTTGCGAAACAATCTTAAAAATTAGGCACATACTGTAAAGCATAAGCTGCGTATAACCAAATACAGACTCTTTCTTAATACTCTATTCTAGCACTCTTGAACTCAAAATTTAGTCTTATTTTAGCATGTAGCATCTGGGAACTCTGAATATTACATTATAAATGCACTGGGGGAAATATATTTTGGCACTCTTGGCTGCGTATGAACACCATGTCGTTTATATGTGAGTGTGTGCTGCTTTATGAAATTCTCAGTCAACAGTAGAGCAGGATTATTGTTGAAGTGCCTGGATTCTGCAGCCTCATGCATATTTACAGAGAAACACTCCTCATGTTCACTGCACTCCTTTATTAAAAAGAACGAAGTGTCTTTCCAGATGCTTTGCTTTGGGAGAGAGAGATGACACACACACACACATGCAAGAGGGAAACAATCTATCTTTGGCCACACGCTGATATCATTTGTTAGGTTTTTACGGCACAGTTTAAAAAGGTTTGTGGGAAGAGGTTGACCTCCATTTTACTGTGACATGCATATCTACATGTTAAAAACGTGGTGAATGAGATTGTAATTAATTGACTGGACAAATACATTTCCATTACAGACCACTGGAGTACAGAAAACTAATTTATACATGTGCTTATGTAGACCTATAATGTGTGTTTTTGTTGTTGTTTTTAAATAATGTCTGACAGGAAATGACAATTAGGTTCGGTCTTAAATCTTGTGAAATTATCAGACAGTTTCTGAAGTTTATGTGTTGTCCTTTGGACATGGATATCGCTTTGAGTTTGCATTTTACCTCAAGCGTTTTCTTCGTCTTTAGGCTGACACTGTGATAGCTGAGCTAAGCTAAACATGCTAGCATCTAGTATATTTTTTTTTTCCTCTCTTGTCTCTTTTTCTTTCCTTTTATCCTTCGTTGTTTTGCCTCGCTGGCTGTCTGCAAAGTCCTCTATCCCTTAACCCCAGCTGAGAACACACGTGTGTGTGTGTGTGTGTGTGTGTGTGTGTGTGTGTGTGTGTGTGTGTGCCGTTACATTAGCTAGCGCTCACACAGGAAGTTCTTGACTCCAGCTGTGTTGTGTGTGTGTGTTTAATCTTAATTGTAGCTGTCTGTACTGTGTTTTATGTTTCACTCCACTGCTGAGAGAAAGATGGGCCTTACGCTTGTTAAATAGATCACACACACTCACACATGCGCACGCACACGCACACACACACACACACACACACACACACACACAAAACTTCTCCCGGCATGGCCCAGTGACTTTCAGTCCCTGGAGATTAAAATCCAGCATGTGGTCCCATGCCAGAGACAATTTTTTTGTGTGTGTATGTGTGTGTGTTCTTATAGGTGATGTTGGCTTATCACATGTGAGAGTACATTAGGGCTGTTACGATCATGAAAATTTGACTGCCGAATAATTGTAATACAAGTAATTTTGATAAATTTTTGGTCAAACCATTTGTTTAGTGAAATGCATCTGAAAAGTCACTTATTCACACTGAACCTGGAATCAAACAATAAATGTATGATTTCCTTTAAGGATTGGTAAACATATTGCACAGAGGTAGGAATATAAACATTAAAAGCATTTTAAATTATATTTAATATTATAAATGTGTATATTATTTAAAATAAAATGCAATTACTTAATCATATAATTACATTTTAATATATATATATATATATATATATATATATATATATATATATATATATATATATATATATATATATATATATATATATATATATATAGTCTCATTTTGGTCGACTTTAGTCCACTTTCTAGTGTTGTTTTTTAGATCACTAACAACCTTTTATACTTTGGTGCAAACTAGTATAATAACAGATGGTGAGTTAACAGACCTATAGGCCTATAAAAAATGCTTATACTTGTATTCTAAAGGCCATAAAAAATTCACATTTCAGGGCATATCTATTCTTACAAAAAATATACCACCCTTATTTGGGTGTGCTTGCGGTAGAATAGATTGAGTATAATCAGTACTGGAACTATTTTTACTTGTCTTTCTGGTTAAAACTGAGACTTAAGTGAAAGTCGGAAGTGTGTGTCTGTGTGACTGTGAGCAAGATGGCGACAGTGTTTTGCCAGCTGTGCTGAGCTCAAGTTGTATGTTGGTTAAGTGGAGCCTTAGGTCTGATTAAAGTCAGGTGACTGAGCTTGGGCTGTGTGTGTGTGTGTGTGGGGGGGGGGGGGGGTATTTTAGTAGAGCATACACTTAAACTTTCCTTTTTTTATGTTTCCACAGGAAGACAAGTATGTCTGTTTCCTGTCGTCTCTAAGCACTAATGAGCAGGCTGATACGCGCACACACACACACACACACACGCACAGCTGGAGTCTAGGCAACACCCTGCCATATTTTTACTCTTTTAATTTCTGCTTCTCTGCTCTTCTTCTGTTTTTCTCTCTTTGATATAATCCCCATGTGTGTTTCCGTGGTTACGCTGGCTTAATGTCATACTGATATGACTGTATCAGCTACGCATGGCCAACCTCATCAACAAACTTTAGCAAAATACTTTCTCTTCTTCCTGTCTTCTCTTTACTTCTTCCGCCTTCTCCTCCATAATTCTGCAGCAGCCTGGGGATCTCTCGCTGTCTTCATCCCCAGGGGTCTGAAGATCATCATCATCATTAGCATCAGCATCATCATAATAATTGTTATTGCTGAGCACTTGTAATGATTGAAACACATTTGTATGTGTGAGAGATACCCACGTGATAGCCTCAGACGGCACGTCCAAGGACTGTTCTCTAGCTGTCAGATGCATATAACTCAGAAAAATATCCAATTCCAATATGACTGATGACTTTACATATTTACTAGGAGTTAGGTTCAAGTTGTGGGGGAAAGTAGAGCACATTCCCAGGTTAAAACTGGTTGCCAGATTGACAGTGTTTGCTGTATTCAGTTTTTGAAAGACGTTCAAGAGGGGCTTATTTTGAGGCGCTTAATATCCTTGAGCTCACCTGTAAAATTCAACTTTATTCTCACAGATATCACTGATTTCACAAAGTTTGTTAGTTACTTTAGGGTATATTTGTGAAGGGTTCGAATCAAAATGCATTGCTATTGGGATAGGCTACATTTATTTAAGTTTAATTACTCAATCAATGTGACACAAAAGTCTGAAACCATAGTGGACACTGAGTGCACACATTCAATCCCATAATGCACCTCAATAGTGTGCAACTCAACAGCTAGTCACTACTAGAGCAGGGGTCATCAACCCTTTAAACCCTCATCCTTTAACACACCTGCCTGTGATTTTCAAGCAATCCCGAATACCTTGATTAGCTGGTTCAGGTGTGTTTGATTAGGGCCGTAGTTCACCTCTATAGGGCAGTGGGTCTCCAGGAGCGGGGGTCAAGACCTCTCTGTTAAAGAATTCCAATGCACTGTGAGGAAAGTTCCTGCTTCTCGCCAGATAATGGTGTCCACAGCCCTTCGGACACACTCCAAATTCGCTTATTCGTTTTTATTCACTCCCTCAAGTGGACTATATTAGTTGTGTTATGTTAGTGAATAGAAGCAGTACAAATTCCAAGTTAGTGAATGGGGGTAAAGGAGCAATTTCAATTACTGCCCTTGATTAGCTTGTTCACGCTTGTTTGATCAGGGTAGGAGCTAAACTTTGCAGGAATGTTGACCTTGGGGGGCAGAGTTTAGAAACCCAGAACTAATAAAAAAAAAAGTTGGAAAATGCCAGTAAAACAATAGAAGATGTAGGCTGAAACAAGATCAGAAGATACAGAAGAAGGAGGTCAGTAGATACACATGTTTGTACATCTTGAGTTTGAAAGAGTTTAAAGATGTCAACTCTCTACTGTCAGTTTGCAGGTCAGGTAAAGTATCAGTCAAGCAGGGCAAACAATGCATGTGTAAAACGTGTCCTTTCAAGTTCATGCTCAATGGAGTATACTCAGAAAGATGTTACGGAGGCAGAAAAACAAAGCATACCTCAGGCTTAAGTGGCCATTCTTGTCCCGAACGAGCTGCAATTTGGACCAGACTTAATAGAAATAGTCAAAAATCTGGCTCAGCAATTCTTCCTTGGTGGAAACTGAACTGTTTACCCTGTCATTTTCAGTTGTCTTCAGTCAATCGTTTATACCTTTCGACTGCCACAAGCGCATGATCAAAAACCCTCAGCAGCATATGCACGAGACCGTGCCAATATTCTGCCAGCAGTCTTGCCAAAACTCAGATAACACCACTGATTCGATCTTCTCTGCGGTTGCCAGTGGTTCCTTTCTCCGTGCTTCCAAGATCTGGTTAAGTGTGAACACATCTGCGTTCACACAACCTTGTACCTCCTATCACAGCGCTGTTATGCACAGCAAGCGCCCATCTTTCCTGTTAATGCCTTCCCAAACATCCCCATAAAAAATTACGAGCAGAAACACATTACTGGCAGCGCGCCCCATGTCTGCGTTTATTAGCCTATCAGGCTGGGTTTATATCTGATCATGCCTTTGTTCTAATGAGATCTCTTTATAGCCAATCAGAAGTGCATCTCTTATGTGACAATGGCTTGATCAAATTTATGGTCAATAACCAGCCTTTTAACGATGATGTGGAAGATGATGAGATGTGGAATGTGGGAGAAATCGTTCTACTCATTTGCTATTTGCTCTTGGATACACAGAAATCAGTGTGTGTTGCGGCCAGGTGCTCAGAGTCGGTCGGATGACTCGCCCTGGCTGAATGTGTTTCCGGCCCTCTCCGAGGGCTACACGCTGACCTGTGTGCCCAGAGCGAGGGCTCTTATCTGAGACTGAGCGAGTGAGACGGCCCCAGGAGGCTGGACATTACCAGGCCTTCTCGGATCCTAATTATGGGGGAAGGTGTGGAATGAAAGTGGAGGGCCGCCGAGGCAGCCAAAACCAGACCCCTTGAGTCCCATTACAATTACTGCCACGAGACACACATAGCCACGTTCCCGCACACACAACAACAAGCATACACAACCCCTTCGCCCTGACGTGCTCATGCACACACCGAATCACAGCACGATTCTACACTCTCATTCTCTCTCGTAATTGCAATAGTGTTGGCGCCTGCTCCCCCGCGGCCTAAGCGGTGCACTTCCATCTTTTCCGTTCCATAGTCAACGTCGCACATATACAATCTCTCTTGATTTCAGTTTTTTTCTGCTTTAAGAAAGACTTTACAATTCATTTGTTTGGTGTGCTTTGCCTACCTAGGTACCACATACACATAATCTCATGTTCCAGAAGGGGTTCAGTAAGAGGGAAAACAGATGGAGAACTAACCTTGAATGACATCCCAGCATTTGCTATGCAACATGTCCAAACCTGCATTACCACAATGTCATACACACACAGAGACATACACATACATCCATAGACCAGGTGACAATTCTTTCCCGGTCGTTGCTCGTAATGACCTGATCCCCAGCGTGACATGCTGACCTAAAGAAAGGGCGAGTGAGAATGAGAGACAGTGGGGGAGAGGATGAAAGGAGTGTTGAGACAGAAAGATAGATGCTGTCAGGTTATGGATGGGTTTATGTCGAAAGATCACCACAGACAGTACAATCCACATGGGATAATCTCACAGTATAACAAGCAGCTGTACAAAATATGATACACCAGTGTTTTGCCAGTTTTAATTCTTTTTATAACTGTATCCACTGTACGTCCGACTGACTGCACTGTATTCTTCCTTTTGATTCTAAACAGAACTCAAATGGCACTGAGAATGGGGTAAGAGAGAAACAGAAACCACTTAATTGGGGAAATTGAAAGATGAAACAATGCTGATGACCTGGGTCTGTGGTGGAGTAGTGAGTTTGATGTGTCAATTAAACTCGAGGTTCTGGATCGACTCCATTTCTAGAGCTTCCGAACGTATGGGTTTTTTTGGAACCCGAGGTTACCCCGTGAGTCAGTCCTAGAGCTCCTCCTGTCCAATTTTTGGGAAAAATCGGGTCCATTGGAGACGTCGAATGGAATTTTTAGGCGCGTCGAATAAACACCACAGACACAGTGTAAGAGTAAAACTATATGCAAAATACTATATGCGGTGTTTTGCCAGATGAGAAGTTTATTCTATGTATCATCTTTTTACTACTTTAATTCATTTTACTCTAATTCATTTAATTTAATCCTTTTATAACTGTTTTAATTTCCCTTATTTTGTGTTTATTTTCTATGTAAAGCACTTTGAATTGCCATAGTGTATGAAATGTGCTATAGCATATATACATATAGATATAAACTTGCCTTGCCTTGCCTTATGTGATCACTATCATGTAGGCCTATGTCCTGTGTTGTGCTTCTTTCAGGGACAAGAACTCAAGAGCTCTACAGTGTATGTGAAAGAGTGTGCATGTTTCATGGCCATAACCATCCCTTTCTATTTACAATATCAGTCTCACTCTCCACACACACTCAACATCAATGCGTGCATGTGTCTGCAGCTCTGCACATGTACAATTTTACTTTGACTGCTATCAAAATAACAACCCCAATTTCCCATTAAAGGGATAGTTCACCCAAAAATGAACAGTTAATAAAATATATATACTATGGAAGTCAATGGGGTCCATCAACTGTTTGGTTACCAAAGTTCTTCAAAATATATTCTTTTGAGTTCAGCAGAAGAAAGAAATTCTTACAGGTTTGGAACAACTTGAGGGTGAGTTAATGATGACAGAATTTTCATTTTTGGGTGAACTATTCCTTTAAGGAAGTTGGGGTGAGACATATTGTTGGGTTTCCTTTGTAATAGGAAATAGCGTTTATTTTAAGTACACACTTAAACGTTTGTACCATAAGTGAAAGTAATGAAGACACTTTAAAAAAAATACATAAATTCCAGCCACTTTGTTCGCAAACAATTGATTCTTGAGGTACAAAATAACGTACAAGCATCAGCACAACCAAAGGCTTTGTTGCATGGGCAATACAGTAACTAGCTAGAAGCTAGAAGTAATGATGCTATTAGCATAACTACATTTTCCAGCTTCATGACAGTAGCTCTACTAGCTTCATTTTCTCAGTAAGTTATAGTGTTGATATCTACATTTTCACACTAGTAATCTGCTTTAAAATATGAGTTGCTTGTAGTTTGATATGCTTGCTACAGTTTCAAAATTGCTCTCCCAACACTTCCAAAGACAATCTGAGCTGAGGAACCAAGATTTGATACTTGCTATTGCTAGTCAAAGCCCATGTGATATTTATACTTTAAGGAAAGGGGATGTCCTCAATCTAGAGAGCATTTTATTACACGGAAGTACACTGGTGCGCAAAAGGTTTTAAGAGTATACTGGCATACGGATTAGCCTCAAAGCTAATACACTGTAAAAAGTGAACAGTTGGATCAACTTAAAAAAATTACTTCAATAGGTAACACCTAAAGAAATTACGTTTTCTCAACTTAAATTATCACGTTTTATCGTGAAAAATGTGATAATTTAAGTTCAGAAAACTTAATTTATTTAGGTGTTACCAATTGAAGTCATTTTTTTAAGTTGATCCAACTGTTCACTTTTTACAGTGTAGACAAGACTAAAAACAACAAAACTGTTGATTTTATGGGATCTTTAAAGACGGTTTGGTCATAAATAATTAAACGATTATGTTAATAGTGAGATGTTACAAACATATAATATTTCAGCTTATAAACCACTGTATTTACCACAAATACCAACATCACACTGTATTTTATTCCTTTACCCTTGTGCATGCTAAAGTGTGTAAAAGAGTGCGTGTTCATGTGTGTGTGTCCACTGGGCCTCAGGGCACTGGCACACCGCTCTCTTCCCTGCCACACTACTTTCATCTCTCTGTTTGAAGGAAGAGAGAGAGGCCAAGCATCCATGTGGCGTTTAGAATGTGTATGTGTGTTCTCGCATTAAATACATTCTCATGTTAGGCCCAAAAGCACCCTCATTAATTCCTTTGATGCCGTCTGATTGGCCGGGCATTACTAAGTCGCATTAAGAAATGTATTTCCTCGCTTTTACTTAATGATGCTTTTCCAGCCACTGCAATTAACCAGGGGTGGGTGTGTGTGTGTGTGTGTGTGCTTTCATATATCGGTTCGTGTGGGCCTATTTGTGTGTTTAGGTGCTCTTAAGTGCAACAGAAAACTAGTTAGACTACAAAGTGTCTAACCGTTGACAGAAAATTGCCCTCTAATAAGTGCGGACCCTTTTAATAGGTCTGAAACTAATGGAATATGTTTCTGCAACATTGGCGGAATATTTTCGGCATGATAAACTCATTTGCTAGTTCTGCCGTAAGTCATTTAGTTATTTGATGGGCATTTAATGATATGGTTCGATTTAATTTCACTCTTTATCTACATGTGTCTGCCAGTATTTACTCCACAAATGTCAAAATGACAGCTGAACCCCCCCCCCCCCAGTTTATGATACAAGTTGGTTGGAAACGATGCGGTTATATTGGCTAGACAAGGACATTTGCCCACAGTCTGATTCATATTGCACACAAAAATGGCAAGTAATTTCTCAATCTAGTAAACTCTGATCTGACTGGCTTGAGTTTACAAGGTAGGTTACCAATGTTTTTTTTATTTTTTTGTTTTTTTGGCATTTCAGGTAAAATGGCACGTAAAATCAGAACAAGCTGTGGTTGGTCATTTTACATGTCAGTCAGATAGTTGCTTCCTGTCTTAAGTGGGCAAGTCTTGGCCAGAAAAAGTTGCAAAGTAGACCAGACCTTTTGCCAACATTAAAAAGCGGGATGGTCGCCTATAGTGAGACAAATTCCTGCATGCTAATGTAGACATTTTATACGTGCGTACACATGTTCTCCAACACACACAGACGTGGATACACACTTGTTGCAACACATGCTGACACAAATCATGTTCTGTCCATGTGAATATGTGTCCATGTGCAAGTTACTCAGAGACGCTGTAACATTTGGTTTCAGTCTGGTCTCATGTGACCTTTAAAAATGCAGATGCCACAATCCATCCTATCATTTCACTTTATGAATGTGTTCAGTGTCTAATGCATCTTCAGAGACCCACGTGCATAGTCTTAATAGTTAAGTGTAAGTTTCTTTAAAAAAAAAACTGCTATAGTATAGTGATGTATTTTGTCATGATACATTGGTGCTTTGATATTATGGTATTAAATGGTTACCATTTTCATAATTCGTGGTATTTGCATGGTACTCTAAGGCACTCAATAGAATACTATAACACAATATGATCATATATGGTACACTTTGAGCATGGTATGGCAAACCGGAGGAACTTGCAGCTAGAAGTTTTTTTTACAAGGATGTCCTCTGTGTGCTTTATAAAACCATCAAAACTTACAAAAGAAAGAGTGTGTGTGTGTGTTATTACTGTAGGGACAACTGTGTGCTTTTAAGAGTAGGGCTTATTTTTATGTTATACAATATTGTTGCAGAAATATATAAATAATATATTTTTGTGAGAACCCTTGGCGGCTGATATAACAGTATTTATCGCTGTGTAGGGGGATTGTGGGTGGGTGTGTGTGTGTGGATGAATGTGGGTTTAAACAAGTCTGGGGAAATTTATTAGTGTGTCATGAGTTTAGGGCTTTCAAACTCTATCAGAGAGGAAAGCAGATAGCCACAACGCAGCTGGAGTTTAACACCGTGGTAAATTTTCTCTGACAGAATTCATCCCTCCATTCTTCCTGCAGAGACTTGAGTCCTGCAGTCACCTGATCTTAAAAGAGGCATGTGGCCACTAAAGCAGTACTGTAGATGTGTTCAAGATGTGTGTGTGAAAGAGGGGATGTTTGTGTCTTTATGTCTGTAACAGGAGAGGGGGACCTCTTTTTTCACAGATGTCCTCATTTTGTTGTCATAGTAATAACAAAAACAGTGGGCCGCTCATGCCCAGTGCTAAGTGTCGTCACTCCGGTCGACATAATAACGCCATTACTAGGATCATTACAGCATTACAGCCTTTGGTGTGTGTATATTACAGTCTGAAAGAAAAATGTTCACTTAACATGGTACACTGAACATGTGTAACTCAAGTTGTTACTCTAAAAAAATACTTTAAATGTACTATAGTGGTACAGTAATGGTATCAGTTGAGGCCATGCTTCTGTTTGAATGCCTTTTTTGTGTCCATGGTACTTCTGAGCATACTATGGTATTAACTTTAAAAGGGTGGTATAATGCCCTTTTCACAAGATAAAATAAATATTTGATGTCCCCAGAGTGTACATGTGAAGTTTTACCCCACATAAAAAAAATTCATTTTTTGAGGGTAGCAAAAAACGCACTGTTTTGTGTCTGTTCCTTTAAATGCAAATGAGCTGCTGCTCCCGGCACAGAGGGCGGAGCTTCAAGAGCTTGTGTCCTTTTACTTCACATCGACATGCACTGAACATTTCAAAAACTTTTAGCCTTTTATGTTCAAACCGGAGTCAGACAATGATGGAGAGACTCAAGAAGAAGTGACAACATGTAGAAAGCAACAGGACATTTCTGAATGCTTAGTTGATGAATTTATGTAACTTATGTGTAGATATCTTCTAGTCATTGATTGGCATATTCTGTCATGATAATCTATAAATCACGTTCCCGGGGGCGGGGATTTAGTAAATTCTAGGGTTGGTGATGTCACTAACATGGGAGGAATGTCATGTAGTCCCTACCAGCTATTTGTTGTAGTCCTTAAAAAAAGGAATTTATTTAAAAGCAAATATATCCTTTTGCTTTGAACTTTGGATCAAACAGCAACATTGCACACTAACTAAAGTTAGAAAAGTGAAATCATACCATCAACCACCCCTTTAAAAACAGAAAATAGTATTCTTTTAAATTATGTAACATGTTATTGTATGAATATGTCATTTATAGCTCTGAAGTACTTCAGATAATACTATGGTGTTACCGTTATTTTAGTTGTTGTAGTAAGAAACACTAAAATAAGAAACAAAATAATAATAATAATAATAAAATCATACAAATCATAATCATACCAGGAAAAAAAAAGTTGTATTTCATTAACTGTTTCACGTGAATAACATGTGCATATTGCATGTCAGATTAAGCAAAATACACACATGCATCTGCACACTCGAAAACACATATTTTCCTCTTAACCCGAGAACAAAGGTCTGGGAGAATAATCAGATCTTTATTCCCCTGGCTCTCAACACTGCCGTTACCATGAAAACACTAGTTATACTACCAGGGGTAACGCCGCCATTTCCGGTCACCATCCCAAAAACTTGAATTCCAAATGATCCAGTCAAATCCACAAACTGACAAAAAACAGTTGGTACATTATGTTGACAACACTGACTTTGTTTTCTGGGCAGTTCAGTTGAGTATTATAAGATTTATTATAATTTGAATGAAAACTGCTGTGCTTTGGAAGTAGCCTGTCTTTGCTGATTCATGAGAATTTGTAAGCGCAGGTTTCCCAACTGGAAAATCCAGCTTATAGCCAACTAAAACTTAGTGTGAATCATAGTTTGCAAGCTATTTAAATGCATTGTGGTGTACTTTCATGTGAAACTTGACATTAAACATATAATGGATTGATTGGATATAAAAAGTGAGAGTTATAAATCAGAATGAAGCCAAAGTTGAATATAAGTTTGCAATGAGTTTAAAAGTGGTCACAGGTATCTGCACTGCAAAAATAATCTATATTCAAACAGAAACAAGATTATTTTTCTTACCCCATTGGCAGATATTTTTGCTTGTTTTAAGCAAGGAGTGTGGTTATTGGTTAACATAATCCAATAGCCTACATCACGTAAGCGTCATCATCAGTAATTCTCATGAATCAGCAAAGACAGGCTACTTCCAAAGCACAGCAGTTTTCATTCAAATTATAATAAATCTTATAATACTCAACTGAACTGCCCAGAAAACAAAGTCAGTGTTGTCAACAGAATGTACCAACTGTTTTTTGTCAGTTTGTGGATTTGACTGGATCATTTGGAATTCAAGTTTTTGGGATGGTGACCGGAAATGGCGGCGTTACCCCTGGTAGTATAACTAGTGTTTTCATGGTAACGGCAGTGTTGAGAGCCAGGGGAATAAAGATCTGATTATTCTCCCAGACCTTTGTTCTCGGTTAAGAGGAAAATATGTGTTTTCGAGTGTGCAGATGCATGTGTGTATTTTGCTTAATCTGACATGCAATATGCACATGTTATTCACGTGAAACAATTAATGAAATACAACTTTTTTTTTCCTGGTATGATTATGATTTGTATGATTTTATTATTATTATTTTGTTTCTTATTTTAGTGTTTCTTACTACAACAACTAAACTACAACAACATCTTACTACAACTTACACAACTAAACTACAACAACTAAACTTACTACAACAACAACTAAAATAACGGTAACACCATAGTATAATCTGAAGTACTTCAGAGCTATAAATGACATATTCATACAATAACATGTTACATCATTTAAAAGAATACTATTTTCTGGTTAACATAATCCAATAGCCTACATCACGTAAGCGTCATCAGCGGAAAAAAAGGAGGAGAGAGTTATTCAATTTTGATTGAACCAGTGAAAAATTCAGTAAATTTTTACTTGGTTGATGGTTTTATTTGGTTTGTAACTGATCTGAGCTTGTCATGTATGGTCATTAGCAGGTCCAAGCTGGTTTAAGTGGGTTACCAACTGGAGTACCAGCTGGTAGAGACTTGGACAAGAAATATATCTACCATATTAGACAGGAAAGGGAGCAAGGCATTGGGTGGGGTGGATGAAAGAAAAGCCTAAACCCTAGAAAACATGTGCGAAACCACACAACATAAAACAATGAAACCTGATGAATATTTAGCACTGTTTCTTCATCCTTTGGTCTTCAAACTCAGCCTGACAAGAGAAAAGAGCAATCAACGCTTTACACTAACATGATTTGGTCCTTCTGGGCCCCCAAGGGCCAGCAAAGGAATCCCCGGGTGAAGGCATTAAAGTCATTACAGGGCATTGTGTTTCTGTCTCCTTCATTAACTTCTCCCAGAGCCATGCAGATCGCCTGAACGCAAGCACCCCGACCCCATCTGTCTGAAATGTGATCTGGCTTATGAAATCTGCAGCCTACGGCATCTGTGCAATCACATTACATCCGCGAGATTAAAAATATATTGAATTTTTTTTCACTCCCTCCTCGCTCTCTTGCCCTGATTTTGTTCAGCCCGACGTGCTTCCAGTTTTCTTGCCGCCTGGGTTTCGTTAGCTTGTCTCTGATGTGCTGCATTTTTCTGGATATCCTCTACTCTTTCCTCTAGCGGCTAACTGCCTCAAAGGAATAGTTCTGAAAATTCTACTCGCCATGGAACACAAAAGGAGATGTTCGGCACAATGTCCAAGTTTCCATTTAACAAAAGTAGATTGCGACCAAGCACTATGAAAGTAGTCCATATGACTCTTGCATAATATCCCAAGGTTTCTAAGGCTATAAAAAACCTTTATGTGAAGAACCAACCAACATTTTTGTTATGCCCGCTGTTGGATTGGATTTTGAAACCTAGTGCATTTTTAAAGTTGCCTTCGTTAAATGTTTCTACCAACCAGTGGTGCGTTTTCCATACAACGACGTAACTTGCTGCTTAACTACCATAGTATGATGCATCGTTGAAGAACTAGTCACGACCGTTTCCCATAATCGCATTGTCGCAAATTTGTTGTTCAACCATGTTGGTTAATGATGTCATGCAGGTGGTGGAGGAATAATTTATTTTAATGAATCCATTTGAGATCGAACTAATGCTAGATCTTCAGGATTACAGGAAACAGACAGGTGTTTTGGGGCAGGTGTGAGTTAAACCCTTCAGGACATTGGCCCTCTAGGAGCAGGACTTGACATCCCTTGGCTTGGGGCAGGAGTTTTCACTTGAACTGTATTGTATTATTCTATCATTCATTTCCCTCTGATTTTGGGGGTAGTTGGTGGTAAGGGTTTGGAATAGGGTTAGGACTCATCATAATATCATTCTCAATACATGTTAGAACTTCTTGTTTGTATAGAGCTGGAAACGCCTTTGATGTCACAGCTTCGGATAGTGAAGGGCTCTGGACCAATCAGCATTGCCAGGATGACATTTTCCTGTTGCTCCAGAGTGATTAATCTTTTGGCAATAACCACTAAGGTGATTGGCCCCAAAAATGTAAGAAAAGTTGGCATCATGCAGAGTAGAGACATGTTAATCTCAGGGGTTTTTTCTTTCCAGCCAATCATCTTTCATTCTGTCATTGGCCTGTCATCTTCAATCTCCATCTGTTATTTATACGATGATGAGTTTTACAATGTGTAATGTTGTATGTCAGTTGAGGTACCAATATTGTAGTGACACACATGTCGTCACTTGAATTTTGTGACTTGGTTTGGAGCTCTGGCCCGAACAGGATGTTGGCAAGTGCGTGTAGCAATTCTGATAGGATATGGCGTGTGTGTGTGTGTGTGTGTTTGAGATGGAGCTCGATATGGATGGCCAATTACTGTCCAGAGCAGGAGAGGACAGCCATCACCTCTTTCTCTCCTGATGCTGTCACCACAACGACCAGACAGAAATCTTCTCCCACTGGGAGTTATTACTACAGCGCTCTACAACACACACACACATGCATCAAACCCACAACAGTACACACACATAGACACACAAACACCTCCTTAAGACCTCCCAGCTGCTTAGCAAAACCATAGCGATGGGCCTCGCTCGCATGGTTCGGTCAATTTGCTGGAGTAAGTTGACATTTTTCCAAGCTATTAAAAACTCTTCAATTTGAACGTTAAGTTATGGCATTATAGGTCCACTTTAAGTCAGACTAAATAGGCACGTAGTGAAAAATGAACTTTAAGAGCTATAGATTTGCTCTTCGAACGGCTTAAATGAAATGTCACTTGCTTTATTTTACACTTTGGTTCATTTTAACCCAAAGCCACTTGACCAAAGTCTACGGTCCAATGCACCATCCCACTCAAATTGAAAACAAGCGGTTCTAAAACCGAGTACACGAATAAACCACAACTGCTCGTTCTAATTTCTTTGTATTTTTAAGATCAATTTGCTTAATTAAAAAGTGTGCAGAAAGGCATGACGGCAGCACCTGTTCCTGTCATTTACTACGATTGGGTGCTTGCTAGGTAGAACAGCAATCTCTGCTCTGTATTACACGAGGATTAATATTTAAATAAATGTGTTTAGGGGTGTAGGAACAATCTGAACAGTTATAATGATTGTGACAGCCCATATTTCTTTAATAATATATATTTTTTTCATTGTGTGTGTATATATTTTATGGAGGTACTGGAATAGAATGCTAAAGGAATATATTATGCACTACAAAAGATTGCAATGATAAAATACTTAAATATTAAATAGTACAAATGCCTTATAATATTTATAAGAAAATAACATTGTTATAAATAATACAGTTTATACCTTATTACCTTATTTCACATTAATATAGAATGTGCAGTCACATGCAATTTTATAAGAATTTTACAGGTTTCAATGAGAGATTTATACTTTGCTACATGTCTAGAAACACAGTTATATAGCAATTTTATTGCTTAATTGTTGTGGAAATGATGAAGTTGAAAGGTCATAAAATGGTTGTTCAATTAGATTTTACATTTGAATTGAAACACTTGCAGCTGTAGCCTTTGGTATGTTTAAGTAAACAATTAAGTATACAAATGTTCAAGTTTAATTCTAAGTTAGGTTTGCCTAGTTTACTACTACAGGAAGTAGGACAGTTTATACTTACAAATATAGTGCATCTGTACTGAGGTTCTTCTTTGCCGGCGGGGTGAACTGTGGTGCTTGGATCAGTTTTCTCATGAATACTTCGCAATACAGATCTCTGCTGATGTAGAAAATCTGACCCCAGATCAGCGTGAGTGTTAAAGAAGTGTCAGCAGTGGTAAAGGGAAGTGAGTGTTGTCTGTAGACCTGAGATAAGCTGCGATAAGAAGCGGCTACACACATTGTCAGTGATGTCTAGAGCTGTTGTGCCAAAATCCATTGAACCGTGATGTAAACTTTCCCATGGGTGAGCATTCATGTGTGTGTGTGTGTGTGTGTGTGTGTGTGTGTGCTTATCTAAAGTCATCTCCACCTGGAGAGGGTAAATATCTTCAGTTCTACCTGCCTTAACGCTGTTCAGATCATGTGCACATGTGACAAAGTGTATTTTTTTGTATGTGTGTACACACGTATACGTGCTTTAAATTAACAGCTCAACTGGTGGACTATTGCACTAGCAAATCCAAGGCTATGGGTTCGAATCCCATACCCACAGATATTAATGAAAAGTATATCTTGATTGCACTTTAAGTCACTTCGGTCTTTCCAAATTTACATAAATATGCATGTATATATGTTACAGATGTGACCTGGTGGATAGTGCATGTGCGCCAGCGTGTTTTCTGTGTGGGCGACCAGTTTAAATCTATCTGGAAGGGTAAATGTCATGAAAACAGGACACATTTCTTCCTAAAATCTAAAAATGAACAAATAATATTATTTTGAGAGGTTATATCATGTACCACGATGGGACATTTTGTATGTTTTTTATTTTATTTTATTTATATAGCTCAAATGGGTCATGGGTTCGAATCCCATACCTAAATATGCTAATAGTTAAGTATGTTTTGAATGCACTTGAAGTCACGTTGGTGTTCCAAATGCATTTGAATGTACGTACAGTATATACATATGTATGTACAGTAATTGTGTCATAAACGTGGTCTTGTGGATTGTGCACAAGAACCAACGTTTTCTGTTTGGACATCTTCAGTTTTAATCTCACTGGTATGAATCTCACAAACAACATATATCTGTGTCATATTTTTCCCCTCAAACTCTAAAGGAAAAAATCAGACATTATATTTTGAGAGAACTCTCTACTACATTTATTTATTTATTTTTTTTTACTCAGCAGTAAGAGAGAGAAAAAAAATATCTGGAAGTCATTATGTTATATGCCGGTTGACGATAATGCAATGACATCATTGTGTGAACCGAACGCCCACCTATCGTAACGACTCACTGGCGTGATGCCGAAAACATGCGTCTGGTTCTCATAAAGACTCTTAGTGTGTGTTTGTGCATGGAAGGGCTGGGTAATGTTTCGGATGGAGCCAGTTTTATGCTTGCCGATTTTTCCTTGTTCTTCGTACTCTTCTTATTCCTCTTATTTCTCTCATCTTCCTCTTCTAGTTTGTCATTCAGCCTGCATAGTATGTAGATGAGGAGATATCACCCAGCAGAACTGATGGATGTCTAAGACTCCGAGGTGTGTGTGTGTGTGTGTGTGTGTGTGTGTGTGTGTGTGTGTGTGTGTGTGTGTGTGTGTGTGTGTGTGTGTGTGTGTGTGTGTGTGTGTGTGGCAGCATAACTTTATTTTATCACAGACTTACATCAAAATCATCATTAATGATGTATATGCTCAGCCCTCCTGCAGGGAAGTGTGTGTTATGTGTGTGACATGAAAGTTCGTTTTCTTTTGCACTGGTGTCCCATTTCGGGCCGCTCTACGTGGACTATTTATCACAATCCTGAATGCTTACTTGGGTTATTACGCTCGAGTGTGAATGTGTGTATGTTTTCTTGGTTGCTATGGGCCTCAGTTTGTGGATTCTCGGCAGACTTCATTAGTTAAAACAAAGCAGGATGACCATTTTGTCTTCTCCTCCACCTTAATTGATATTGATTTGTTTGCGCCTCTCGCGGGATTAAAAGTGTGTTTTGTCCTGTCGCCAGCGGTTTTTCCTTCTTCTCACCAGGGAAGTCAGTCAGTGACTGTTTCCATGGCTTTTCTCTTGTTAAAACGCAATACACTGTCAATCCCATCCTCATTAAAACACCATTAAAATTGTGCAGGTAGTTTACAGATGCCTGTGGCTTCTGCCAAACATAACCACACACACACACACACACACACATATCTGCAAAAACACCAAGGCTCTCTGCTTTTAATTGGCAATACAAGTAGACCGGTTGGTAATAAATAGCAAATATATAAAAAAAAAAATAATAATGTTTTGTTTTTTAACTGGAATGAAAGTTGGCATGGCGCACTGCTAGCAGATGTGGTTGGTGCCATGCTAGCAGATTCAAGCAATAATCACTAGCTCTTTTGCAAACACTAGGAAGCTGCCTAGATATTTGCTGTCCACGCAGTTAGTTACCTTCTTGGGCAGCATGCTAATCTATACAGAACCTCATACAGTAGATGACAGATTTGAAACGCTTCCAATAGTTTGATGTTAGCATGTTGCTAAGCTAACAAAACAATTATCTCTAATAACAAGCACTCACTATTTTTACAGTGCTTGCATTGTGCTGTTTATTTGAGTTTGTATACTTAAGACATTTGAATAAAAGTTTAAAAATCTTACATTTATAGCATTACGAATTCTCATTAAACTTCATTTGCACATCTATTTGCATACTGAATTGTTAAACAGAAGCAAGAAAGCAATTTCACAGGCCTGTGGCAAACTTTTGCGTCTACAGTGTGCCTATGATGCCTTAAAATCCTATCTAGGTAGAAAGCTCACTAAGTTTTGGAATAGTGCTTCTGTGTGTGCGCTTCATCAGTGTGTGATGAGTGTGTGTGATAAAGCAGTCCTTCAGCGCACGCTGATAATACACTAGCCCGTCTGTGGCGTTAGCCGGCTTTTCATCATCATGATTGATGGCGTGCCGACCCGGATCTCGAACGGTTATGATCATATCAATTTGCCGCCAACCTCATTGACATCTCTTTACAAGCCCGTTATCTTCCATTCTTGCCATAATGACACCTCGCAGAACAAGCGCACGGCTCATCGCCCCGGTCCCTGGCGGAGTGGGCCCGGGATTACGGCGTCAATATGAGGGCCAGATTAAGTGGTAATGTGAGATTAACGTGTGGCACAAGTTTATTAAATAGGATTAACACTGACATTTCACCCCAGTGGGACACCTCTGACATTCATGATCACGCTCATTTATGCACACATTCGGGGAGAGATGGCAAAACCGTTACCACGGCAGCCATGTGTCACCCCATGAACCGAGACCTTTTAAAGACTGCATTGACACAGGGTTTTTTTTTTACTTTCATTTATGAGAAATACACTACAAGTCAAGATGAAGAGAGCATATAAAAAGTGTGTATGGGTAATTAACTGAATACACCCTGATCACAACATTTCCGTCTACGTTCTACAGTGTTTTGGGGTAAAAGGGGGAAAAGAGGTTAGAAATGAGTGTTAATTTGAGGAAATGAGTGGAAAGTAGATTGAATTACTAAAGGAGGTGATGTGTGTAGAAAGGGCAGTAGTGCAGGGGTTTGACTATGGTGAAGTGGGAGCCAAATAACCTTGATTGTTGCTAATTATAACCACAAGTCATTTTCTTCAATTACATGACACATCAGTCAAACTGGTTGAGTGTGTTTGCATCTGTGCTAGTGCGTGACATATATATATACAGTATATACAATAAAACAATGTAATATAAATATAAATGCAATATATTTTATTCAATTATTGTTATAATATATAAATGTATATATTGTCCCTGTCATAATGTATTACTCTTATCTTATTCCAAACCTGTATGACTTTACAACATGACGGTAAGTAAATGACAGCATAATTTTTATTTGATTGTAACTATCCCTTTAAAACAAGTCTTTTATCTATTTCATTGAAGCCCGAGTGTGTACTGTATTTCCCTAAGAGACAACATAAAACACCATTCGCAATACAAATTAACATTTTCTCACCAGCGTTTTTTTTAAATGTTGCTAACCATTGCCAGTGTTTTTGATCATTTTCATAAAAATTTCATGGCCCTCAGAATATTTTGTTGTATGAATATCTGAACATGCAATGTATCAAAAGAAAGAACAAAACCTTTGCTTAAAAAAAAAGTTTTATTCTAGCTTCATGCATTCTTTTTCTTTTTTTTATCAAGACTTTTAAGCAATATTTTGACCAAAACCCTGAGAAAATCACGTTTTTTTTTTTTTAAAGACTAGATTATGCATAAGCAATGGTTTTATCGCTTGTTTCTGCTTCTTTTTCCGCCTGTGTTTTGAATCCGGAGATTCGGTACTCTTTCAAAAGTTGCGTAATAGCGGCACCTTCATATAACGGTGAAAACAAAGAAAGACGGAAAATTACGGAAATGGCGGGGAAATAGGACATCATAATACTTTATTGTTTTGGTGACAACATGTTAGGTACATATGATATTATTGGTTGGTAATGATTATTAGGTAAAAACAATTCAGTCAGACCAGTAAACCCACAATTTATAAAGTCTGAGCCACTAAATGCATCCTATCACCCATGTGTCATGTTAATAAGGTGTGAGAGCAGTTTGTTGAACTTGTTGCATTTAGAGGTGAAGACTGAAGCAGGGCTTTACAATGCCAGCATGCCTGAATACAGACCACTGTGGCAGTTAATGAAATCTTGGCATGTCTTCGGACCTCCTCTCCTTTCGTTCCACAGATCTCCTGTTACACCGCACAGCTGTTCCATTTCAACAGACCCTTATTGCTCAAGTGCTTTATGGATGAATCTTTCCTTACATATCTCTCACACTAGGAAAAAAAGAAATCACAAATTAGATTTCTTTAATATCTCATTTGTTTCTCCTAGACAGCAATGAAAACAAATGGAGACATTGGCTTCCAATATATTTTATTGGGAGAAAATACAACAGTAATCTCACATGTGTCTTATCCTCTAGTTCCCACATTGGGCCTGCAACACAGGAGCCACATACAGCCAATGACAAGATGTTAAATCCTTGATTCTGGCCCATAAATGATCTTGTTCATGCCTTGTAGATTTCTTAAACGATTGGTTGTGGCTTATCGTTTGTAGGCCACATGGCCTACAATGGCCATTGGCCTAATATACGTAAATGGCCTAATATACGTAAATACAGAAAAGTTCATTAGGTGACAACAACAAATAAGCTTGCATGGTAGCATCCACACAAAAAGTTTAGGTATATGCGCTAAATTGTGCAAATTGTATTCTACCTGTTATAAATGCACTACTGAGTGTACAATGTTTTGAATTGGCTTAATTTCAATTAACGAAAACAAATTTGAATCATTTTAGTTCACTATAACAACACTGCTCCTAAACAATTGTATGAGATGCTAAGTTTATACTTCATTTTAAACATAACTGAGGATTCGTGAAATCTCCTGAGCTACTGTATGAAAGAGCGAGCTCTGAGCAATACAATTTAGCGAGTGGGTATTGAATGTTAGCGTTGCTCTGTTGGACGCTAGTGCATACATTAGAGAAGAACTAGGACAGTTAATGCAGTGCTAAAACTGTGTGATGCTAACAGCAGCTCCCCAAAGGCTTAGCTTCTTTATAACTACTCTCACACATTTCATCTAAGGCAGGCACTCGAGGCTGCTCAACTCACTGTCATTGATAGTCAGAACAAAGAGGTCAAACAAAATGTATCACATATGGTGGCTACGTA
Source organism: Scardinius erythrophthalmus (assembly GCF_964197995.2). Classification (NCBI taxonomy): domain Eukaryota; kingdom Metazoa; phylum Chordata; class Actinopteri; order Cypriniformes; family Leuciscidae; genus Scardinius; species Scardinius erythrophthalmus. The sequence continues at coordinate 18,083,405 of NC_138224.1, read as the reverse complement.
TGCTTTGCTTGTTTTTTCCGTAGCAGCGTAAGAATTGGTATGTTATTCTGCCGGGTCATTATTTGGCAGCGACACTGTTTGGCAGGATCAGTGTTTGGCTGCGTACCAGCCTTCTGCCATCAGGTGATACACTGCCGTGTGTGTGTGTGTGTGAGAGAGAGAGCCAGAGCATCTAGAACAGCTGCTGGGGCACATCTGTCTACCAAGCAACACACACTCAATGGCAAAACCATTTCATAGCATCCAATGCGCTGTTAGGGGCCTTTCACACAGGATGGGTTCTTGTGGTCCATATGTGCTATATTTTGATTGTTGATCTGGGTAAACATGCGCTAGACGGACATCTTAGAAAGTTGTGACGTGCCACGCTGTGTTTCCAGTCTTTTGCGCCATGTATTTAAGATGCCCTGTCAACTTTCATGTCAAGACTCCTGCATTCTTCTCTATTGCACTGTGTTGTGTCTAGCTGTTTTGAATATATACTGCCCCCTCGCTCTGCTTAAATAAAATCTTAACCTGTAGTTCGCTGCAGAACTTCGAAGAGGGTTGTGCTTTCATTTTAAAAAGCAATCTCATTTACGATTTTCATTCGATAGGTGAAATCGATAAAAAATTCCATAGAGTTAAGTAGCACCAGAATATCATAGAGACTTGGGGATGGGCTCTTTTGACATGGAGACTCTTTGACATAAACAACCACCTAGCAGCCATCCAAAGTACCTGGAAAACGTCCTAGAACATCCAAGGAACCACTTAGAACAGGGTTGCCTCATCCTTGAGCCAGCTGAATAAGTTCCTTAGGAACACTTGATGATTACAGACAGGTGTGTTGGAACAGGGTTAAAACCGATCCCTGCAGGAAAGTAGATCTCCAGGAGCAGGATTGGGCTCCCCCAAAGCATTCTCATCCTAGGGCGTCATATACTGACGCTTTTGACATTTCGTCTACATCGAACGCACATGGCACCCTTGACCGTCAATATGACACGCACAGAGCTTTGTTCGGTTATGGGTAGGTTTAGGTCTGGGGTAGGGTTAGGGTTAGACCGCTAGGAGGCGCCTTCTGGCCCATTTCTATCTGCGTCTCATATTGACGCTATAGGGTGCCATGTGCGTTCGATGTAGATGAAATGTCAAAAGCGTCAGTATATGACGCCTTGGGATGAGAACGGGCTGGCTCCCCTGACTTAGAATCACCCAAGCAACTCAGTTCTATTTCCGGCGAACTCCATGCGGTTTCGCTACTTCCTCGAACAGGACAAAATTCATTTGGAATGCTCACTTTGACACGAGTATGTCAGAACACTCTAGCAACCACTTAGAAACACTCAAACAGCTGCATAGTAATGCACAACATTTTTTTAGCAACTACCCAGAGTGCCCAATCAACCACCTTAAAAGCTTGCAGCCGCCTACAACACCCTATCATTGTGACGGAGACTTTTGCATGGAAAAGCACCTTTAATTTAAATGTCATAATCATAATTAGGTTGGTGTGTGGGTCTGTTCTCTGTCTGTCTCTTTTTCTCTCTGGAGGGATGAATTGATATTGTAGCCAGTTTCTCATTAGCCATGTGTCCTGGGACAGTTTGACTTTATGTATGCCAGTCTCATAAACCAGCTAAAACGACTGTTCTGTAGCCACACTCTGCCTGTGTGTGTGTGTGTGTGTGTGTGTGTGTGTGTGTGTGTGTGTGTGTGTGTGTGTGTGTTCTTTCTCTTACAGTTCTTTATAAGGTGCACGTCTTCATTTATAAGTGGTACACATACGGCGTTTATGTTTATGGATTTTTAGCAACAGACTTTAATAGCTCATAATGCCTCATAAACTGAGATCTGTGAGGGCTTGTGGGTAATGGAGCTTATGAGAAAGGGAGGGTGCAGTTGATTGATGAACGGTGTTGTCTAATCTGTTGCTTAAGGTTATGTAACCCGCTGTATAACTCCGATGTGTGTTAGATTGATAGGGTCTGGGCTTAGAACAGTAAATTCACCCTTTGAGCAATTTGTGTCAAATGAAGCCTGGCGTTGAACTTCCTAGACAAGTTTGTTGTCTGTCCCCCTTTCTCTCTGTTTCTTGCACTCTCTCAGACAAACTAATAAAATGAGACAGAGGGAAAGGAAAGGGGTTTAGTCACTTGGCATTGATCGAAGGTGCTGTCTGAAATGTCTAAATCAGAACAACGAAACAGTTGACATATTACACCAAAACCTTCATAGCGGCTGATGATACTGTAGCTTTCTTTTTGTCTATGTCACGGTTATTGTCGGAAATATGTGTAAATTCCTATTTTTACCACCCAAACTGGACCCGTTCCATTCATTTTCAGCCAAGACAAGCTATTCTGGGCTGGAAAAAGTCTTGAAGATTTCAGATTTCAGTCTCGTTTGGATAGTTGTATGCAACATCTCCTTGTGTTTTGAGTAGGGAATACTGGGAGAACTTTAACAAGAGTTTAAATCTTGTCAGAAGAGATGAGGGTGTCATGGGTCAGTGGCTTCCTTCCTCACAAGAGGTTAAACGTGTCTCTCTTGAGTGCCAGTCACCCAGAAAGAGTATCAGCTTCGGTCTACCTAACTCAAATCAAACAGGCATTGCAACCTGAGGCTCAACTGACCACAAAACACACAGTCCAGAAAAGTGTTTAAGCAGTCTTCATGTTGTGCAGGTTCGTTCAGTTTGTTCCAATACAAGATGCCTCGTTCGTTCATTTAGTTCACGAAAGAGATGTCCCAGTTCATTCAGTTTGTCGACTAAACCTTGGTCATTCATTTAGTTCACAAACCAAGATGTCCACAGTTTGTTCAGTTCGTTCAACACATTATAATAAAACATAATTGAACATTTGTTCAGTAGGTCAATGAAATACTCGTTCACTCTCTGCTATTGAAATGGTCTTTCAAAAAAATGAGTCAGTCCATGGAAGTGGACGAGATTTGTTCGCATTACAGATTCGTTCAAAAATGTTGATTCGTTCTCAAATAAAAGACAACTGCAAGCGGTCTGCAAAGTGTCCTATCATGGCTGGTAAAAAAAAAAAAAAAGTAAATCTAACTTACTGTATATTAAAGTACAGTGATGGTTTTTAGTTTCGCCTTATTTGGACACGTTGTAACAAACTTTATTTTTCTGTGTCCTTAACAGCACTAACACTACCACAACAAGCAATACAAATTATCTCTTTTTCTTGATCATTGAAATGTGTTTTTTAGTGGTTTATTGGTTTCTATTTTCCTTGCATTATGCTGTGTAGCCCCGCCCACTGGCAAATCTCATTGGTCCAAAATTCTTCTCCACATAATTATATATTAAACACCCATATTCTGATTATGTGCTGTCACGCAGTGATAAAGTGATGAGTGGTATATATATATATATATATATATATATATATATATATATATATATATATATATAAATTTAAATAAATCAATTATTTAAAACCCCTCCTATTCCAGCTAGGACCGAGTTTAGCAACTGCTGTCAGCTCTAGTGTAGTCTAGAGTACTAGAAACACTCCACCTGTCTAAGCTAGTGCATTATCACTCAAAAAACATGATGAATTTCTCAAGCAAGAAAAGCACATACTGCAAAATACACTCTGTTGCACAAGTGCTTTGATAAGAGAGAGGATGTGAGTGTGTTTGTGCGAGAGACAGATAGATAGACGGAGAAGTAAAGCGCGGAATGAGTAAAAGAGACGCCGGCACACAGATGGTGGGCTGTTGGAGAAAAAGAGATAATGATTACAGATGAGAGGAGATGGAAACAGGCACAGTTAGAAAGAAAGAATGATAGATAGAGACAGGGAAGGAGGGGAGATGTTTCATTTCCATCTATACCACCCTCCATTTTTTTTAATAAGGTAATTTTCTGTTGGAATCTAGCGGCATATTAAAGGAGCAAAGTGTTTTCAGACACGTATTTCAGAATTTAGCTACCGAATTGTAAGGTTTATTTATTTATTTATTTGAAGTAGATGTTCTGCTTGGACCTCTTCATTTCTGCTGCACACTGCAACAAAATTTGTGTGTTATTAAACTTAGTGAACCTGCTAAGCATTTTAAGGCATCATAGGCAAAGTTTCGACACGAAAGCAGCCACATCACGTTGCCTTATAATATACTTCACCTGAAAGGCAGTATTGTATGTCTTCTAGAATATACTGCGACAACCCCAGTGCCAAATGTAAATGTTGTAAATGTTGTAAACTATGTAAATATAGTTCATTCAATAGAGAAAAATGTCCATAAACTAATTACAGTAAACTCAGTAATTGTATATCTTTTAATAATTATTATTGTTTAGCACTGTTAACCAGTAACATTTGATAAGACCAGCCAACTAGCTTATATATAAAAATTATATATACTTTACTGTACAGCAAAGGCTGGTAAAGCTAAGTTTGTGTGTGCACAATGCTATATTACCACTTCTGTTGGTGTTGTGTGCATTATGACACATTCCTCTGACATGATCAGCCTTGGTGCTCTGGTGGGTAATGTGTGTTTGAGTCCAGCCTGCAACCTGTTCTGATCACATTTTTTGTGCCTATTCCCAATAATTTCCTGTTACTCTACCCAAAATGCCCCTAAAAATGTCAGTTCAGAGTGGAACTGGAGCTTTCAAAAAAAAAAAGAAAAGAAATATATATATTCTCTTTTCTAAACCCCAATTTCTCACCGACGTTTACATGTTGGAGGGGGAGAAGACTGAAAAAAAAAATGTTTTTGTGTGAAAACACAGCTGTGTTAAGGCCTTGCAGAATTCAATCCCAGTCAAGCTCAATGCGAAGGTATATACGACAGAAACCGTGGACAGACCTCTCGCTGTGTGGCTCTTTGAAATGGAAAGTAACCTCCAGCCCACCTTTGCTCTGATCACCAGTGCCGGCATATGCTATCCCTCTGCATCCCTCTCATTTGGGCCGGAATAAAGGAATAATTCACCATTAATAAGTGTATAGCTGCCATCCTGTTATTCAACAGCGCTGACGGCAGCTGTTATCAAACAGCGCCCGTTTCACCGGAAGCTTTCAGAATCATGACCGCACACCTCCTCCCCGTTGTCCACAGGGGACCAATTTATTAACATGCGGTGGGAGGCACGGTCTCTTTCTTCATACACACAGCAGGAGCTCAGCGGTTGGGGAATGGAGGGATATGAAGCAACAACAAAAAAAGCATAAAAAAGAAAAAAAAACTATTTGGAGTGGGCTGTTTGGTGCTAAGAAGAGTGCGGAGCTCATTTTGATTACCTGAGCTTGGGTGCCATGTTGAATGAGGGCCAAGATTAGCCATGGTGAATTGGCCGCAATTGATTTGCTCTTTGAATGCAGCAGTCTGCCTTTTCACGGCAGTTTTGAAATGGTACTGGATGTTTGTTTTGTTTTTTCTCGTAAACGCAATTGTAAAGGTCGCACAAACTGATTGCTGGTTTTTATTCAGTTGATTTATTCCCACAAACAGAAAAGCATGCATGTTGCCACAAACACATACATGGATGAAACTCATATTTTACAAAAAAAATCGGAAAATCAATTAATTTATGCTGTTTTTACTTTTAAAAGTCATTGCATTTTACTGTAGCAATTTTTACAGTAAGAAAATAATACTGTAAAAATACGCATAAGTTTAGACACCCATACTAAAGTTGACTAAAAAGAGGAATAAAAAATCATCTTTTGGAAATTGAACCTAATGCCTTATTTAAAAAAAATTGGAAAAATCCAACCTTTAAGGACACCAATTTTCTTTGTGAATGAATAATGTATCGTAAATAAATAAATATTCTTCCTTAAAATACAGGTTGCATAAGTTTGGACATCCCTATGTTAAATTCCCATAGAGGCAGGCAGATTTTTATTTTTATTTTTAAAGGCCAGTTACTTCATGGATCCAGGATACTATGCATCCTGATAAAGTTCCCTTGGCCTCTGGAATTAAAATAGCCCTACATCATCACATAGCCTTCACCATACCTAGAGATTGGCATTGGCATAGGTTGGATTTTTCCTATTTTTTTAAATTAAGGCATTAAGTTCAATTTCCAAAAGATGATTTTTTATTCCTCTTTTTAGTCAACTTTAGCATGGGTGTCTAAACTTATGCATAGCACTGTATATATATATATATATATATATATATATATATATATATATATATATATATATATATATATATATATATATATATATATATATATATATGTCAGAGAAGTCTGAAAGAGGTGCTCACAATGTACTATTCTTACACTCTCTCTCTTGCTGTCCATTTTTTCTTCTCCACTTCTCTTGGGCTCAGTGGCTTGTGACGCTCCATATGTCCGTCTGCTTCTCCTCAGAGAGAGAGAGAAAGAGAGAGACAGAGAGAGAGCGAGCGAGAGACATTAATACAGGCACCCTTCGCCTCAAACATTCAGCACTCATGTTTTCCCAAAAGCCGAACACTCTGAAATGACAGGAGAATGGAGGGATGGGAAAGAGAGAGAGGGTGTGGATGATTGGACGTGTGAGAGAAAGACGGAGAGAAGGGGGTGTAGTGTGTGTGTGTGTGTGTGTGTGTGTGTAATGTAGACAGCAGTGAAGTGAATGTTATCGTACAGATGTTGAATGCACCTGCAGCTAAAGCAATGCATGAGAGCTCCCTGCAGAAATAACCACATACACTTAAGTACTATCACACACACACACACACACACACACACGCACGCACATACATTTTATTCATAAATTGTATTAATTTATTTGTTTGTTTGTTTGTCTGTTCATTCATTTATTGATCGATTTATTTATTTAAATGTTTAGATTTATTAATTTGTGTATGTTTTATTTTAAATATTTTAAATATTAAAATTTATTTATTGTTTATTTTCTTTAAAGAAATAATATTAATTATTAATTATTCATTTAAATACAATGATAAATGGCTAAAATAACTCATTTAGAATTAAAAAACAAAAATGTAATAGAATTTTTATTGTTTATTGTTTAATTCTTGTTATTGATGTCAATTTAAGCAGAATTGGCCCTGATTTGTTACCAGTATCACTAGAGCTCAAACATTAGGGCATGGAACTAACATCACCTTTGATCATGGGTTCGATTACCAGGGGATGCATGAATTGTTAAAATGCAACGTATGTCCCTTTGGATAAAAGTGTCTGCCAAATGTGTAATTGTAACTGCTCATTGCTTACCAAAATGGTTATGCATTTGACTTTCACTGAGCTAATGATTTAATTTTCTCTTTTTTCTCTCTCACAGGCAGGACGCAAGTGATCTGACTGGAACTATACAGAGGTAAGACTGTTTCTCTTTCTCTGTCAATTATTTGTATTCAGTTCTGGCTGTTCAATAGTGTGTTGACTGTGATATTGATGTGGTGTTTTTTCAGTTTTTTTTTCTGTTTCATACACACAAAGCAGAAATGCTGTCTTTTTTTAATCATTTTTTATTTATTTTTTTAACTGAGACCTTGGGTTGATCGCTGGATTGCTTTTCCAACAAACACAACACTCATACATTGTATACCTTCGTGACCTTTTCCATGTATGCTCTCAATAATGTTTAATATAACTTCACCATATAATAAAGTGAGCTGCCTACCTAGACTGTATTTTAAGGCATCTTAGGTGTACTTCTGATTTCCGTTCCAACAGGTTGGCTTAAAAAATATGTGTATCCTTCATAGAGAAGGCAATCCCAGAATGCACTGCAATGAGCTCAGTGGGGAAAAAAATTCCAAGATGGCGGACGAGCTCAGAGAAATGTTGTTTCATACTGAAAAAGTATCAATATGGTTAAATCTAAATAAAAATGGCATATTTTGTCCAACATTTGTATACGTTATGAGTTTTTATGCTCATTAGAGTATCATGCTTTTAGCTTAGCAACATGCTAACTTGCATTTTATTGCTGCCTACCTAGACCGCTTGAATTCAAGTAATTTATGAGGAACCATTTCAAGTTGGATGCTGCCTTTTTATCCAAGATGGCGGACGAATCCATAGAGTTGTCGGCTTTAAATCTATTCATATTGTACGATATACAATAGCAAAAAGTTACAGTAGCTTAATCTAATTATAAATAAACAGTTTTACCCAATATTTGCCTCTGTTATGTCGATTTATACTAAAGTTTTGTGTTTTTAGCTGAGCAACATGCTAACGTCAAAGTCCATTGGAATTAATTGGCAGCGGAGTCTCTTGAGGCGCTCTTTTTTTATAGGGCTGCCTATGTAGTCTGTTCTAAATCAATAATTTATGCGGTTCCATTTCAGTTTGCATGCCCTCTTAGAAGGTAGCTGCCTACAGTATGTACTGTAGGCAGTAGGGTTTCAGAGCAGTGCTAATGACAAGCTCAAACAGCATTCCAGTACCATTCAAGGCCTGATGCATCTGAAGCCAGCGTCCAATGTAAGGACAGCAGCAGACGAGGATGTTTGGATTTTTAGAAAGAAGAAAGAGGAAGCTCAGGCTATGCCGATTTTAACATATTTTTTTCAGAATTTTTGATTACGAGCGGAGAGCAAGATGACAGGGAAAGAGATCGAGATATATAAGGTGTTCTCAGAGTCGAGGGTGCTAGAGTTGAGGCTGGTAAAGATCTGTGACTGAGGGCCATTAAACCCAGCCCCACGGCTATGAGACGACACATCGAAAGAGCGAGAGAGAGAGAGGAGCTGCTGAGAGTTTTTTTGATAAACTGCTGATCCTGAAATAGCTACACCTATTTTTCATCGGGAATTCTGTTAAGAATAAATTGTCACGTCTCATCTGGAGAGGAGCTTTCTTCCTCAGGGCGGCACACTGAAACTCAAAGCCGGTGCCGGAGTTCGGCACCCTCTCTTGTCGTTAAGCCGATGCACTGTGGGTTACCGCCGGCAACTGGCTGATTGACAGACAGCCTGTGAGTTTTCAAGGGCATTCAGAAAAAGGAAAAAAATATGTCACCCTCGGAAAATGCTGTGGACGTTACAGTAAAATGAGCGAATATGACATGACAGAATACTAAATTCAAAGGAGATTTTTCTTAAAACTCAACAACTGACTGAAGTAAATATCCATCATAGCAAATAAATATCCCCCAATCCCTCATAGCATTGCTTCCATATGTTTCAAGTTAATATGCCGTCTACCTCGAATCCATTGCCAAACCCGCTTATCAGTTCCCGCCCACTGTTTGTGTTAAAAAAAGCTAACATAATATGGGGTTTCCAAAAGAAAAACATGTTTCCCCATCCAAGATCTGTGTTTTCCAGGAACATGATGATGTAATGAGTGTGCATATGGGTTTAATTTGCCAAATATTGTTGATCGAATCCCCCAACTTCTCTCTCTTGCACCACACCCAGAATTACCTCAGCATTCATCTGTTCGCCAAAAGTCGTGTGTGTCTTGCGGTTAAAGCAATTTTCATGCGACTTTATTTGCAGATGAAGTGTAAAAGAACACTCTGAAATTCACAAGGATAGCAAAACACCTCTGGAGCGTGAGGAAATGAACTAGAGATAGAGCAGAGGATATGACAGGGAAGGGAGGAAAGGGGACTGTTATTTTGGTGTATTAGGAAGAATTATAGGGGGGAAAAGTACTTTTGTTTGTGTGTAAATGTAAGTGTACAGGAACATGCTTTATGAAAGTATGCTAATGCAGATGCGAAGGCTTGGGTGAACTCATCCTTGCATTACCGAAGTGGTAACAGACCTCAGAATTCAAACAGCAAATGACCTGGTTGAGCAAACTTACAATAGACATACATGATAATGGGAGCTCTATTACCCCTTGTGGAAATGCTGAGAATGCAATGCATACCTGCGATGGGTTATGAATAGCGCTCTGACACATGCAATCGAAGTTGGGTAACTAGAAACGTTTGTGCAAAGTATGTTTCGGCCTAAAGGGAAAATTCCTCCCAGAGGAATAATAATGTATGGAATCTATAATGAGCCTAATTTACATAGTAAGGTGTGGGGGGACTTGTGCTAAAAAGAAACACAATGACTTAAATTCCCATGGTGCAGCGCAAGACAAGTCTCAGGAGACGTGAGGTAGTCTCCATTTGTTCTCCATTTAATCTCATTCCCAAATGATAATTTTGCAATGAATCTTCTCTTATTTTTTTCTCTTGAATTTTTAAAAGTTGCTATATTATATTTTACAGTGAGGAAAATAAGTATTTGAACACCCTGCTATTTTGCAAGTTATCCCACTTAGAAATCATGGAGGGGTGTGAAATTGTCATCGTAGGTGCATGTCCACTGTGAGAGACATAATCTAAAAAAATAAATAAATCCAGAAATCACAATGTATGGTTTTTTAACTATTTATTTGTATGATACAGCTGCACCAGGTTCACCAGGTTTGCACACACTGCAGGAGGGATTTTGGCCCACTCCTCCACACAGATCTTCTCTAGATCAGTCAGGTTTCTGGGCTGTCGCTGAGAAACACAGAGTTTGAGCTCCCTCCAAAGATTCTCTATTGGGTTTAGGTCTGGAGACTGGCTAGGCCACGCCAGAACCTTGATATGCTTCTTACAGAGCCACTCCTTGGTTATCCTGGCTGTGTGCTTCGGGTCATTGTCATGTTGGAAGACCCAGCCTCGACCCATATTCAGTGCTCTAACTGAGGGAAGGTGGATGTTCCCCAAAATCTCGCAATACATGGCCCCAGTCATCCTCTCCTTTATACAGTGCAGTCGCCCTGTCCCATGTGCAGAAAAACACCCCCAAAGCATGATGCTACCACCCCCATGCTTCACAGTAGGGATGGTGTTCTTGGGATGGTACTCATCATTCTTCTTCCTCCAAACACGTTTAGTGGAATTATGACCAAAAAGTTCTATTTTGGTCTCATCTGACCACATGACTTTCTCCCATGACTCCTCTGGATCATCCAAATGGTCATTGGCAAACTTAAGACGGGCCTTGACATGTGCTGGTTTAAGCAGGGGAACCTTCCGTGCCATGCATGATTTCAAACCATGACGTCTTAGTGTATTACCAACAGTAACCTTGGAAACGGTGGTCCCAGCTATTTTCAGGTCATTGACCAGCTCCTCCCGTGTAGTTCTGGGCGGATTTCTCACCTTTCTTAGGATCATTGAGACCCCACGAGGTGAGATCTTGCATGGAGCCCCAGTCCAAGGAGATTGACAGTCATGTTTAGCTTCTTCCATTCTCTAATGATTACTCCAACAGTGGACCTTTTTTCACCAAGCTGCTTGGCAATTTCCCCATAGCCCTTACCAGCCTTGTGGAGGTGTACAATTTTTTCTCTAGTGTCTTTGGACAGCTCTTTGGTCTTGGCCATGTTAGTAGTTGGATTCTTACTGATTGTATGGGGTGGACAGGTGTCTTTATGCAGCTAACGACCTCAAACAGGTTCATCTAATTTAGGATAATAAATGGAGTGGAGGTGGACATTTTAAAGGCAGACTAACAGGTCTTTGAGGGTCAGAATTCTAGCTGATAGACAGGTGTTCAAATACCTATTTGCAGCTGTATCATACAAATAAATAGTTAAAAAATCATATATTGTGATTTCTGGATTTTTTTATTTTTTTTATTATGTCTCTCACAGTGGACATGCACCTACGATGACAATTTCAGACCTCTCCATGATTTCCAAGTGGGAGAACTTGCAAAATAGCAGGGTGTTCAAATACTTATTTTCCTCACTGTATTATATTATATATTATATTATATTTTTGAAATAAATTGTAGATACAATACAATAAAATAAATAAAATTAATAATATATAGGATATATATATATATATATATGAAGTATTGTACTGAAGTATTAATATATATATTTAAATATTGTTAACACTTTGTAAGAAAATAAAATATAGAAAAAAATATACTGCTGTATATATAGCTATATTTGAAGCATGTTATTTGTTGAATAAAGCTAAATGTTGAATAAAGAATATAAAGTTAAAATCTCTTTAGAATCAAAAAAAGTTTCATCCTGAAAGTGAAGTATGTTTGGGACCTTGGTGTCTCTGAACAGAAGAACAATAGGGTTTAAGGCACCTCCTATGTGCTTTTTCTTTCCTATGGGCTACCATCCGAAATACAGTTGTCAACTTAGATGCAGAGATACTCTAATCTCTCTTTTTATCTTTTTCTTTCAACATCCATCGCATAACAAAGAGAAAAGGAAGTGAATGAACATGTGACTGTGTAATTAGCTCCTGTGTGCAATCACCGATTCCCTCATGCTGAATGACTGACTGCCTCTTAGCTAGCTGCATCAAAACCATTTCTTTTCTTTTTTCACTCCATTTTTTTTTTCTCGGTACCGGGGGTCTTAACAGCAGTGGGGGGGCCGAGAGGAAGAGGGGGGTGGGGGCGGAATCGGTTGTCAGCTAATTGCATCTCTCCGTGGCGATTATGTTCTCATAGAGAAAACAACCGATAATTATGGGAGCCGGGATGGCAGCACAAGAGAACGGTTACCGAACCGTCATGGCGGCCCGTGTGGGACCCGGCCTCATTATCACCACAGAGACTGACCCGCCCCCTTCACCCCAGCAACCGCTCTAATTACCATCTAAGCAGACCTGTCAATCAACACTATTTATAATCCAACTCTGAGAGAGGAATAGGAAAAGAGGGAGAGAAAGAAACATGAAAAAATAGTCCCTGGATATCGCAAGTATAAACCTTCAAGGTTTATTACAAGTATTCAGGTTTGTCCCTTGTGTAGATTGATGTATTTTGTAAATCTGAATGGGCCTGTTTTCTCTTTTGTCCACTGTTTTTTTTTTTTTTTTTTCTGTAGATTGATTATTAGGCCTTTTCATAAGAACCTTTCAAAATGATCACATTGAGACAGATCACTGAAAAGAAATAGTACTGTGGGACTATAGACTTTGGTCAGGCCTGATGCCGTATTTAATTTGACGTCTGTGAAAATAGATAGACGCACTGTTCTTTCAATATCAATATCGACCGTTCAGCTGAGAAAACGTTGCAAATATGTCCTTCCAAGAAAAAATTCAAGTGGACCAAAAACATTTTACACAAACCAAAAACACATTAACACATACAACTTGAATGGAAAAGTCAAAAGCATCTTTCTTATTTGCGTCACCCTGATGATGGCACATATTCTATGTGTTTTCTCTTTGCACGTCTGCAAAGCATTGCTCAAACATTTCCAGTGTGATGTTCAAATCACATTCAGTCTATTTTTTTTACTTTACGATTTAGAATGCACATGAAATGACTCCTTTTAAGAAGTGAATTTGATGAAATAGTTGTAAATTCTGATTAGGTTCTGTAAATATTGTGTAAATCTAAATACAAAGTTAATACTCTTTTGATTATAGTTGTACAGTATGTTTAAGGTATTTAAAAATACATCATTCAAAATGAAAAAGCTTTCAACGCTGTTTGCTAAATGATTTTAAAAAAGATAACCTAATGAGTAATGCTAAAACATTCAATATATCAGCTTATTTGTACATTTTTAGATTTGTGATCAACAGAACTAGTTGTGGTTCCGAATATATACTTGCAAATTTGCATAAACATACAACTTGATTATAAGGTTGTAAATTCTGAATATAATGTGTAAATCTGGATAGTTAATCTTGATTATGTTATCAATTCTGAATATAATCTGTAAATTTAAATGTATAGTTTTAAATTGTAAATTAAAAAAAGTAAATTATACTTTTTAAATCCAAGTATATAGTTAAAAATGTTGTGTAAATCTAGAGAGAGAGATATTTACACGATATAAAGCAAATCTGAATATATAGTTATAAATCTTGATATTTGCAAATCCAAGTTAAATAGTTACAAATTCTAAATATAAAGTTGCAAATCTGAGTAGTTCATTATACATACAAGTATGAAGATGTAAATAACGAATATTGCTGCAAATACACACCAACCCTATGAAATCAATTACATGACTTGCTAAGCCATGCTGTTTCTCGACTTCTCTCTTCATAACCATTGTTACTCGTTTCACAATAGCCGGCTAGTGTTTGTTTCCATTGAACAGAACATCATTTGCAGGCTTCTGAATGAGCCACCCGAGGTGAGGCCTTGTGAAAGGTTCGTTAGGCAGCCCTCTGAACGAGCTGCGCCACAGGACCCCATCTCCGTCTTTAGGGGGAGGCACCTGGACGAGCTCCACGGTGAGGCCTCATGTAGGCTGAGTGATATGAGGCGTGAGACCTTGGAGTGCTGCCCTACTGTTACTCACAATCCTAATACCTCACAGATGTTCTGGATCGAGAAACAGCTGTCTAACATTACGTACGCGCACAAAAACGCTAGCGGCCCCCAACAGCCGGTGGAACATTTCACAAAGCCTCCCGTACACAATGTAAATTTACAAACATAAAACGGGAAATCCAAAAACACCACGTCCCACCTACAACGTGAGGATCCTGTCGTAAGCCGTTAATACATTAGCATAATGCGTTTAAACAAACGCCATGTCACATCACTAATACCCTCATGGTGGAATAGCCTCATATTTTTGCTTATGTTTGTGCGTTTCAGTAAAATATTTGCATTTGTTGTTCATCTAGCCCAGTTCATACACTTTGCTGGAATAAACGAGAGCCTCTAAACAGAAACACCATAAAAGAGTCTGAATGCTCTGCTTAATTACACATTCGCACACAAAGTCCCGTCCCTCATCCCTGATTGGGGTATTGTCTCCCGATTTTTCTCCTCTAACGACCGTTGGGCCCCCCCACGCTTTGAATATTCATGAGAGGAAGTGTCTCACTAGATGGCAGTGCAGCGCAGCGTGGCCATTCTAATGAGCTCACGGGGGATTAATATTTATGAGATCTGGGAGGAGGATACTGCCAATGTGACTTGTGTAATGCGAATGTGTATGCGTACAGTGACTCAGACCTTAATATCTAAATCAGCTAGACAGCACAGAGTGGCCTGTCACGTACACAGACTTAAAGAAGAAAAGAGGCTGCTATTCCACTTGCTTTGAGTATATTTGTAGAGAAAATGTTTAGAATGTCTCAAAATCTAAAACAAAATCTCTGGCATTTGGATTTCCTTTGAAACATTTTTCACTCAGTAATTGCTAGTAAATCTCACACATAATTATAAAGAAACCACACACACACACACAATTTATTTATTTTTTAAGTAGAAAGAACTTTTTCAGTTGAAATTGTATTGTATTTACAATTTCGAAAAGGATTTTGGTAACACTTTATATTAATTTTCTTTAGTTAACATTACTTAACTACCTTAGTTAACATGAACTGAATGAACACTACTTCTTTAGCATTTATTAATGTTAGTTCATATTAATTTCAATAAAATCAAAGGTTGTATTTGTATTTGAACAATTGTATTTTTATTAACTAACATTAACAAAGATGAATAAATACTGTAACAAATGTATTGCTCATCGTCATGTTAGTTAATACATTAACTAATGTTAACTAATTAACCTTATTGTAAAAGTGTTACCAAGATTTTTTTACAATTAAAGGAGAACTCCGGTCAATTTTAACATTGAGCTAATTTTTTTGTACATTTGGAGTGCTGTCAATACAGAGAACAACGACAAAAATCGGTGTTGCCTACACCGAGTTATTCTATTTTTAAAATTTGCACCCTGTTGACTTCAATGGGGCAAGTACTAAACCTGCTTTTAGCCTCTTAACATCCTTGATGTGTCATTACAAGTGCACAGAAAATGTGAGTGATTCCTTCAGAGTGAACACGAGTGAATCTGACTGCAGTAGATGTGAAAGAAATGTATAAAAATGATGTTATTTAAGCCAGCGCAAATTGTCGATTGAATAGTCGATAAAAAAAGTAGTCGATTGCCGAGTTCACGCTCGTGATAATAGGTAACTAAACCTATGCGCGTGAACTCGGCAATCGACTACTTTGGACTTCACCCGAAAACAGGATGTAAACACAGGTATTTGCGCTGGCTTAAATAACATCATTTTTATACATTTCTTTCACATCTACTGCAGTCAGATTCACCCGTGTTCACTCTGAAGGAATCACTCACATTTTCTGTGCACTTGTAATGACACATCAAGGATGTTAAGAGGCTAAAAGCAGGTTTAGTACTTGCCCCATTGAAGTCAACAGGGTGCAAATTTTAAAAATAGAATAACTCGGTGTAGGCAACACCGATTTTTGTCGTTGTTCTCTGTATTGACAGCACTCCAAATGTACAAAAAATTAGCTCAATGTTAAAATTGACCGGAGTTCTCCTTTAACATATGTTTTATTTTATTTTGAATCCCATTTATGTTATTTGCTGTTTTTCAGTTAACAAATTTTTTTTTAATTTTTTAGTCAGTTATCGTCACTAGGCATGCCACCAATGACACTCACTGTATTCATGCATCATGTCTGAATTACAAGCTCGAATGAGACTAGAGAACTATGTGATTTGAAGAAAATAATTCATTTTGGAATTACGTGAAAGTGAGTAATATTGAATTTTAATTCCCTTAACTACATTTTGAGTTTGATATAAGCTTTAACTAAAGCGACCAGTTGTGGTGTCATGACCTGTGGCATCCGTGACTCATTTTAGTAATTGCAGCAGTTAGGTTGTGTGTTTAAGGGAGAGTGGGGGTTTGTGTAAGTGTGTGTGCCCATGTTACATAAGATTTTACTGGAAGAGAAGAGGATGTGGTGTCACAATAAGTGTGTGTGCAGTAGCATTGCCGATGGAAGAACTTGTCTCTCGCTCGGCTTCTCACTCTGTCGTTCTATCTAGAAAATCACACACACAGACACACATACACACAGTCCATACAGGTCCATCAATCGTCAAACACCTCTTTTGGGTTTGACCAGTTACTGACTAAGCCATTAACCTCTTTCAGACACACGCACACACACACACACACACATAGGATATACAGTATGTACACATTATCAAAATACACACACACATATGGTTTAAATGTATCCTGGGTGGTTGATCTCAAAAATAGAGCAGAATATAGCAGGATCTGAACTATTTTAGTTCAGGCCAGACACACACACACACACAGGACAGATGAACTAGTCCAGACATGAGTGTCAGGTTGACAGCCTCATACCCAGAGGAATGCTTCCTTCAAGCTGAAGAGAGAGAATCGCTCGTTTGTTTGTAAGGTATGGGTGAAAGAAAAGTGCAATTCCCCTTAGGGTTGAGCTGGCCTCCGTCATCTTTGTCATGTATGTGCGCACGCGTGTGTGGAGATGAGTTTGACAGTTGTCAGAAAAACTTGACCAATTGAAAATACTTTCTGACCTTTAACATTAGACACACATGCAAAGCACGTCCACCATGTAAACTTCCACCTCATTTCACCCATTCAGGGAAATTAAGCCGCAGGAATAAAGAAATATTCACAGTTTAGGCTCAACATTTTCCCAATGAGCCTGGGTTGAGTATTCATGATTATAATGTCATAAACATTAGCTCATTAACAAATGACCGCCCACATTTACATAGCAATTACTACTTAGTATTCCGCAAAGTAGCCTAGCCTAATGAACGTCAGTGAACTATGCTGATACGTGGAGGTTCACAGAACCCCTAAAGGGATGTGGTGAAAAAAAAAATTGATTTATGTTTAAAATTTATGTTTCAATGCCTTTGCCTTCTCTTGCTAAACTTTTACGTTCCTCCAAGAAACTGTGTGTTGACCCAAAAAACTTTGGAATAGTTTTGTGAGAGGACGCAAATGTTTTGCTAGTTAGAGTAAATGCGAGAGAATGTATAGTTTCTCGGGAAACGCAATACTTGACACTGTCGTTGAGATGAATGGGAATGCTAACAGCTAGCTTTCCCCATATACGATCGAGCTCCTTAATTCAAGTAGCAGTAAAATACAGTTTATAACTAACATTAACTAGCTAGCTTAGCAAGATTCTCTTCAAACTGTTGCTGTATCATGACAGTAGTTGACCTGAAAACGAAAACTGCTGAGGCTAATGCTAGCTTTAGCACTTCTTGTTGCAAAACTGAGAATACAGTGAGAATGCAATGACGTGAGATTGATCTTGCTTAGCTTGAAAGGTTTGTGTTCATGTAATTATGTATAGAAAGTGGAAATGGTGATTATGTCTGTGACTAGCATTATTAAAGTGGACTTCAGGGAATAAAATGCTGTAAATGAAATAAATAAATGAATAAAAGTGAAGAATTTCGCCCGTTTAATATTTATTGTCATTGTTTTATGATTATTCATCGGCGTGACATTGAAGATGATATTTCATAGCAAAAATTCCGCTGTTGACAGCTTTTCACAGAGAAGGGGAAATATTTAGATTATTTTGATGCTGCTCAATAGCCAAAAATACCCAGGAAGAAAAAGAAAGAGTTGTGTTTTCTGTCTCTCTCTCATTAACATCCTAATGAACAGATACTCTACCTCTTCTGTTTTTCTGTCATTCTTTGAGAGAGCGTGCTGGCTTTGAAGTGTCTACACAGACAAATCCGCATCCAAAAGCACAATAGTCCTTATTTCAGTTTGGAAGCATACACAAACACGTACACACACTTACACAAACACACACACACGTACAGAGTTCAGTCAAGAGCAAATATGGACCTGAATACAATGACAATGTAGAAGAAGAAAAATCATCTATCCAAGCAAAACATTTTCCATATAAATAGTGGGGGCAAATGGCTTTTGCTGTGTGTATGTGTGTTGAGGAAATAATTGAGGAGACAGAACTCCGGAATCAGGCCTCTAATGGAAGGTGACAAATTAATTTCTGTCTGCTAATAGCTCAAAATAGAACATGCCCGACTGGCTGTCTTATTCTAGGTGCCGCTTGGAAGTTCAAGCACGTGTGCATGTGTGAGACGGAGGACAAGGAGAAAAAAATCCTCACTGGTGCAGCTCAAACTGTGTGTGTATGAGCTTTGTGATTAGATGAACATCTATGGGTTAACCATTCTAAAAGTACCAGTTTTTGGCTTGGGTTTTATTTTATTTTATTTTTATTTTTATTTTATTATTATTATTTTTTATTTTTTATTTGGTTGTTTCATTGTGTCTCACTGTGCGCCATGTATTAAAACATAAGTTAAAAGAACATCGAAGTTTGAAAAATGTGCATTGAGCATTACCATTTCTTGTACATACATATCTAATATATCTAATATCTTGTGTTCCATCTTAGTTTTGAAAAAAAGAAGATGCTCTATGTGAATAACTTAAATTTCTCTGATCATATCAATGGCTCCAGTGGTAAGAATATCCCTTATTCTGAAATGACTCAGGTTTATTAAATGCATTAATTTTTTATCACATTATATTTGCTACAATTAATAACACTAAATTACCTATATTTTCAGATGAATATTTTGTCTGTGCAGACCTCTACTATACGTCTACAAGACACACACCAACTTTGAAAGATTAACAAGCTCTTTAGTTTCTTATGATCTCCTTCCTTCTCCTTACACACACACACACACACACACACAGTTCCTGCCAAACCTTTGATCTACCGGCAACAGGATCATGAATAGTCCCGCTGACATTAGCACTCATTGAACGCTTCACTCTAACTGCCATTCATGGATTGTGCCTTTGTGTCTTTAATCTCTGTTGATTGGTCGTCTTCGTATTAAGGCACTGTTTGTATTTGATTGGCCATAATAACGTTGTCACTGGAACAATGTAGGAGATCTATCTCATCTCATCCCCATAATAGGGTTATCCGAAAGCCAAAAACTTATGAACAGTTTTCTGCTGCGCTTTCATGTGGTCCTGCCGTGTTTTAAAGATAAGATTAATTCTTCATATCAGCAATCTGATTGTGGACGCGTGTATCTCATGCATGTTTTATAGCAGCTCTTTCTTCTGCTGCGTCAAACCTTTTCTTTGGAAAAAAAAACTCTAAATTATTCATCTGTGTTTTGGTGCATTCCTCCTGCAGAACGAGAGACAGAAAGAGAGAATGAATTGAGGGTCTTCCTTTTTTCTGAGGTTCCCACGTGGACTGCATTCTGATAGAGACATGAGGTTTTTGGGCCTGAGAGACAAAACGAGGTAAAATAATCCGAGAGTGCTGGTCAAAGAGAGCCAAGTGCGGGTTTGGATAGGTGAAATGGCACAGCGCTGACATCACATAATCCTTATTTTATTAATGTTAGCTCAAGAACTCTCATGTTCAGACAAAACACCTTAGGTTTATCTCTCGTTGTCCCTCTCTCCACTCGCTGGGATATTCCTTTGATATGCCATCTTTTTTAAGGCTAGATAACTTTTATTAATAAAGACAGAACCTCTGTGAATTGCATCAGCCTGACCTTAAAGAAACTTAAAGAAACAGGCACACAAATTTGCAAAGTCTCACTTTTAATGGTGCCACAGATGACTTTGCAGTCCCTGTGCTTGTCATGCACAACACATCAAAATTGCATCTTTTAGCTCTCCTCAATGAGGAAAATTATTTGCTTTGGTCTTAATCTGAGTTAGGTTTGAGCTTTAAGATAATTTTCAGGTAAAATACTCTACTCCTGATCACCCTTTATTACCCTGTATGTCACCCCTTATGTAGCTTGCAACTTTCCATTGAACAGTATTACTGCAGCTTATTTTTGGCCAAAGGTTGTCCACTTATTGTTCACTGCCTAATTGACATTTAAAGTGACAAATCCAAGTTTTTTATGCTTATTACACTATTATTACACTATTATTATCATGTAATAGTAGACTTAATGACTTCAAATGGTGCTTTGGTCAGTGAACATACTGTGAGTGAGGCTAAGACTAAGTTAAAATGGATCTTGTGCCATTGTGTCATTGAAAAAATGTCCTGTCTTTTTAATATCATACTTATCAATAACTGGCGACGAGCCTAGTTGTTAAAAACACATCCGAAACCCCCTTGTGTTCTGTTAAAACTCTTTTTGAACTCGAGTATGTGTCCTGTGTGCCCGCTAAGACTGTATTTGGAAGCTCCCGAGGGGACAATAAACCCAGTTTCAGGACCGTTTTGAGATGAAATACCCAAAAGTCCAGCCTAGTAACTAGTCGCAACATAGACAGCCATTCAAGATGGGTTGTCATGGCTAGGAGGGATTGGACATTGACCTTTTAATCACCGTTATAGACAAGACAATTAGGCAGAAGAGAAGAAAAGTGAAAAACATTCTATTGAATATTGCAGGAAAGCACAGAGGGAGAGAAAGCAGGAAGATACTCTAACTAGGTCATTTCATTAAACTGTAAATGCAATACAACGACTTGACAGAGAACGTTATGTTTGTGCGATGGACTGTAAATGATTTTATAATCGGCCTGCTTTGGTTTTGAGTGTGTGTGTCTGCACAAATTGTCCCAGGGCACTGTCTATACATGCAGAGATCTCTCTCACCCTCCACCACTGTTTCTCTCTATTTTTGTCATGTCTCGTCACCTCTCTTTCCTTTTTGCCTTCTCACATCTTGCCACTTCTCTTTTCTCACAGTATCTTATTGTGTACTCGTCTCTTTACTTTCTCATCATTTAATTTTGTCTCATCTCCTCTTTTCTCTTCGTATTTGATCTAATCTTGTCTTATTTAATCATCTCTTCTCTATTATTTTCTCTTCTTGTCACATCTTATTTGTTCTTTTCTTATTTTGTCTCACCCTGTCTCATCTCTGCTCTATTCTTTTTTCTTCTTGTCTCAACTCATCCCTTTTCTCATTTTGTCTCACCTTGTCTCATCTCTTCTTGTCTCCATCGTTTTACTTCTCTTATTATCTCATTGTTTCTTCTCATTTTATCTCGTCTTGTCTCATCTCTTGTCATCTCTTCTCTATTCTTTTTCCCTTGCCTTATTCTATCTGTTATTTTCTCAATTTCTTTCATCTTGTCTCATCTTTTCTCATCTTTCTAATCTAATTTCAACTTATTCTTTTTCTCATTCCGTCTCTTTGCTTCGCTTCTCGTTACTTCCCCTATATTGGACTAATCACTCATAATGGGCCCTATGGACTCAACCAATTGTGTGTGATTAGGCATCATCCTCAGACGCAGCTAAATACCATTGCCAGAGATCATATAAAACCAGTGATCATGCCTGGCATATATTTCGTCTTTGGCTGTCAGTAGCAGCTCGACTTCAACCCTCACGCAGACAGACGTAGATTTTCATGTTGCAAAACAAATGCCAAAAAATACCCCTCCTGCGAGTTTAAATGAAAAACAGCGTGAACTAGAATTGATCGGTAATACATTTGGCATTTTCATCTAGCCGTTAAGTTCCCTGCCCACATCTGACTATATGCCTGCCACTCAGAAACACTCGCTGCTGGACAACCATTACATTTACAGTGACTAGCACATGTGAGACTGGCAGAGGGGCTGGCGGTAAAGAAAAACAGAAAGAGAGAAAGGAAAGGAGGTGGCAGATGGAGCAAAGAGACATTTGGAACTGGTTGTTTTACGCCTCTAACCAATTTTATTTGCATGACATCTGTAATTGAAATCACTATGGTCACTATAATGCAGATCAGCGTTGAAGGAAAACTCTTTTTTTGAAGTGATGGGATCTGCAACTATTGCAGGTACAGTTATAGGACATTAACAGGGCACCTCAGGACCGCAGGTGTTTGGTAAACAAATTACTTTGCCAATTATTGCAAGTGTTATGAATGATCGTAGCCAATTGTGCAAGGTGCAACACAAAATTTTGTCCTTTAATGAATCGGTGCCCTTGATCCTCTGATGTGTTTTTCTCGTGATTAAACATTCATAAGCCGTAATAAACACAATGCATTTTTAAACAGGCATATCTGGAAGACATTTGGAAGAGGGAGAGAGAGAGTGAGAAACTTGTGAAAGGAGGAGACATTTAAAGAGAGAAGAGGTAAATATGTTTTTCTGGAATGGAGAGAATGAGAGAGAGATGGAGGGGTAGGAACAGATGGTGAAAAGAAAGAGCAATGACAAGAGGTTATTTTCAGATGAGTGTGACTATTTAACAAAATGTTCCTATTGGGAGGACAAATGGGCTTCTTAGAATTGCACATACAACACACGCTCAGAACCCTCGTTTAAACTAATCCACGTCCCTGGTGATTTTCTGCTTTCCCACCGCAGGACTAATTTATCAAAACAATGGTCCTCAAAAAGCCTGTAGTGTTGTCTCTGAGAGGAAGAAAAAAAAAAAAAAAAAGAAGGAGTAGCAATGATGTATACCCTAACCTGGAAGCATGCCTCAAAACTTGGCAC
This sequence comes from Scardinius erythrophthalmus, assembly GCF_964197995.2. Classification (NCBI taxonomy): domain Eukaryota; kingdom Metazoa; phylum Chordata; class Actinopteri; order Cypriniformes; family Leuciscidae; genus Scardinius; species Scardinius erythrophthalmus. The sequence goes on along the minus strand of NC_138224.1, from coordinate 18,060,192 downwards.
GCTAAACAGTGAAACCGCTCAGACCAAGTGAAGACAAGTTCAGTTTATATAACCATTTTACGATTTTAACACAGTACCCATTATTTTCTTACCGTGGTGATTTTCTGTTAAAAGGCAACTTTGCCTGTTTTCCAACCGGTTACAAAGTCGGTGAAGCATGTAAATGAACAATGTGTATTCTTTCTCCACATTACCTGGGCCCTGTTTTTTGCATCATCTGGCTGACATTTGCTGACAAATAAACTGGTATATTTAGGTACCATAGTGAAAGAGTACAAATTGTCTATTTATATACTACTAACATTGTAACAATACAAAGCTGGTTATTCTTTGACCCTTAAACGCATACCTCAGGTCTTTAGTGATGTGGGACGTCATTCACTACCCTTACCTTCTTAGTATTCCTAAATCAATGCATTATAAACAATATAACAAGATTTAATTTTATTTTTTTACAAGATACTGCCTATTTTTCCATTCATTTATTTGTAAAAATGTACGATTTGCTAACGAGTAAATCTGATTTACTAACAACTAACGCACCGAGGTGTGTAACAATGTACGTTTTTTCTGCACAACAATAATCTAATCTTTGATGATTAAGTGCAATTCACCTTTTTTTTCACAAGGTGTCAATGTCTGATACACAATGATGAAGTGACGTTTCACTCATAGTTACCGCAGGCAGAAAACAAAAGAATAGGAAGTATCATCAGCAAAACTTGAAATGGTTCAGTGATTTATTGCAGAGCAACGCAATCAAAAATTAGTGTCACTGTCACTTGATGGTGGATCTGTCAAGAAGCTGTCAGTGATTAAAATGTTGATTTTGAATATTTTGTAAATTATACTTTTAAGAGATGGCGAATATGAGCCAGATGCTGAATGTGCTGGGAAATGAGCTCTAACGAGGACAGTGATGATGGTATAAAACATCTGCTCGAACTGAACCCTTCCAAGCTCCAAAAGATAACCAAATATGCTTTGTTTTATTCTTCTGTAATTGTTTCTTATGTATCAGGAGAGTTTTACATTATCACGACAGGTAGGTCCATCCGTGTTAGATTTAGATCTAGGACCTTAAAAAAACAAGATTATGTAATACTGATTGGCCAAACATTTATGCATTTAAGGGTTAAGCCAGTGTGTCTCAATTTTAGTCCTGGGAACCCACCTCCCAGAAGATGTCTCACTTATTAAAACATCTGATTCAACTCATCAGCTTGTTAGTGTGTTAAATAGAGAGACATTTAAAACAGTCTGGAAAGAGGGTCCTGAGGACTGAAGTTGAGAGACACTGTTTTAAGCGAATCACTCTTTATCTCAACTCATTTATTTCACTTAGCTTTCGGTTCTTCACCATTGATATATAAAGAAGTCCCTATTTTAGCGTGCTTGGAGTCATTCACAGAAGGCACATTCTTGCATCCCATCTCTGCAACTTTTCCTTTTTGCCTATGTTGACAAATAAAATTAGGACAAAGGTGAATGCTCTTGAGATAGATGAAATTGTAGTACCAAATGTAGAGTTTTGGCTTTTTCTAATTGTTTAAACAGCACTTCTTTAGTTGTTATTCTCATATGGATACAAGATACGAGCTGTCCTCTGGGGTGTTGGGCATCCTGGACAACAGCAGGCTTCCCAATGCTAGCCAGCACCAGGCTAACAGCACTAGCTGTGGCCCAAAAACAACATGAGCTGTCAGAAAGGGTTATCACAGCCCAGTGAGTCGGGAGGAGGGGAGGGACAAGAGGAAGGAGGAGGGAGCCAGTGAGGGTGGATGGGTGGGAGTGTTACTGCGAGACAGAGAGAGAGAGAGAGAGAGGATTCAGATGCCAGAGAAAGGGCCAGCGTACACCCGCCACAACTGAAAGCACAAGGATCGTGTGCGTGTGTAGTGCATGCTTGCATTCGGAGTAACGGCGATGTTGGAGCACTCGTCTGAGCTGGGCTTTGTGCCGAGTGTGTGTGTGGACAGCATGCGATACCCATCTACCGCGAACAGCGCTGTCTCCATGAGGAGCACAGAAGAACTGCTGCTGAGGTAACGCTGTCCCTGGACAGAACACAAAGACATACATGCACACACACACACACAGATCAGGGTATCTCCGAAAGGTTCGCCGTTCATAGCTGCAGGCATGCGGAGAGCCATTTCAGGAATGTTTGGTTGAGGGAAGCCTGCGGTTTTGTTGGCTTGGTTCGTTGACATGCCGATTGTAGGCCGTTTGAGCTGTGCTTGCATGCAGTTGTGTTTTTGTCAAATTGCGGGACCCTGTCTGTGCTGTACCGTCGGCACTCGTCTTGCCAACCGTGAAAATGCACAGCTTGCAATGTTCCCCTCTCTTGTTTCTCATCCCCTACGGTTCGTTTGGAGCCTCTTTAAAAACTGAAGAGTTGATACAGCTATAGATAAGTGTTGAGAGATGCGTGTACGTGCACGCAGGATAATGCGCGTGTGTGCAAGCGAAACAGTGTGACAGAAAGGGAAATCAAATTTATTACAATAAAATTGTGCATGCAAATCATTGTCCTCCCTTATTGCACACTGGTCGCGTTTCCATACAAGCGTTCTTAATCCATAATAATTCACCTTAGTATATGCGCGTACATTTAAGTGTGCAAACATACTTGCGAGTACCTAAATTCTGAGTTTGTTTGGATGTAATAATCGCATTAAACAAAGAGAGGGATGAGCAGGAGGGGTTAAGCCCCGTCCCGCCACTAGAAAGATGTCTGCTTTTGTTTGCACGCCTCTCTGACGATTGGATTTAAAAGGGTGGGGGGGTCTGGAGAGAGGGATGGAGGGGAGCATTCGGTGGAGAGATGGAAGGAGGGTAGCGCTGAAAGCATTCTCAACAATGGGACGCCCCAACAATGAGGCTGTCACTCACTTTGTGGCTTGCTTTCTACCTCTCTTCTCATCTCTGTCTCTGGCCATTTTTTAAAACTGGAGAAGGGTGCTAATCGGGCCGTGTCGGGTTGGTTTTTATCCCAGGGTTATGGGCAGTTAATAACGTGGGCTTTTAATGTGCGGAGTGTAATGGGGTGTGAGGGCATTAGTTGGGCCAGAGAGGCGGCCATGTTGGTTTAAAGAGTAGATTTATGGCCTTTTACTCATTCATTGTACTTGTGCTCAATGGCTTTTAAAATAGCCCCCAAGGAACATGAATCTCTCCAATGACTGCAGTCAGGTCTTCTTGTAACACACACACATACATTGGCTATAACTCAACCTCCTCCAATAAAGAAATGTCAAATGTAAGCGTGGCATAACCATCACACACAAGCATGCTCATTAGAGAAATACTACCAAATATTAACAAATGTACCCCAACGCGACTGGGACTGAATCTATGGACTTGAGAACGTTTAGCGTTATTTGATGCAAAAATGATTTATGGAGCTACACGAAGGGCCACATTCAAAGGGAAAACCATACATGCTGGGACTATAAAAGAATCTATTGCGTGTGCCTCTGGCGGTTGATGTAATGCTTCGTTCGCTGAGGACTCACATCGATTTATGCCGCTGAGTTTCAACTTCAGTCGGTATGATGCCGAATGTACTGTAATGATGTCTAGAAATTCAATGACTTTATTTACTATTGATGGTAACCAATTTTGAACATATCTGAAACGTTTCTTTTATACTTATATATTTCTTATATTTCAAAACCTAGTGGTCTTCCTACCTAGACTTCATTTATGCACATCACAGTCTCAAAACCTGATAAACTGCCAGCCTAGACATCATGTTTGGACAAAAACCTGAAGAGCTGCCTGCTTAGACAGCATTTTCAGTTATCATAGTCATGTTTAAATTTATGATGTTGTGTAGGTAGGCAGCCCACTAGATTATCAAGTGGAGCTTGTATGAGTTTGACTTTAGCTGACAAAGCTATAAATGATGTGTTTCGTACAGGAAATTTAAGGGTTAAGCAATCACGGATAACACCAGGTCGGTTCTTAACGGACTGTCATAAAAACTTCCACTTTCTTCCTAAAACCACTCGTACAGCACTGCCGACTTTCCGCTACAAACATTGGAGTTTGTACTCTGCAATTAGTGGCTTGGAAAGCCTTTCATTATGGTAAAACAAGGCGATGGCGGTTGTGTCTGTGTGTGGCTGTGGAGACAGGCTGCTGTCACTGTGCATTCTGGGATATGTGCGCGAACGTGTTGCAGAAATGGGTGGTTTTGTGTTATAGGAGAATGACCTGTCCCTAGGTGCCCAGCGTCGAGCTGTGGCTCAGCGAAGCTGCGCGAGTTTCAAATGAAAATAAATGAGAAGCAGTGACCAGCGCTCTCAGGGTCCCGCTTTAATGAGGGAAACGGGGGGAGGGATGTTGAAACAAAGGAACGGGGGGAGATGGATAGAGAAAGGAAAGGAGAGAAAGGCTCTTTAATGAATGTAGGACTTGGAGAGAAATGGCAAATTTATTTAAACTCCAATTTTGCTACACAAGACCTGTTCAATTAAACCAGTAAGGTTCACTGCACTGGGCAAAAATCCCTCCGAGGTTGGCATTCTGGGATAGCGGGAAGCAGAAACGGGCCTTTAGTTTGAATGTTGGATGGTTTTATGATTTAGGAGACAGATTTAGTTCTAGATCAATATGACAGAAATGAATATTAGGGGTGTCTAAAGCAATACGACATGCTGTTGATATCATGTGATGTCATAATAGCATTGCTGCTGGTTGCCATGGTGATAATGTAAACAACTGGGGTCGAGTTAATGTAGAAGATTAGCCAGGCTAGTGATCCCAGATTACAGTGACAGGCTTACATGCACTCTCTAGCGAACCACAATACTCAAGTGGATGATAGTTACAGTCAAATGTGTCATTAAACCACATGTGTTGTTATTCAGATAGGTAGTTAGAAACATGTTGACAGTTCAAATGCATAGTTGACTTAAGACTCTCACCATAATATTATACCAATGCAAAGACTTCCATTGAACACAAAAGGCTTTCAAGCTCCAATGCAGAATCTAAAACAATTGTGTACTATACACTATTGTGCATTAGTTTTGGGCCAAAATTCATATAAATATTCAATGATAATCTTCCCCTCTGATAATCTTTTAACCGCTGCGACCAAATCATTGAGACACTGAGTTAAACTCGATAACTGGATTATTCAAATTTATAAACAATTCATTCAGACATATTTTGTGAACCGAATCAAATCTTAACATTTAAAATATCTCTGACATTCGCGCATGGTTTTCGCAGTTTGTCCCCTAGTGGTGGTCGCACAGAACTTTCAAATTGGTCATGATAAAATAAATGTAAAAAACACAAGAAAAGCATTCTAAATCTAATCAAAGTAATTGTTATGTAAAGGGATTATTTTGGACAATTTTAATGGAATAGTGTAGAGTGGTAATTCTCACTTTGTCCTTTTAATTCGAATTATTTGCATCTGGTTTAGAACTTCACGCAGTTCCTGTGATATGACTTCCGGTCTGTCATTTGTCTGATATAGGGAAAAGGAGGCTTTAGAGACAATTAAAACATCACTAATTCATTAGGTCATGTGTGTATACAGTATATGTCTGTGTGTGTGCTGATCTGATATGACCTGACCCAAAATATCTGTATTGTAGCCTATGAATTAGGCCGTAACTGAGAGTATGCATATGTGTGCTCTCACCCAAATGAGCACGCTCACTGCTTTACATAATCCATGAGTTAATCAAATATTCATGAGACCAAACAGACTCTTCTGACATACCGCTTGCAGCTTTTATGTCCATCTACATGCATGTATGTACACGGCTAAAATGCTAGGGCTGACGTATATATTGTGCAACAAATGCATCAGAAGGTAGAGATTTTGTTACCGTAATATATCTACATTTCTGTCACTAAGCAGGACCGCAGGATAGATGTTTACGGTTGTCAAGCAGTGCGCAGTTTTCTGATATTCTGAATTCGACTGATATGTGGTGTGCATATACTGGATATAAATATGGCTCTTCCAATTTGAACTATACGTTTTTTTTTTTTACTACCGAGCTGATTATGTGATGTAAACATCAAAATATAGCTTACAAATAATTCACTATGGTAAAAGTGTTTTGAGGTCATAACATACTGTAGTATTGTGCAAGGGACCATATGAAAATAAGTATTTATTGATCTGTAGTCTGCCCCTGTAATCATAAGTTGTGTGAAAAAGTTGTTGCTTCCTCTAGTTTTCTTTTCAGTGGATTGAATTTAAAGGTACATTTTTGCAAAAATGTTGCTAGAATCACGTTTTTACAATCAGGCTATGCTGACTTCTACCGTTTTGAGTCTTTTGTTTTTTAGAGGTGCTGTAAGGGATGTTAGCAGTTCTTAGGCTTAGTCGTTCCATTCTAAAAACTCCACCCTACAAAAAAACAGCGATGGAGAAGGAGAGCATTTGTCATTTTCAGTTGCTCACAAGAACCTCCCTTTGTGGCTGCTATGCTTCCTTGATTTTCTTAAGACCACCCCTAATATAATGGAGTATTTTATCCCGCCCCATATCTGCCATCGTTAGCATGTCCTCCTTCGTCTTATTCTCCATCTAACTACCTTCCCTGCCCCCACCCCTTTCTTATTCTCTCTCTCTCTCTCTCTCTCTCTCTCTCTCTCTCTCTCTCTCTCTCTCTCTCTCTCTCTCTCTCTCTCTCTCTCTCTCTGTGCGGTTTGAACTCCTGGTGTACTATTTTTGTCTCAGTGTATTGCAGCCTGCCGGGCTCTCTCTTTCTCTCTTGTCTCCTTGCTCTCCTCCTACATGGTCAATCAATACGTGTTATAGGCCAGCTGGGTCCAGACCCAAGAGGGAGAGGCATAGAGGGAGAGAGAGAGAAGGTGTGTGTGTGTGTGTGTGTGTGAGAGAGAGAGAGAGAGAGAGAGAGAGAGAACACAAAGAACAAGGACCCCAAGAAAATCAGGCAGAAGAGGGGCGTAACTAGGATGCGAGGACATTGGGAGCTTAGGCCTGGGCCTTTATGCCAAAGTAATGACATATTTTCTAGAGGTTATCAATATAATTCACCAGATTAACTACACAATATTTCAACCATCATATATGTGAAGCTACGTCTGACTAACGATTCAAAGATTTTGCAAAATCGTCAGACAGCGGCTGCCAGAAATGTGACCCATAACTTATCCCTAAAATCGTAGGGAAATTATGGGTGAATAAGAATGGTGTAGAAGCCCCTAAACCTTGTTGTATGCCCATAATTGACATTAACTGTAAACATGTCCCTCAAATCTGATTGGTTGATTGGAATGTTGTTCCAGGATCGACAGGGATGTTGGTCCAGGAATATAGTTTCACCATATAGTTTCACCTCACTTAATCCTCCGGCGTGTAGTTTTAGCTGGAAAAATTCAGGTTATTCATATTGCCGCTTTATGTGTGTGTTCGCAATGGTCTACTGTCATTAAAATAACCGCTGGCAACTCTCTACTCACAGTAATGCGAGGCAACAGTAATGCAGTAAACAGGTTGACGGCAATAGAAAATATTCAGGCTATAACCCTGAAACCCCTGGGGAGGAGGTGAGGAAAAGAAGAAAAAAATGACAAAAAAAAAAAACAGAAAGAGGTAAAAGGGTAACAATAACAACCGCTGGAGGAAGAACAAGGAAACCTTTGACCTGAGAGTGTGAGAGAGAGAGCGCGACAGCGAGAAAGAAAGAAACTTCAAATGAAAGACGTCTTGTGGCTAAATTCCATTATCTTCTGCAAGAGAGAATTATATCAGCCCTTAAGTGCTTTCATCAGACTTCTTAACCCCAAGAGAAGGACACAGAAGAGGAAGCCGGAAAGATTGAAGGATGTTCAGGGAGCGACATGAAGGTCTGTGGTGTGAGTTAATGTTCCGAGCTGCTAAAGCCGCCTAATACCACACGTAAATTGTCCCTACAACCTGTCAGATATCAGTAAAATGGATGTCTTGAGAAATTTCTTCTATCCTTGTTGCCCCTTTTCCACGTACAGTGTGCCAGAGCCTGATACAGAACTGTTCAGTGTTTTTCCACAGCAGAAAAGTCGGTTCTGGAGTGGAAAAACTGGCTCTGCATTTGCCCCTAAATCCTGCTGGGTTTTAAGTCCTTAAAACTTGTAAGGCTAGTAAACAAGGTTACACTTTATTTTACGGTGTAATATTATAACCACATGTACTTACTGTAGTGTTAGGATTAGGGTTTGGTTTGGAGTTGCACATAATCATGCATAAATCAGAGTTATTACTGTAGTAACTACATGTAACATGTAGCAATGACAGTTAAATAAAGTTACCGTAAACCGTGCATGTTTACTTGTGAGCAGGTTATGTATAGTAATGTAGTTACACTATCAAAATTGCTTTATTGGCATGACTGTACATAATACAATATGCTATCTCAGTGTTTTTTGTTTTTTTATCTCCCTCATTGAATTAACTCTTTTTTTTCAATGAACTTAAACATTTTTAGGCAACCAGGTAACTTACTTTTTTAAGTTAAACCAACGATATTTTTTAACAGTGTTTTAGCTCTCAAGTCAGTTTGGGAGTTTAATTGAAAAAAAGGCTTGTACTGTATTGAAATGTACCTTTTTAAGCAGAAATGTGCTTTATAAATGTCTATTTCACATCACACAAAATAACAAGTAAGATGTTTGTATTCTTTGTTAGCATTGTGTTTGCAGCCTTTCCTTCATGTTCACCCCTATTTCTGTCCTCTAAGCTTTGGGTTTACCGCTGAATTTCTCTCCAAATAGAAGCCCATTTAGTGAATTTATCATCTTCATAACATGCGTAACAGCAATGCCGAGCATTCGTAAATTGCTTCTTTATTGCACAATCCATTATGTAATGTATATTTGCTCAAGATAGTAGATATTGCATTGTGTGAGAACAGAGTAATGTTTATAAACCTGTCCAGAACTCACAATGTACCACCAAAATGTATTTTGTTTTGTATGTAATTGATGCACAAATTGATATTTTAGGTCAGTGAGAAGTATTATTTTGTGTGATTTTAGGCCATATATATTGACTCGAATAATGTCGTAATTATTGTATATTACCTACTTTATTTGTTTCGTATTTTATGAGTCACCTCTGCTTGACTGTCCAAGCTGGAGGCGGCATTCACAAGTGTTTCTTAGAGGGAAAGATGACCCCACCGGCTTGTATATTATAATAATTTGTGTAAAATCATTACAGAAATCGTAGCCTATGTCTAAACTGTCTCTAAGGATCTGGCTCTAGGGTTAGTTTCGTCTTCTGTTTTCTCATGAATGTTACCGTAAGAAGGAAATATTGATTGTGCATCCTTGCATGCACAAACACCACCCTTGAACACATGCAAATACTAGCACTTTGTTTGGCTACAGGTCATAACAGAGCACAACACATGTTTTGTTTATCACAATTTGCTGAATCTATTTTCTTCTGGTTTAATTTGGCCATTTGTTGCTGGTTATGGCACTTAAATTCTGTGCAACTGCTTTTTAATGACAGCTGAAATCCTTCATTGGACTTTGTAAGGACAGGCATGGTCCATTATGGCTTTTTGTTTTGTTCCGAAGCTTTTGGCTGTATTATGTTGTTACAGACGCCAAACTGCAAGACAAGGCGCTTTTTTAATGGTTGCTAATTTAGGCCGCATATCTAAAGATCTTCTTATTTTATGTGGTCATGTTCTACAGAATGCAAGGCACAACATCCTCTTCTTCCCCATGCATCATTTGTGTGTATATATACGCATTAAGCATGAGTGTTTCCCATGACCTAGTTCCTGCACGTGCTCTGTAGAGCTGCGGCTCGAGACCCCCTTCCCCTGGGGGCATGCAAGGGGAAAACAAAAAAGAAAATGTACTCTTTCTTACGCATGAAAGGGTGAGCACTGTAAAATGGTGATGTGCCTCAAATTGAATTCTATGTTCGATGCAGTAAATATTCTGATGCAATAAATCTTCAATATATAAAGGTGTGTTTATTATCTCTTAATCTAAATTTGGTTAGTCTATATGTCTTAGTTTGCATACTGGGTTGTTTGTTTCATCTGTGGAACACAAAAGAAGACAGAGTTATTTTGTGATGGCTACAATGAAAATGAAATGGGACTGGAGATGTTGAACTAAAAAAAAAAAGAAAAGACAATGCATCTGTATGCGCCATATTTGAATGTATGTGAATTGTATTGCCCTATTGTGAAAGGCAATGTTTTCAGCAGATTCATATGGACCAGTTTTGTGTTTTTGGTCCATTTTGGAGCTTGACAGCGCCAGTCCCCATCTACTTCCATTGTATGGATAGGAGCTGCGTGAACATTCTTAATAATATCTATTTTTGTGTTCCCTATAATGAAAGAAAGTCACACGAGTTTAGATACTTTCATTAATTCATTCTTTCATATAGAACAGACCGGTTGATATGGCTCAGAGATGCATTGGTTAAAAACTCGCTGCAGCGTGAGCAGCCACGCCTCTCCCCTCCCGGTGCTCTACGCTCCGGAACGATAGTTGTCTGAATTGAAGGGATTTCTTTTTGTTAAAGGGATTGTTGAGGAAAAACAGTCTAATGGGTGAGAGGAAAAGAATGTGACAAGCGCAGTTAGTGTGTGTGTGTGTGTGTGTGTGTGTGCCCAGCAGTGCCGCTCGCGCTGCTGCACCTGTCCCTCTCTGTCTCGCGCGCCCAAACTCGGCAGGCAGCTCGCGCGGAGGGCGGGCGTTATCCAGTCCGCGGCGCACAACACGGTCAGCCTGAACATGACTTCGTCCTACAATCTGGATTTTCTACCCGATATGATGGTGGAGGGACGATTGTTGAGCGCCGGAGAGAGGATGTAAGCGTTTAGCTGTTTATCTCTTTGCTTCTTCAGCTCTCTTCTGTCATCTTGTTCGGCGCGAGCGTGTTGACAAATAGGGCACGCGGTAGTGTGTTTGCGCCTCGCGCTGTGTTATCAGCGTTCAGATAACGGGGCTGATGGTACTAATGTTGTTTTTTTGCTTTTAACTGCATTCATTGTGCCAGTGCTCAAACGCATCGGGGAAATAAACACGTTGAGTGCTCCGTAATCGGACAGTCCGAATCGTCTCAGAGTTTTGTTATGTTACGTAGACTGATTTGCAGTGCATAAGTGAAATTGTAGCAATGAATATTCTAAGTGTAACTCCTTGCGAGAATATGTAGTTATATGTAACGGTCCACTGCATGATATCACATCTGATTATTAGAATTAGAATAGTGCATGCATTAGGCTAAAGAACTTGGGTTACTTTGATACTCGGTACACTGAGCATTTGTGGCTTTGGGGTGAACTCAATTATAGGACAATTTCAGTTGATTTGCTTGGTCATTTAAGACTCATTCATATTTTATCAAAATCAACATTAGGCTACTGAAACGCGTCTGTTGCACGTGCACGCGCATCCACAATGGATTTGATGTTGTTGTGTGATAGGCTATAGCCTATGGGGTTCAAAAGTAGGCTATGGGAACATTAACCCTCCGATGACTGGTGTCCAAGACATTTTTAACCATTAAGGGTGTGATGTTACATCCAAACCCTTTGACACTTTTCCAACCACTGACCAAAAAAAAAAAAAAAAGAAAAGAAAAAGAAACTATACTATTATACATGACAAAGGAAGAGACATATTCTATTTTAATGGACATATGCATCTTTTATCTGATATTATCAGATATATAATTTTAGTGGAAAATATTGTGTATGGTAGGCCTATTTTTTTTTAAAGGAAACATTTGTAGTCTATAGTTTTTACCGCCTTTATAATTTAGTAATACTTAACGCATCAGAGCGTTAAATAGCAGAAGAATTGCTTTAAATTGAACGCATATGATCCGCAGCGCAGTGTCAGCTCGTGCATGAGCAAGAGACATGTGACTGAAATGGCTCGAGCTCAGTGTTGAAAACATGCGCCGCTCCGTCTCTGTTTTTAAACCATCGGAATGCGCAATGACTGACTCCCCTTCTCTTCCCCCCCTCTGTCTCTCTCTCTCTCTCTATCTGGGTTGTTTCAAATTTGATTTGTTACGTGGCATGTGTTGCCGAAATCAGTTTAGAGCGCGCGCAGGACACGTAATTCACTTAAAGTGCAGTGTTGCGGGGCGCGAGGGATAGTTTGATGCAGCGCGAGCACTTCACAGACGCTGCCGCTGTCCCACTTACGTCCGCTCGTCTTTTTCCTAACGGTTGATGAGCGCTTGTTTTGTGGTGAGAATTTCGCCGCGTTCCCTCTTTTTCTCTCCTTTTTACTCCACAGTTTCCTCCCTATTAACATCTTCCAGCTATTTACAGTTGATATAGTGTGTGACAGTCTGTTATTTGTTTATATCTTTCGGGGTGGGAAAATTGGAGACAAAACCGAACGTGCTCAAGTTCGCTAAGTTAGAGAATGCCCTCGAAATTACAAATAATTCATGAAGAGACTAAATAATGACTTCACTCTCCTCTAAATATGCCAAAATATGTAGGCTACTTTAGAGTTTGGGGTGGGGGTTAGTTTGTTGTAATTATCTTAATTTAAAGACAAAATGAAACCAATATTGATCCATTTACTTTCAACGTTCTTAGTCTTATTGTGAAATATTTAGTTAGTTTAAAGGGAGGGAAAGTAAAAAATATGATAACTGCTAGGGTTGCCAGGTCTGTGCAATAAAAGTAGCCCAATGCGATTTTCTCCGTCTAAATTCTAAATTTGTACTAAAAATTCTGGTTTTAGACTTATAATTTGTGACCGGTATTTTGTTTTGCTCTTTCTTCTGCGCTTCCGTGTTCATCAATATGTCAGAGGTCACTCTTCGGCCAGTAGCCAGTGATTATAGTCTATAAAGTTATAAATATGGATATTTTTCTTACAAAAATCCCCCTGGAGCCGTATGTATTACTTTTATGATGGATGGATGCACTTTTGGGGGCTTTAATATCCCAGTTACCATTCACTCATCCCATTATAAAGTTTGGAAGAGCCAGGATATTTTTTAATATAACTCCGATTGTGTTTGGCTGAAAGAAGAAAGTCATATACTACTAGGATTGCTTGAGCGCGAGTAAATTATGGGATAATTTTCATTTTTTGGATGAACTAACCCTTTAATGACGCTACAAGCTCCACCCCAAATACTGCATGCCTGGCGCGGCTTCTGGGGGTTCTCAACCAGGGGGGTCGGGCCCAATAAGTCTTAAAATGATTTAAATTGAGTTAAATTAACAATTTTAATTAAAATGCTAAAACTGAAAATAAAGATGTACAACATTAAACTGGCATCAAATTTTTGACATAATTTTTTTATTACAACAAAAGTACATCATCGTACATCAGCTTCCTATATCCAAGAATATGTCTTTGGACAAAAGGTGGCCTTGGGGTCAAAATAAGTTGAGAACCAGTAATTTAGTTAATTGTATTTAATATAGCTGTGCTTTACCACAACTGGTTGCTGAAAGTCTTGCCCTATGCCTCATCTCTTTTTTCCTTCTGTTATGATGAATAAAAAGTGAAGAGGTCTTGTTATTTTTTCCAGTTATACCATGTGATTGCTATCTAAATGTGTTTAAAAGTTTCTTCTGTCTCCTATGAATTTTTCTCTTTGTGTACAGGCCTTTCTGTTGTGTTCAGCCTCCCAGGTTTATTCTTTTGTATTCTTGCTCCCTCCCCATATGCCTCTTTTCTCACATCATAGGTGAATTTGCTGATAGGTGAGTTCACCATAAGCACGGACTTGCACTTCTGTGACAAGGTGTTGCTATCAGTCTCCCATTACACACACTCGTAAAAAGGTGGACGGGCAGCATCCAGCTGGCCCGTGTTCCAGCGAGTGAATACTTGCTAATCTCTCTCTTCACTACGTGATAAGCCGCTCACCTCTCTGCCAGAGAAACATTACACACACACGCACTCGAGTGAGAATATAAAACACCTGTCCTTTAAATCCCCAACCGCGCAGTCTACATTTCTGCCTGTCGTAAGCCACTTCAGCTGCCAACTTTGTTGTTGATTCTGGATTCTGGCTTTTTGCTTTGCAGTAAAGTGAAGTCATTTGACAGGCTAACTTAATTTTAGATCTGAGAACTCTCCAGCAGTCCTCCGGGACACAAAGAAGCTCTTATTGTGTGTGCGGGACGAGAGAGAGGGGCTGATCAGTGTTCCAGTGTTGGGTTCACTGAACTTGTTTTCCATCCCACCGGAGGTTGTGTTGGAGGATCGGTGGGAGGGGATGTTGGCGATATGGAGGAATATTCTTTTGCAGATATGATGCAAATTTCTGAAAAGAACTCCTTTTTTTTTTTCTTGCTCATGCAAAACTCACCGCCACAACTTTATATTGCACAATAGCAATTTTATACCACACAATTGACTAATCTTTATCTTACAATTGCTTTTTTTGGCAGAAACAGGCTTCCATATAGGCTTTTCCAAGAATGAAAAAGAAAATACACAAATAAGCAAAAAAAGAAGTCTGTCAAGTTAATATAAGTTATAATTTAGTTTTTTTTTTTATGTGGGAAAATTACATCGCTAGTAGTTGATTTGATTTATGAAATGCATAAGTTGTTTGGCAAGATTGAGGTTTTTTTTTTTTTCCTACTTCAGCAGATAAACTTTCCTACAACTTTCCACAATAATGTTCACAGACAGAAACTTTGGGAAGTCTGTACCCTTTGACCCATGACCTGTTTAAATGGTTCCTCACATCTGCTAACATAGAGCATGAGACATAAACTGAAGGGAAGGAATACAGGAAAGAGAGAGGGAGGGTAGAGATGCCTCCAGCGCTTACAGAGAGCAGTTTCATTCCTGAAATTGCTGGAAGATAAAGGAATGATTAACGAGTGTGAGGAGCTGTGGCACACAATCAGCCAACCTTAAAGTCATCATGTAATCAAAATTGACCCTGTTTACTTTCTTAATACACGTTCCTGGTCTTATTGTGCACGATTCACCGGTGCATGTTATTAATACATTTGTCTATATTAATAACTTCTTCCTTAAATGGCTGATGTCCCAGTCAAATCCACCTCAAAAGTGGATCATTGTTAGGCAGGGAGGAGCCCTGCGTGTCCAGAAAGCCAATGCGTGTGTATACGTTGAAAGTATTTCACCGAGACTGACTTTTTCGAACTCAAGGCCAATGTTTTCCTTTCAGCACTGTAAAGTTGCAATGTGTTTCACGGTCAAATGTTCATTTGTATGGGCGAGAGGCACTACATCCCTCATGCCTGCATTTTGCCGGCCCATATGTGTGAAAGTGAAGGACAAAGACATTATAGCCTTTAACGTATCATCGAATCCGCTTGTCTGAGAAAGTGTTAACAGCAGTATTAACCGATAACTGAAAACACCAAAAGCCTGGAAATTCCGTCAATTGCGGGGAAACGTTTTCTCACAAATGACGGACATTTCCGCCAATGGCGAGAGTTAACAAAACTTAAAGTTAATGTTATTGCATTTCTATTTATTTTGCTATTCAATGCATGGTTATGCAGGCTAGTTGTATTTTATGATTTGCATTTTTACTTTGCTTTTTAAGACCTGATTAGGACAGATCTGCAACCCACCAGCACTTATTTAGACCATTCTACCTTGTTGCTATACCTTATTTCTCTCGTTTATTCAGTGTTTTCATCTTAAGCACACTCCACACTCTGATTTTACTGAGAGACAAGCATCACATCTCTCTTTCTGTGTATGGTCACGCCTGTACTCGTGATGATGGCTTTCACTCACTGAAAAGCTGACTGCAGTCAAGGCAGAAGTGTTTGTCTAAGAGTTCTTTGATGAACAACATTCTCCCCTGTGGCCTTGGAACCATAGAAATCTCTCGCTTCCTAACACACTCTCTCTCTCTCACACACACACACAAAATGGAAACAGACGTGTTTATTGGCCTTTCAAAAAAAGATTTTTTTCTTTCTTTCAGTTGCTTTAGAGACCTGATTTTTTTTTTTTTTTTGTCAATTCAATTTCAGTCGTTCTGCCGAGTCAGTTCAAATCTCTGCTATTTGATCATGTACTGTAGTCTGCATTTTTGCTTTTATAAGCAGAAAGTTCTGACTTTGATATTGAAATATTATTTAATTACATTTATTACAAATTTTTATTCAAATAATAATGCATGCATAATCCTTGTCTTTTCAATAGGAATCCGCATGATAGTGAATGTCATGCAAGTGAACGTGATTTCTGTGTGAGTGGCGCTTCATTGCTGTAATAAGCATGAACAGACCTGAGCGATGCCTTAAAACATGCGCTTGCTTAGTCTAAATAGCTAGGGGGTGTTGTTAGGCATTACACAAAGGGGTAAAATCATTTCTGATTTATTTCATACATACTTATTATTTTAAATGGGAAATGTATAGCAAATACTTTCAAGCACTGTTAGTGCTGTGATTCAGAACGCATTACTTATTTAATGTTGATTTGGCGGCTCAAATGATAACAATTTGGACTTGCTTGTGTGCGCTGATTTCTTTTGCATTGAATCGTTCTTTTGTTTTCCCTCTCGATTGTTCTCTTTCCCAATTTCCCCCCTCCTCTTTCTCTCTGTTAGTGATGTGAGATCCCTGTCCAATATTTATTCACTCCATCTGCGTGGCTGCATTTGCCAAAGTCATGGCTTACCTCAATGAGTCTCCACGGACCGTTTCCCTCTGTCTTTCCCTGCCTGTCCCTCTCTTTCTTTTCCTTGCTCATTCTGCCGCTTCATTCCCTTTGTCTTTTTCTGTCCTCACTTACTCTCTAACGTTCCATAATTTCTGCATCCTCTCTCTGCTTCCTTTCATACCCCTGTTGTCATGTCTTCTCTCTCTCTCTCTCTCTCTCTCTCTCTCTCTCTCTCTCTCTCTCTCTCTCGTGCTCTCTCTCTCTCAAATGTTTTACTTGTTTGATTGGGCTCTTCAGAAGGAGAGCTCATTATTTGCAGCTAGAGGGAGCGGAATGCGGGATTATGGGAAACATTTGAGGACTTATTTCTGCTGCCTGTTTAAAAGGCAGCCATCACTGCGCTAAAAGTCACACAAATACATTTACACACACACAGACAAGTACTCAACTACCTGGCAGCCCTCAGCAAAATCCTTCCAGCTCGACTCTTGTGTTCTAACACACTAATCCAAGCCTCACACCTGTGTTAATGTGCGTGGGTTTGTTGGTGTCCAATCCCTGTATGTGGATTTGTCCTGTTTCTCATCAATAGTATGCTAATAGCCTAGACGGCACACCCAGATGGAACACAAGAACTTCAATCTGGCTGGCTTTACACAGTTTTACGAAGTCTGGACGCACAGTTTTGGGACACTTCGTTGGCCAATGTCGGGCCGTTGTTCAGCATCTGTCGGCCCTTTTTTGCGGCTTTTCGGCCGATTGAGGATGTTCAATGAGATCACTCTGATTGGCTGTTCAGCTTAGCAGAGCAGTGTACAAAAAATAGAATGGAAGTGGCAAAAGCAAGCAAACGACAAAGTCAAGAGGGCACTCATGCTGCTTTGTTTTTTGATTTGTATATCTACAGTCCTATCTCTTCCGGTGAATGATGAATACAGACTAGTGCCACCTACTGGTATGGAGAGTGTTTTCTGTTATTCCGGCACAGTTGAACAAACTAGTTGGCTGCAGTCTTTGCGGTGTGTTCAAGGTCTGATTTTGTCTACGCTGGTTCTGTGATGACGGTTTAGTATGTCTGGGCCTTTAGTTGGAATGATTCAAACTGGAGTCTTTTTGAAGAATTTGTGAGAACCTACTTATATGAGTCACTTGTTTGTGAATTGGGCTACACTGGTTGCTGCGCGACATGACAAAAGAGCAGTACTGTTGAGATTTCCCTGTAGATGAGGATACCTAGCAAGACACTGTATAAAGCAGGGGTGTCCAATCCTGCTTCTGGAGGGCCAATGTCCTGCAGAGTTTAGATCCAGCCTGCTTCAACACACCTGAAGACCTTTATTAGCTGGTTCAGGTGTTTAATTGGGGCTGGAGCAGGAAAGTGGCCCACCAGGAGCAGGATTGGACACCCTAGGCATGAATGGAAAGCTATGGTGTGCAAGTAACATTAAAGAGTGTGGTTAGTCACTTTGCAAGTCAATCAGTAGGGCTCTTTTAGTGCCTGGTTAGAATAAGTCCGGTAGCTCAAAATTCTTGCCGTGTGAGACTTCTATGCTAATGAAGCTCAATATTCATGTATCGTTTTTCAAGTCCCATCACTGGGACCTCCAGCACGCCTTTGCACTTCCCCATAACCACATCAGGCCATCAACCTTGGCTGCCGCAAAGCCCCCGTACCCTTCAGCCAGCCTCCCAGATGGGCAAACATCCCCACGGGGCTCCGTGCCAGGAGATGCCATGGGCACAGCAGCAGATCTCTGAGCTGGCATTGGAGACATTCCTCACTTCTTTTTGGACAGTTACGGTACTGACTCCAAAACTCAACCGAGTGTAGCGGTGTGTGACACGGATCCCACCTTGCGCTCGCTTCCACTGCGTCTCTCTCTGTTACTCTTACCCTGAAGAAACTAGGCCACTGCATACGAAGAGACTTTTGGGAGAGCGCTGTCACGGCCAACCTTGACTCTGACCGGAAAATACATTCTGATGTGAAGGAGGAAAAATACAAGATCCACAGAAGTGTTCACGCCTGCATTTCTTCCCTTTTGCTCCCATTCTCTCATCAAACAGATCGGTTATATAAGAATGCAGGAGTGTTTGCTGCGGGGACTGTGATGATAGAGTAATGAGAGAAAGATAAATGTGTGTGTTACGCCGGGTTATAGAATTTGGTGTGTGTGTGGAGGTTCAGTTAAAGTTTGTGCAAGTAGGCCTGACTGTTTTATTGCAACGCTTGATCTACTGCGAGCTCGCAGGCCTCTCTATGCTGTTAAGGGCAAAATGGAGTGATTCTGTCTGTGCCTACCCTCAGGCTGTGTCTGAGTGAATGTGTGTTCACTATATACCGCTGCCCTCTGAAAACAGAATCACTGGGTATGTTCTGAATGGCGTTCTACCATACTACTCCGGCTGCTTTTGCAGTATGCATGCAATATGCGGATGACCTGCTGCATTTGCTGATATGTCCAGATATGACAACACTCTGTGGAATACAGTATTTCACTTTACCTTCCATTTTGATGCAGATTCAACGCACAGTGTAGAGAATTTGGTAACAAATTAAATTCCATTAATGTTAGAAGTGGGCAATACACGATGTATTACAATATACTTAAATTGGTTTGATGATAATATTGTGATTGAAATGACTATAACTAAAAATAACTAATCAAAAAAGTATATCTGACGAAGTTATTATATAATGCAAGCTTTTTTTTTTTTTTTTTTTTAAGAAAAGCTATTTTAGAATCAGACAAACAGCACAATTGTTTTAAAATTGCATTTATTACATATAAACCCTCTTGTTAAATGCTTTAACTACACTTTGGACAATGAACAACCATACCCAGCTTGTTTAATTTTCACACACTTGCTTAATTTCCAGACAGACATCGCTGAAAGTAATGATTACATACAGTGCAGTAAGTGAGTCAAGATGTTGATTCTTATTGATTTAGTGAGTTCATTCAGTGAAGGATTTATCAGACTGACATTAGTTTGTGAGTTTCATTTTTGTCTCATTATTTGATCAGGCTGTCCAAATTTAAGACAATTTTACACAGAGTAAACAAGCATGCATTTAACAGTACTTTGGATTTCACAGTGTCTTTAACAAGAGAGAAAGAGTACAAGACAAATAACAGAATCGGAGATAACAGATTTTTCAGAATCGGCATAATCAACATGGCCAAACTGGCAATTTGGTTTGTACCCCATTTATTTCTTTTGTCATTTGTCTTTCCAATTTTCTTCCTCTCCAGGATAATGATGTAAGTAAGAGACTTGAACACACACACACACACACACAGCTGGATAATAGCACTGCATTCACATTTAAATGGAGGATCCCTCATTGTTCTGCTATGCTTGCCACTGATTGGCTGAGGTCACCATGTGTTGCTGCTTAACCAATCAGTGTGCAGCATTCATTCCTCCTTGTGATCCACGCCCATGAACAGAGACAAATTGATGTGTATGAAAGGGATCGTACGCACCAGAAAAGCTGAGCCAGTTTCACTTGGACGCGAGTGAGTGAGATTACACGGCTAACATCTGCTGGTGGTTAGGGCTGAAGTTGATTATGTAATGCGCTCAGGGACTGCACGTCGTGGGTTCGTTTTCCAGCAAAGCTGAAAAAAAGAAAAAGAAACTCAGAACGTTTAGATCCCTCAAGGCATATCATATCACCCCTAAACTGCCATTGTTTTATTTTCATAACCAGTTTTGCAGAAAGCGTTCTCTGATAGCTTTGTGCGGAGGAATATTCATAGGAACTCTGTGGAGATGGAGATTAAGGTGGAGGTAATATCACAGCAATTAGCAGAACATCTGTAGATGTAGCATAATGCTCTAGTCGATTTCTGGCATTACAGTACATACAGCTAATAAATGGACCAGAGATGTCAGCAAAAGCCATGCTGTCATGATGACAGACCCAACTGACATGCATAACTATCCAGAGTCCCAGAACTGGACGTATGACATGTACACACATTGGATCTGATTTCCTGTATAGTGCTAAATGTCACCAACTATTGTGTGATACACATCCTAATGCATCACTATATTATAATTGGAACACAATTGTTGCTGCTCAAACATTTAATGTTATGATTAATTAAACAATTGAAGGTCAAATGTAATGAAATGGTACCCCTTAAAGAAAGCCTATCAATAAGACAGATTGAAATACTGGTAAAAATGTGAGGTGCAGCATACCCGCAACACTTTGCTTGAATGTTGCCAATATGTTCAATGTGGCAGTAACCATGTTTCCATTCATTAGACAGCTTATTTCTTTATTAAATGTGCTATAGGAAATTATATAAATAAATAAACATGTCGATACATTTCAAAAAAGAAAAAAAAAAAGTCAACTTAAGTTAATTTAATTTAAATTATAATTTAAATTAATTCATAATAATGCATGAAAAATACATATAAATATACAAATAGTAAAATATAGCATTAAATATATCATTTAATTACATTAAAATAAAAACTAACTAAAAAATATATATGAATCTACAAAATTACTATGAACAAAACCATGCAATATTGTGAGAAATAGAATTGTATAATGTGTGTATATCTCCACAGCCTACATATAACACATTATTGGATCAGAGAGGTCATCGAGAGCCACGCTGGCACAGTGACGTGTCATTGTGTTGTTGTTTCACTGACCCGTCAACTAAACAACACATAGACCTGAACCACAGATCAGGACATATGACACATACTCACATCAGAGGCAGTTTCCTGCATTTAACTAAAGCACCGGACCAGTGAATAATGCAGCTGAGGTGGATATTGTGCTGGTAGGGGCAGTTAGAGAATATATGCGGCTGTGGACTGATATGACTAAAGCTATGATAATGCTTCACAGTGCAGAGTGGCTGAAGTGTGTGTGGGTATTTTGATCGAGAGTGCCGCGCTTGTAGATTTAGTTACTCTAGTAGATGTGGTTGCCTCTCCGTGGGGAATCATGACACATTCCTGTCTGGCTGTTTATGTTGATCGATGTCTGCATCACACACACACTCATTCTCACACTGTTACTCTAGGAAATTGTATTGCTCTTCCATAGCTCAGGGGACTTAAGTTATATCAGTTTTAAGTAAGTATCAACTTTGTCTAATTTTCCTCCTAAAATGCCTCAGGAAAAATAAGAATAGATATAAATGAGACAATTGTTGACACTGTAGGAGAATACAGCTTGAAGAATTAATGTGAATAACCCAGATAATGTGTTTTTTGGAGAATGCGATGATACATATTTTTTCTTTTTTTCTTTTTTTTTTACAATAACACAACACAGTGGTACCGGTATCTCATAACAGCACGAACAGCCATATAAGCTATATCATCTTACAATCTTTGAATATATATGTTCATACATAAGCATATAAAATGCAAAAACAAAATAATTATTATAATAAAAATACAACAGGGCATATCAAAGTAAATACATAACAGGGACATTTTATAGACCAGTAATCAAAAGGATATATCAATCACTAAGCATCGCGATGATACATTTTTTGAGTTTATATTGAGATCTTCAAGTTTTGATGGCAAATCTGAGCAGTTTGAGACATTTGACATGCAACAGTATCCAATATACTTGAACTCTTCAGCAGAGAAATGTGTGTGTGTGAGTGAGTCGTGTGTGTATTGACTCCTTTTTACTTCATTAGTGGTATAGTTAATCAATGCACTCCATTGTTGTTCCACCATTAAGGCTTGACTGGGTCAGCCCAGGGGACACATAAAGAGAAAGAGGACTGGATGTGACCTAAAAACACTTCTTCCATTCTGAAGCTCAAACACATCAGCTCACTATTGCCTCCATGTGATTTCAGCGTCACTCCCAGACCCAGAGTGCAATGCATCTACCGTGAGCCGCTGTCAACAAGCTTGTAATTACTTGAGCTGCATAAAATTACTTTTTAAGGCCTGTTCACACCAAAGACTATAACAATAATGATAATTATAACTATGAAGTTTTAGTATTTATTCTAGTTCTGTGAGATTATGGAAGTCCACTCTTCAGCTATAACGTAACAGGAACGACATCGCTGGAATCTCTTTCAGAAGGATTTTATTTTCTAGCTGGTGAACGTTAAAAATATGGATGATCGGAAATAATCCACCCGGCTTTAAAGAGCTAGAACATTTGAAGCAGAATACCAGTGATATTTCAGTTATTAATTAAAACGAAAAATATTTAAATATAGTTTTTTTTTTGTAATAACAGAAATAAAGATTTACATTAAAGTATTAAATGAAAAACTTGAATGTTAAAATGTCCAAAACTGAAATAAAAATAAATAGAAATATATAAATATAATAATGAATATGACATATGTATAATATAATAATTATAAATAATTAAAAATGACAAAAGCACAAAATTACAATGAAAACCTAAAATATACAAATAAATAAATAATATGATAGTATATAAATACTAGTTAAATATCACTGCATGCTTACAATAAGCAAATGCTAATGTTGTTATCATTATCTTCATTGTTAACGTTCTTGGTAACCGGCTTTTAGGCTAAATACAGTTATAATCCCGAAAAAAAAAATAGAGTTTTTTTTTGTGATAATGGCTGACTGACTACATTTATTTTATATCTCTTACTACTCAGCTAGTACAAAAAATACATGAATGGACATGAACTGATTTATGTGGCATCATGTGTGAAGAAAGGGACTGACATAGCATGGCAAGTTGAAAAAATAGTTGCCTAGAGACACCGGTCAAGTATACGATTTAGCAAGGCCTAAACAGACAATAAAGACTAACAATTTCACCAAGAAGCATCTTTGACCGTTCATCTCAGGGGTGAAATACCATAGTCTACTATTATTTTTATATAAAGCCAAAGAAATGTGTGTGTGTTCTGCTGCGTAGATTTAATTCCGGCACCTTGCTGACTGATTCACTAGCAGCCATGAGGACAAATGCACTACAGAAGAAAGAGAGGCACCGAGTGAATAGAAAGATCTGGAAGAGTCAAGGATAAAAATGGGGTGAAGGATGCTATTGAGAGAGAGAGAGAGAGAGAGAGAGAGAGAAAGCTAGCCTGTGTAATGTGTGAGTTTGCCTGTAGAGAGAGAGAGTAAATGGCACTGTTCAGTGTGCGGTTACACAGAGACCCGTTCATTTAACTCACCACCTCTCCTGACTGATTATACCACTCCAGCAGCCTTCTCACTCACTCCCTTTATCTTTATCTTCAGCTCGCTCTGTGTCTTCCTGTTTGTCTCTGTCCAGACACTAGCTCAAAAACCTAGTTCCCTGCCTACCTAGACAGCTTTTGTAAGCTAGCATAGGATCAGTATAAAAGCAAAGTCTGTTCCATTAGACTCATTTATAAGATTTTCATGTTTATTAGAATATCAAGCTATTAGCTTAGCAACATGCTAACACAATAGCAACTGTCAAAGCTCTCATGCATTTCATGCATAATGCTATTTGCAGGAACATATTTATTTCTCATTAAAATAGTCTATTTTTACCCACTGTTCATGTTTGTTAGAGTATCAAGCAAGCGGGAAGGAAGTCGACCGGAAGTTGAAGCCGGCCGCGTGCCACCATCTTGTAGCAGAACTTCACCTGCTGTTAGCATCCCATTGACTCCCATTCATTTTGGCATCACTTTGACAGCGAATAACTTTACATCTGAGGCGTTTGAAGACTCCATTTGTCCATTATTTATTCCTAAAGAAACACGACAATGTATAAAATGCTCCATTACCTTGTAGCTTATGTTATGGCCCCGTAGAAGCAGTTTTTGTAAAAGTAGGCTAACTATTGCGTCATAACCACGCGACTCTCTGTCACACAGTAGAGAGATTACCGTATGGACGGGAGGAAAAGCTCGCGGGCAATCGGGGGGGACGTGGAGGCAAAATGACAAAATAATTAATCAGAATACCTAGCAAAAGTTGCTCCTGCTTCAAGCTCATGGACAGCTCCTACTCACACTCCCCGTCTCTGCAAGATTCGGAAGGGAATGATTCAGATTTCTCTTGGCACAGCTAATAGAAGACAGACGGGTTGCTCACGTCACATCTACGTCGTCAAGCTCGGTTAGAGTCTGCGCGTCAGGAAAGGAAGTGCTAAGAAATCGCTAAAAATGGGCTTCACTTGTCTCAATTGAGATCCAATGAGATGGCTCTGTCCACTTCTTATACTGGCTATTAGCTTAGCAACATGCTAACGTCATATTTCACATAACACTATCCTGTGCATTCCATGTGTAAAGCGCTATTTGAAGGAATGTATGATAAACCCCCTTGATTATAATAATGATTTTTTTTTTCATTCAAAGGGACATTTTTCGAATGAATAGTTATTCACCCCTTTTATTATATGTTGTATAAAAGTTGTGATGCCTGAATTCACTTTAATATTTATTTTATTTCACAAAATTCAAAATTTAAAATGATTGTTTTTTTAGTTTTTAGTATTGATTGATGGACTGACAAAATTGTAAAAAAATAAATAAAAAAAATCCGCCATTAATCGGCAATAACATGAAAATAATTACCAGCTGGAATTTTTATTTCGGTGTATATCTCTGAGTCATTGCTTATATGGAGTTTTGCAAATAAGTCACTTAAAGGTATAGCGGAGGATCTTTCCAAATTTTAGATAAGACCCGCCCTCTCCACTTTTTGAAAAGTTTGATTGATTCACCAGAATGATTGACAATTAGGAGGACCAATAGTTTAGGTTACCCACCAGGAAGTAAAACATCCTCCGCTATACCTTTAAGTTTCCATTTCAGTTAGGTTGCTCCCTTACAAGGCAGTTGCCTATGTAGGCACTAGACATAGAGACGTCTCTTTGCAACTGAGCTGACCAGGTTTCCTCTGGTCTTTCTTAATTTTAAGACTGGTCGGGTATGTGTTATTATTGTACATATCTCGAATGATACCTCATTGCTGTGTTTGCCGTTTTAAACTCTTGCTGAATCACGTGTGACCTCTTTAATGAGTGAGTGTATAGCACTCTTATGATGTAGCTTCCAGCGGTGCTTTTTCTGAGTTTTATATGATATAAAGGAGTGTTGTTCTCTCTCTCTGTGTGTGTGTGTGTGTGTGTGTGTGTGTGTGTGTGTGTGTGTGTTGTTGCTCAGTCCCCCAGTGAGTTGATAGCTTATTCCTTGCTGTTATAATTGCCGACTCTTCTTTAATGCAGGGTAATTTGTGTGGCTTGATTAATGTTGAAGCCATGTTTAAAAAGTGTCAAATTTACACTTCAAAATGTCACATCAACTCTCACTCAAATACCCCCCCCCCCCACACACACACACACACACACACACACACACGCACACACACATTCAAAAAAAAAAAAAAAGGCTTGTCATTGTCCGTAATTTCTATGTCAAATATGATATTGTCCAGATTCGGGTGTCGCATGAGTTGCAGGAAAATCTTTACACTGTTTTTCATCAGATCATCAGTTTGCCAGGTTTTGAAAGCAGTGATGTCATGCTTTGCTGAGATTGGCAGCACTGCAGTTGTGGTTAATTGTAATGTTTTAAGGAAGAAAGCTTTTTCACAGCTGTGAGTGTTAGTTTGTTTATGGAACTGTCAGAAATGAAATGATTCTGCTTTCCGATTCCACATAATCAGTCCTATTAAAGATTATTTTAGTACTTTTACAGCACACAGTATTTCTTTCTCACCACATTCAGTTCATACTGTAATGTTATTATATTATATGTATAGTATTTATTCATATTTTTGCTTTTTACCTTATATGTACTGTTTTTATGTTATTTTTTTATTTTTTTATTTAGTACGTCAAGTTGCTAAGGTAACATTTCAAATTTTTGGTTAGGTTTTTTTTTTTAGGTTTTTATCTAATATTTATATTTTAATTGATTTTTAATACAGATTTATTTGGAAACTATTTTAACATCACTGACTAAATATGTATTTATTTATATTACTCAGTGGAACAAATCAAACATTAAAGGAATGTTAGTAGAACCAAATCATTTGCTTCCAATTTTTTAAAAATACAATAAAGAATGAAATCTTGATACCCAACCATAGATTTAAAAAACTGTTTGTCTTTTGTCCATTTGTGTTAAATCCTGTCACCTGTCAGTCAGACTACCTCTTTCTTTCTCATTGAATACATCAATATTGTGGAACACTGAACATAATTGGACATGCTTCTCTCAGGTATAGAGTAAAATGAATAACCTTTCTATTGTAAAGCAGAACTCTATAATCGTATAGTGTAACCTATCTCCTGGGCACGAGTTGTGCTTAAGTCAAGCCCCCTGTTGAGTGGCAGTTTTAGGACGCTGACCTTTTGCATGAACACACACTCACATAAACTCCCATACATGTATGCAGTCCAGCTGGTTTTTG
Source organism: Scardinius erythrophthalmus (assembly GCF_964197995.2). Taxonomy (NCBI): domain Eukaryota; kingdom Metazoa; phylum Chordata; class Actinopteri; order Cypriniformes; family Leuciscidae; genus Scardinius; species Scardinius erythrophthalmus. The sequence continues at coordinate 18,033,177 of NC_138224.1, read as the reverse complement.
ACCTTTCTACATATTCACACACATAGACAGTAAAAGGAATGGACGGCCCCCCAGCTCTCTGTCAGATTCTGTGCATGTATATTTGTGCACTTGTGCATCCTCATTTAGTCACGTAAACAAGTTTTCACACAAGCTATGTCATACTTTTCAAACCTAGTGAGTCGCCTACCTAGCAGTATTTTAAAGGGATAGTACACCTTATGTCATTCCGAACCTCTACGAATTTATTTCTTCTGCGGACAATATTTGGAAAAATGTCCTTGCTTTTCTTTTCCAAACAGTGAAAGTGAATGGGGTCCAAAATAACGTTGAACTCCATTGACTTTCATTGTATGGACAAAAAGAAAAAAACAATGGTCTTTGGTGGTGGTGGACGAACACGGTCACCCTTGAATGAATTTGTGAATGAATTTGTGGGTACGGATTGAAAAACCGATGGTATGGTTTACAAATCTGAGCGCACGGATTGGAAATTTGTGGGTACGGTTCATTAATCTGTTGGCGCGATTTGATAATCCGAGGGAACAATTTAAGAATCTGTGCGGATATTTTATAAACCGAGGGGACGGATTACAAAAATGTGGCCACGGATCTGTTTCTTTCTTACAGGTGACTTCTCGCACTGTACATTTCAGTCCCTCATGAGATTCCCCTATGAGGTTTTTCAACACTGTTGGCAGTAGACAGGCTTTAGCTGTTGCTATAGTATAACCGTTCTGTTTTTACACATGTACACACACACATAGAGAACCCAGATATTTGAGAAGGTCGCTAATTGAATGGAGACACTTAGCATTATTCAATTTAAAGGGTGAAGGAACACATCTGTTGTCATGGTGCTGGTCCCCATTCAAGTTACCCATGGAAACTACACAGGAATGCAAACACACATGTCGAGCAAGTGTTCTTAACCCTGAAGATCTGTGATGTTTAGAACAGTCTTGCACATCTGGCTAATCACTTCGTCAATCTCTGTCCCACTCTCTTTTTCTTCTTTGTCTCTGGCCTTCTTCACTGATCTGAAAGTCAAAGCTAATGTACTCTACTGGAGCTCTCTTTGTCTCAGATTGTAGATGCTTCTGTCATTCTGAGCTAAGGTTGAGACGCTCGGGGGAAATGTAGCTATTGATTGACGGCGGTGTGAAGTTCAGGGCGGAGGTCAATTTAATGTGGCAGAATTCAGGGAGGAGATGGATAGATCGATGCTCAATGCTGATTGGCTAGAGAGAACAGACGGGCTCATTGGTGTTGGATGATCACAGGTAGCTTGCATCTTATAAAGAGGCTTGTCTGATCTATTACATTATATTATATATTATTAAAAAAGTTAAGTATATATAAAAATGTATATATGAAGAGTTCAGATGCAAAAGCCTCTAAGTGCCATCTGAAATTTTCTTCTAGAATGATCATTTTTATAAAGCTTGTATATTTAAGTTAAGTAATTTCACTTATATGACAATTAATAGGTAACTTAAATATACGAGCTTGATAAAAAAGATTATTCTAGAAGAAAATTTCAGATGGCACTTAGAGGCTTTTGCATCTGAACTCTTCATATATATATATATATATATATATATATATATATATATATATATATATATATATATGTAAATACAGAAAAAAAAACTGTAATATTGTGAAATTTTATTACAATTTAAAATAATGATTTTCTATTTTAATATACTTGAAAATGTAATTTATTCCTATGATGGCAAAGCTAAATTTTCAGCATCATTACTCCAGTCTTCAGTGTCACATGATCCTTCAGAAATCATTCTAATATGCTGATTTGATACTCAATTATTATCAATGTTGGAAACAGTTGTGCTGCTCAATATTGTTTTTGGAACTTGTGATTAATGTTTCAGGATTAATTGATGAATAAAAAGTTAAAAAGAACAGCATCTATTCAAAATAGAAATCTTTTCTAACAATATGAATCTTTACTATCACTTTTTATCAATTTAACACATCCTTGCTGAATAAAAGTATTACATTATATTAAAAAAAAGAAAGAAATAAAAAATACTGACCCCAAACGGTAGTGTATTGTTAGAAAAAAATTATATTTTAAATAAATGCTGTTTTTTTTTTTTTTTTTTTTACTTTTTATACATCAAATAATTATGGAAGCTTGTTTCCGCCACAAAAAAAAAAAAAAGATAATTGCGACTTTTTATCTCACAATTGCGAGTTTACATCTCGCAATTCTGACTTTATTTCTCAGAATTGCGAGATATAAAGTCAGAATTGCGTGAAATAAAGTCGCAATTGTGTGTTTTAAAGTCAGAATTGCGTGAAATAAAGTCACAATTGCGTGTTATAAAGTCAGAATTCCGACTTTTTTTCTCGCAATTGCGACTTTATATCACGCAATTCTGACTTTATATCTCAGAATTCTGACTTTATATCACGCAATTGGGAGATATAAAGTCAGAATTGCATGATATAAAGTCGCAATTGCGTGTTAAAAAGTCGGAATTGTGAGATATAAACTATTCTAAGGTAAAAAAAAAAAAAAAAAACTTTTTTTCCCCTTAGAATTGGACTTTATATCTCACAATTCTGAGAAAAGATGTCAGAATTGCGAGATATAAACTCGCAATTATGTGTTATAAAGTCAGAATTGCGTGATATAAAGTCAGAATTCTGAGATATAAAGTCAGAATTGCGTGATATAAAGTCAGAATTGCGTGATATAAAGTCGCAATTGCGAGAAAAAAAGTCAGAATTCTGACTTTATAAGACGCAATTGCGACTTTATATCTCGCAATTCTGACTTTATATCTCAGAACTCTGACTTTATATCTCAGAATTCTGAGAAATAAAGTCAGAATTGCGAGATGTAAACTGTAAAAGATGTAAAAAGTCGCAATTATCTTTTAAAATGTTTTATTCAGTGCCGGAAACAAGCTTCCATAAATAATCCTGAAAAAAGAATCACGGGTTAAAAAAACAAATATTAAGCAGCACAACTGTTTCCAACATTGATAATAAATCAGCATATAGAATGATTTCTGAAGTATCATGTGACACGGAAGACTGTAATAATTTTCCACAATATTACTGTTTTTTTTTTTATCATGTAAATGCAGCCTTTGTGAGCATAAGAGACTTAAGGAAAAGTAATGTTTCCAAACTTTTGCCTGGTGTGTGTGTATATATATATATATATATATATATATATATATATATATATATATTTATTTATTTGCCAATATATCAGTAATTAATTATGCCGTATGCTGTAATTATTGCAGTGTGTCATATTGTTGCAAATGCTATTTTATGTTACCTTTTAAGTAAATTGCAAACCAAAATTATGTTTTTTTTCCAAATACACAAAAGTAAGATAGAAGCTTCCCACAAGAGAGAATGACATTTTTACATAAAGCCTATGGCAAGATTGTGAGTTACCTACTTTTCACAAAGTGCTCTAGTCGATCCCATTGATCCCTCTATGCACCTCAGCACCGCTCCATCCCAATCACTACATCTTTTCCCACGCTCATCCACTCTCTAACACGCATCTGCCAAGAAAGACATGTGTTTTTAGCCCTCTTTCAGTCCCATCTGTCCTGGGCTCGTACACATCTGCTTTTCTTCTGGGTCTTTTGTTTGTCTTTCTGACCTGATGTGCATGTGCGTGCGTTCGTTTGATGGTTAATAATTGCCTGCAGCCCTTTTGAATTGAGACCTCATTAATCGGGACCTGTCTTCAACGGACACGAGTGCCGAAACGCCGTTTTGAGCCAGCTGCCGGAATTGCATTAACATGTACCTTTGTAATTCAGTAGCGTTTGCGAAAACAGTTTGATCCCAATCAGCACCGCCGTACAGGTGTCTGACCTTGAGCCCGGGGCCAAGATGCCGATTTATAGACCTTCAATTAGCACACAGCACGCTTAATTATGAGCACATCGAACGGGCCAGAGAGCGCACCGCTACCAACACACACACAGAAATCTTTGCATGCTTCACTTTGATGTCGTATGCACTACAAGCACGAATAACCGTGAGATTTGTGGGGCACTCTGTGGAGAAATGATTCAGTCTAATAGAGACCTCTCTGTGGAGCACACACATACAGTATGCACACACTGAATAAGGTTTATGAAACATTTAGCAGGAGAGAGCCGACAGGAACGGAGGTGCTGTGATCTGTCTGCTGGATTAATCCATGAATGCGTCTTCTCATCTTTCTTTCTCCTCCTTTTTTTTTCTTCCTTTCATTCCTTGTTCCCTCTCAGCCCACTGCAGTGCCTTATATATAGCACACTCTTGACTTCCACTAGACAGCATGGAATCAAAATCAACCCTATTTGCTTCCTCAGTGAATGTTAAAATGCTTAATAATATTTCATTAAAATGTATTAGCTTATGTATTGTGTATTAGTAATAGTATAAACCAATCATAGATCCCAGTGGATAAAACAAAGTCACTAAAAAATTCATCACATTATGTAAGGTTATGCTATTTAAAAACATTTTTTACACCTCCTCGTCATTGTTCAGCAGTAATTCCTCGTTTTTTTTTTTTTTTAATTCTGGATGAATTGTGTCAAATTCCAATGCTTGCGAAATGATATGTCTGTTTTTGTAATCAGTTTTTAATCGTAGTTTGATTCAGCATTATCGTGTGGACTCAGTTCAGGATGATTAATTAAACATAACCAGCTTAAAAGAGCAATTATAGAGTCTTGCCCCAGTTTTTGCTCAAATTTCAGAAAAATAAACACTGGTACAGACCATCTTGGTGTTTGTTTGTGAGATATAGTGTACGATATGTTTAGTCTGCTGATACTGCCTGTTGTTCGCTCTGTTAAAGAGATAATGGGATTATAATGGAATAGATTTCTATATTTAGACCATCCAGGTCCATATCACACACACTCGCATGCTAACACGTGCACGCGCTCCGTCAGCGGCTGTAATCTGTGTTCAGTGCAGTCTCTGATGTTGAATTCTAATGTGGTTGTCTGAATTCTCCGAGCGAAAGATCAATGTGGCGTTTAGACGAGCGCGCAGTCTTTCTCCTCTCTTCCTTTCGAACGCGCTGGGCCATGGATAAAGAGAGACAAACACAACCGACATGCACCTGTACCACACACACACTTATCACTATCTCAGATACAGCTACGGGCTCCAGTGCTCACAAAACTTGAGTGTCTGACCTTCTCATTTTTCTCATTTAAAAATTCCAAGTAACTATTGCATGTGTTTGAACTAAGTACTATACAGTATTTGGAGTCATGTTTGAATTATGACTGTAAACCTGAGCCATCAGTTTTCCAACATAAGATCCAATTAAACCTGGTTCATTTCATGCACCGGCTACTTTACATCTGTATCATAGATTCTAAGTAATTGTTTTTTTTAGTCACATTTTTCTTTTTTTCTTCAGAGGCTATATTTTTTTTAACGTTTTATTTATTGGCTATGTAAGCATCGGTGCTTATTATATCACTGGTGGAGAGATAGGAGATGTACTGTGTATGTGTGTGTGTGTGTGTGTGTGTGTGTGTGTGTGTGTGCTTGGTTCCCCTCTGACATATTGTCAGCATATGGTGCTTTTCGGCTACGGCCTCTGAAGCCAAATGTTGAGAGCGCTTTCATTCTCTTTGGGTCATAGCATTGTGTGTGTGTGTGTGTGATGCTGCAGTCCTCGCCGGAGTAATTTGGCCAGCTCATGCTCACCAGAGCTCAATCCCGTCAAGCTCGCTTACCGCTGTTTATTTTATTACTCGCATGTTTTCTTTGCTTTTCGCCCTGCGTGTGCGTTTATTCCCTCCCTTATCCCTCCACTTCCTCTCCTCACAGACGAGCGTGAAAACACGAAGGTGGTTCTTGCGAAAGGAGAACGATCTAATCTCGTCTCCGCCATCTGTTCAGATGTTAATGACGGTGTTTTTCCGTCCCATAAACGGTAATGGAAACGAACACCTCCCTTAATGCGCCCTAATGAAACTTCTGCGCGTTTTTACACACCTCCCTAATAAACGGCTTGATGGGAAAACTTGTGTTTGTTTGCAAGGCTAGTCGCTCCTGGAAGTTCCACACAAATGCTGACTGGCACATCTTTTCGCCGTTTTGTTTTTGACAAAATGCGAGATATGCGGCGCTCCTCGGCACTGATGACAGACGAAAGGAATTAAAAGCGGAGAGAGGAAGAACAATAAGGTCGTGAAAGACTAGCTCACGGCATCGGCTAATCCTGCCGTGACTCACCGGTCTGATACATCTACGACGCCCGGGGAAATACGTGCTACTGCACAGCATGGGTGCAGCTTTGTTCATTTCGTTTATTGACGTTTTTGAATTAGACCAACATGCTTTACTCCATTCCCATTCGGTTTTTAAATGATCGCTCTAGCAGCGTGTAGTATTCGGCGAGCCGTGATGAAGCTAGGCCCGGTCTAATTAAGGCATCTGGAAGGGTCTGGATGGCCTAAGAATGGGAGCACCTGCCGAGAGGAAGACATGACCGAACGGAGGGAGCGTGGCGCACTCTTTCCTCTGAGGAAAGACACCTCATCTGTTCTGCGTTTTGCAGACGATTGAAGGCATGCATTGTGGTTTAGTTCACAAGCAGGAGTAATTTAACTCCACGTGTCACTGGAGCAAATCAAATGTTTTCTTTTGTGCGCGGCAATCTGTAGTGTTTTCTGCAAAGAATCTTCTCTCTGTTTAGAAAGGAGCTGTTTAGAGAAGAGTAAACAGGGAACTCTGGGGTGAACCACGGCATCTGTACAAACCACATGGGTCAGTGACACGGCACTCGTTTTGTTTGTTCGGATAAATTCATTTATTTAAAACTAGATTAAAAGTGCCTTTCATACACACAAATACTTGAATAGACATATTATATGCTGTTTATTAAGTTTTGAATTAAAATGAATTTAGATATTTTTTTTGTACCGAATAAAATCAGTGATCTGTGCTGATATAAAAGATTAATTATAGGAATAAAAATAACATAAATCCCTTTGTTGTGTGGCATAATCTCTTGATAGATAGATAGATAGATAGATAGATAGATAGATAGATAGATAGATAGATAGATAGATAGATAGATAGATAGATAGATAGATAGATAGATAGATATCTATAAATATCAATATAATAATGATATTTCTCAGTGAATAATTCATGATATTTGTGTAAAAAAACAACTTTTAACTTGAAAAATGTATTTGAAACATTTTTTAAAAAATTATTAAGATGTGTACACTCAGATATATTCAAGGTGTTTGGAGAATGTTACTACTATTTATTTGATGGTTTACACCACATAACATTTTCAGAGTCACTTGAATTTAAACTTTTGTTGATGTATAAAATTGTCCAATTAAAACGGTATAAAAAAATTCCAGCATGAACACAAAGAATACATTTGTAAGATCCTGGCATGCGTGTTTTAAACTAGATTTTAGATTCTTTCTTTTATCTTGATCACTCTTATTTGTCATTGACCCATTAAACAAACCAATACATTTTAATTCAAATGCCATTTATTGCAATCCAAATGCAAATATGTCTATGTGTCTATAATGGTGAAGTGCATAATATTTGCACCACTGGGGTCCCCAAATTGTACACAAATAATAACTGGTTTTAAATGGGTTTCCTGAACCAAAATTAACACTTTTTATTAGAAGATGTGACTATTTTTTCAAGCTGTGAAAATGCGTCCTGTGTTCAAACTTCCAATAGTTTCAGAGGTTATTTAAGAGATTAACGGACTGTAAAGGAAATGAAAGGGTGATAGAGAAGAATTGAGAGCGAAACAGGTGAGCAGATGGGTTGTTGTCAGATGAAGGACCTGCTGCCCAGATGTTCTCTCACACACACACACACACATACAAAAGATGAGCCGCGGGCCAGGATTTGCTGACCTGTAGAAGTTTGATGGTGGTCCAACTTCTGGTCATTATGATTGCTCCTGATGTTTGATATACTTCACCTTCTGCACATGTTGTATGCCTGCCAGCCACACACACACACACACACACACACAGACACACACACACACACACACAAAGCTCGACATGCATGCTGACACCCAAGTCAAACCCCTCTAGTACTGGATGACAGCCCATAACACAGCGTCCAATTCCTGTGTGCGCGTGTGTGTGTGTCTTTTGGAGATGAACCCGACTCAGCCATTCGCAGCCTCATCAGTCACTCATCCCCAGCTCCACCCGGTTTCCATAGCAACAGGGAGGCAATAAAAAAATCCTGGTAGTGTTGTCAGGATTTTGGCAATCCTGTCACACTGTTGCCTCAGATTTCCACTCAAGCAGCTTTCAGCAGCAAAAGTGCTTGGAGCCGCGAGTTTAAGTGTGCAGTGTGTAGTGTCATTTGCGGAGCACTTTTCCTCATAAGCACTTCAGTCCATAAACATTTGCAAGGAAACACGGCTGCTTTGTTTCAGCTCTCTGTAAGAGGACGGGATTTCTGCGCACACACTTATTTAAGATGGATTATTTTGTGTGATGGAAAGGGTGGAAAACGACCACAAAATTTAAATAAACTAGAGACTAATAATCAGTTTGACAGATATTTCTGACAATAGTTGTCCACTGTTCCGCCGTTCTTAATTACATTGGTTTTATCGTTAAATTTAGTAAGTCTTTAAAACAATGTATTACTTTAATTTGACTTTTTAATATTCAATGCAATATGAGTTAGTGATGAAAGAATTAGTTAATATGTTGTCAAAATGCTGTTAAAATGAATTTTTATTCAAATGTATTGTTTTGTTTAGTATGTGGGTCAATGATATATCTATCTATCCATCAAACTACAAAATGTTTATGTTTTGTTATTTAAATGTTTTATTCCTATAATAAATATTTCATATTAGGACAGATCTCTGATTTTATCTAAAATATCTTAATTCAAAACTTCAAAACAGCATAGAATATGTATATTCAAGTATTTGTATGTACGGTATGAATTGCACTTTTAATCTAGTTTTGAATAAATAATTTTATCTGAAAACAAAATGAGTGCCAAGATTTAGATTTATCAGCTTCTTTAAAATATAAAGAGTTATTGGTATTGGCCAAAATTTTCATAATAATAATAATAATGTAGGGCTTGTTATCCATCGCAACTTAGATTGACTTATGATTGTTAGGCTATATTTTATTATTACATTGCCTTAATTTCATCAAGTTTCATACATTTTTAGAAAGTTTTAGTGGAGGAAAAATATGAAAACTCTTGTTCTTCAAAACATCATGCATTGATGAATTGCACAGAATAAGACAAGGGACATTTATCAAGAAAGAAAATAAGGTCAATTTTGATTTCTTGTCATTTTTATGATTTACCAGCTATGAAAAATTCAATAAAACTGTTCAGAACCCAGAGTATTTTTGTATTTTGTATTTTTTTTGTAGCATGTCTATTTAGAAATAGTATACATCAGTAAGTGCTCTGGTGGGGTCGTCATTTTAAATTGAAGTAATGCAATTTTTATGGAGCGAGTTAAAAATGTTTCTGGATAAATCAAGGCTGTTATTGTGTTTTTACGGCTTGTGTGTGCGCGTCTCCTCGTTAGCGCAGAAAGACAGCATCTCTCCAGCTCGCTGCTTCATTAGCAAGTGTGACATTTATCACATCGGCTCCTCGCGTTTCAAGAGTTACCATGGAAACGTCTATAGCACCCACCTCCCCTTCACACTTTTAACAAGTGGAGTGATTAACAGAACAGTTTTGTACATCTCACACATGCGCTCGCTTGCACGCGCCGATGCCTGTCATTCTTCGCAGTTAAGCTGGCATGTTTTTCTGGCTGAGTGATTTTGACTGCTATACCAAACATCTCCACTCATACCTTGAAAAATGATTATTTGTATTTTGTAAGGTTTTCTTTGTCGTCAACTGACTTTGTATGTGATGTATACAGGAATTGGTTTGTCCTTTCTAAATATATTCTGAGTTTGACATCTTCCTGACAGTTGACGAACGTGATGACAGGAAATATCTTCCTGGAGTCACACTGCCTGTCCGACCTTGAAATTTGTGTGTGTGTGTAAGTCTACTTACCTTGGTCAGGACATATGAGAGGACAAATGCACATCATTGGCTGTTTCAGATCCTAGTAAGCTGCCTGTCTAGACAGCATTTTTGGCATCATAAGTTTGAACATTGACAGGTTAGAAAGCAGTTTGAACATATTGATGATGCCCAATAAATGAAAAAAATACATGCAATTTGAAAGCACCCAATAATGTGTACCATTTGAATGTTCGCAAAGCCTACAATGACAAAAAATGTGTACAGTTTTAATGTTTGTATGGGCATATGATGGCCAAAAATGTGTACGGTTTAAATGTTCGTATGTGCCTATGATGCCCCCAAACAATGCACAGCCCACAATGCCAAAAATTTGATTTTTGAATGCTGATGTGTGAATACTTTGCCCAAAAATGCAGACGGTTGAAATGTTCATATTATGCGCCTATGATACCCCAAAAATTTTAATATTTGTATAGCCTACAATGGCTTAAAATAAGTATAGGTTTAACGTTTGCACATTCGCACAGCCTTCAATGCCAAAATGTGCACCGTTTGAATGTTTCACAGTTTACGATTTCAGTATTCATACACGATTTCAGTATTCATACACGATGGCTCAAAAATGTGTAAGTTTTTACCGTTTTCACAGCCTTTAATGACTAAATGTGCACTGTTTGAATGTTGGTACGTGCCTTTGTTGCCCAGAAAATGTGTATGGTTTAAAGGTGCATTAAGCAACTTTTCATGTTAAAAATACCCGTTTTCTAACCCATGCATGCTTAAACAATTGCCTGATGGGCTGAATGAGCCCTTCTCTGATCACTGAGATTGTCTCTATAATCCTGTAAAGTAAAATAAATAAGAGGGATTCGGGCCGGAATTTTAGACTGGGCGTGACGTCATGCACGTTCACGGCACGCTCACCTGGCTATGTCTGGCAGGTTTGTGTATTCGCCGCCATTCTCCGTAGAAGATGGATTCTAAGAGACCTGCTTATAGTTCATTTCAAACACCAATGCAAACTCCACGTAAGATAAAAAAAAGAAAACTTTTGTCCGTGAGCGTGCACACTTCTGGTTGCAGTTTCGCTTGCCGCCAGAGGGGGCATAGTTCTGCAAAAACTCAAGAGACTTGCGCAATGCACCTTTAAACATTCATATGTACCTATGAAGCCCCCCCCCCCCCCCACCAAAAAAAAAAGTGTACGATTGGAATGTTCAATCAATGCCTAAAAAATATGTACCAAAAATGATTTGATTTCTCAAACAGACTGTGATGGTCAAAAAAATAAACTGTACTGTTGCTCATATGGCCCCACGACACCCAAAATATGTAGTTTGAACGTTAAGATGTACCTGTGAGCCTCATAATAAATGCATTCGAGAAGGATGCCCAAAAATGGAGATGGTCCTCACTGCAGAACACAAAATCCAGGGGGAGGAGTCGTATCTAGATCCAACTCCTCCCACCTTACATATACCTAAACCTACCCATCTCCACCCCCTGATCCCTAAACCCACCCCTAAACCTACCAATCTCACCCCTTATATCTGGATCCAACTCCGCCCCCTGGATCTCGTGTACTGCAGTGAGGTGCTACTAAATGTGTACGATTTGAACGTTTCTACTTGCCAATGATAACTAATTGTGTACGATTTGATTATTTGTACGATCTTACGCTGCCGAACAAGGAAGCTCACTAGGTTTTTAGACAAAGCCATTATGTGCTAAAACAAAATCGCAGAACGAACCGTCTCAGTCATAAATATTTAATTCTCAAGCAATGGACACCAAATGAGACATTTAGCATACAGGGTCACTGAACGGATGGTTTCTCCATCATAAACGTGACTGACAACCCCAAATTATGACACGTTTAAAGAAAGACAGAGAAATAAAGCGATAAATGAACCATGGAGAAACAGAGATAAATCTTCCCTATTAAGTGTGGATGGATTGAGTATTTTTCAGCGCTCTGAGCAGAACGCCTTGTTTTTATGACCAATGAGATTAATTAGGATCATAAAGCTTAACTGATGAGTGGAATTAAAGCATCACCTGTCGCCAGCGAGAGAGAGAGAGAGAGAGAGATACGACAGCACAGCTGTCAGACAGGCGGTGTTAACTTCTAGTGATGATTGGAAAAATAAGTAAAAATCACGTTTTTTATACTCTTTCTCACTCTCCCCTGCTTACACACACACACACACACACACACACACACACACACACACACACACACACACACACACACACATTTGTCAGCTGTGCTTTTTTTAAACCGAGAAAATTACAGGTTTGTGACTTCCCCCCCAGCTGCCTGTCAACTAATGTGTGTGGAATGGGTGGAAGAGGGATTTTGTATCCAAATTAGCTTCGTTTTCACAGTCTACTTCCATTTTTTTTTTCATCTTTTCGTTCCCTATAAGCCCACCGTGACACCGTTAACACACTGTACCTTTATATAACTGTATATTATATATTTATTAGATTTCTCTCACTGTAGATGTCCAGGTCCACATACTTTAAATAGCCACACAGATGAAGCGTTTTAAACACTGAATAACACAAATTGCTATACGTATGCACGCAGTCTGTATAATTATTACAGCCACACAGATGTAAAATGCGAAGTGCTCCAGCCATAATTTGTTATATTGCGTTTATGTAACCAACCAGGCCGTCTTTAGATGCACAAATGATTGCTCTGCTGGCTTGCAGTGTTATTGTGCTTGCTTTTGAGTACATGAGTGAGTGATTGTGTGTGTGTGTGTGTGTGTGTGTGTGAGCCTGCGGCCTATCAGAGTTCCTTACATCAGCAATCCCCCCACACACACCTTAAGAGCAGCCCAGGCTGATGGAAGGTCTAGTTAAGCCATTAAGGCAGACAATTGACTCAAATTGAGAGGGAAGTTGGTAGAAAGGAGGAGAGAGAGAGAGAGATAGAATGCTATGGCAGTAGTGGATCCACTTGACAACTTAATCTAAGCCTCGGGACTTACATTCAGACAGATAAACACACACACACAAAACACTTTTATTTTCGCCTTGTGTCTGGTTCTTTTTCTTTCTACCTTGTCAGCACAGATGAGTGAAAGAAAGATGGTCCAAATAAAGGACAATGTGTTTAAACTGTCAGTGGCTTCTCTCCTTAAGGCCTGTTCACACCAAGGATGACGAAAACAAGAAAGCCCTAAAAATCAGTCTCAATTTAAAAGAATAGCACACTACAACTATAATGGTAACGGCAAAGAGGAATGGAGGAACATTTATTTATTTTTATTTTTTTACAGCTGATGAACCATAAAAACATTGACAACCAATCAAAATCCATCCGACTTTATAAAGCTTGTGCATTTAAAGCGGCAGACGACAAAACTGCCGCACGCTTATAATAAACAGAACGATATTGTCTGCTGGTGTGAAGCTAATACAGTTATCATTATGGTTATCTTCATGGTTATCGGTATTGGTGTGAACAGGCCTTTAGTCCTTTGCAGGGAATTTAAGAAATGCATGATTCCACATAATGATTCATTGTTGATTCTTTTAGCACCAAATAATGAATCCTGCTGTAACTGCATTACACCATTTAAGTATTTCATTGTAGTGTTCCGTCTAAGCATGCATAATGTTCAAGAACTGAAATTGAATGTCATGAAATGAATTCGATTCCAGCTCTTTTTTTTTTTTTTATAGAACTGGTTCTTGATTCCCAACCCCAGGCCAGTGTGTGCGAGTGCCCTACAGCACGCTGTTACAGGCTTCCTGTGACTTGTGCCTTTGTATTCCTGCAGTCGAGCCTTGTCGAACGAAACAATTACTAATTGTGACACACACAAGCGCGCACATACACGCACAACACCCTGACACTCGCAGTCCCATCCCTCTCTCTGTGTATCAGAGTGAGTTTCTGGCTCTCGGCCTCCGTGCCTGTGTCATGCTCGCTTTTTTCGCCATTATTGCTTTTTGATCGGTGGCGAGGGGCACCCTTATCACTGTGGTAACTGCCGGGGGATTTATTGGGGTGGGGGTAGCTGAGCAGCGGTTGCCGTGGGGACCCGAGCGGGCGGCTTTTTTCCGCGGCGCATGCAGAAATGTCCTTTAAGTCGATCAAAGATTTGGGCGTCTCCGCGGAGAGAATAGGGTCCTTCTGCAAGAGATGGATGAATCGAGTCCAGAGGTCGGTGTCTGTTCTCTCTACCTCCAACCTTTTCTCTTTATCTGTTGCCTGCTCTTTAACTTTAGGCCTTGTTCTCGCTTTAAAGAGAAATGAGAGTTTGTGAATGTTTCTTCATGGCTGCATGTATACAGGACACAACATCATATACAGGCCTCAGGATGGATTCAGCCGATTTGTGTGCTGGGTAATAGTTATAGTCAACGTATTCTACACTTTTTGTAAATTATATATATATATATATATTTTTTTTTTTTTTACCTTTAGGTTTTTACCTTAACATTGTAAGTACATTTACAGCGTAATGCTAATTTAATACATGTAGGCCTATATATTTTTTCCTTAAAGTAAAAACAGTAGTTGTTCACCCTCTCTTCGAGACTTGCTTCAATTGATAAATGACATTTCTAACGTGATTTTAACATATTTAATTGACATTCATTTATTAATTAAATTAACAAGTCTATTGTCAGTTTTTTTTTAATATCTCCCTCCCTCCTTTATTTATTTATTTATTTATTGTCATAATAATGATTTCTGAGTGGCCTTTTTACAGCTTAGTTTCTCTTTATATATTTATGTATACAGTATATATATATATATATATATATATATATATATATAGTTGTCAAACCGATTAATCGCGATTAATCGCATGTAACACAAGTTTGTATATATGTGTGCGTGTATATATATATATATATATATATATATATATATATACACACACACACACACATATTTACAAACTTTTATATTAGAATTGATTAATCGATTTGACAGCACTAATATATATATATATATATATATATATATATATATATATATATATATATATATATATATATATATATATATATATATCTGTTCCAAATCTGTTCCTAAAATATATGTCCTCAAGAACATGAGCTTTTCATGAAACTGACAGACTGGCACAGTTTACTGAGAAAAGAAATCACTTCTCCTTTGTAAAGAGAATAGTGCTTAATTCATGTCAAAATGTCCTTGGAGTGATGCATGTTTCGAAGGGAAGAAATTGGCGCAGTTATCTTGAAACAGGCGGAGAAGGCTTCCACACAGAATGCTTAGTGCGATAATTAGTCTCATGAGGAAATTATTACACTTCTTCACTGAGGATAGAAGTATGTATTTATTAGATTTTCGTTTATTTTCATATCAGTTGAAGGGCAGCAGGTAGGTTGGCCTTCAATCAGCAAACCCAAACTGAAATACAATTTTGTAGTTTGTTCAGGCTGGTTCACTCGTTTTGTTATTTGTAAGCTGGGAAAAAAAGGAAATGTGGAACTTTGTGAATGTGTGTGTGTGTGGGGGGGGGATAATTCTCTCTTTGAGTGCTTTCATCTGGAACTAAAACAAGCGCAAGAAATTCCTCATGAACTCGTTGAACCAGCATCATGGGCGTCTAGGGGTCACACAGATCTGTTTCGCACCCTGACTCAGCTCAGCCATTTTTATCATGTCACGAGTTTGTTAAATTCTGGTAAAGTCAGTCGCTGAAGATGGCAAAATTCTGAGCTCAGTTCACGTTGAAGCTTTATGAACAGCATTTGTGACATGCCATTAAAACTATTTAGACTCGTCTCTCAGTTTGTATAAACAAACCAAAATTGTGTTTCAGTAATTCACTTACAATGGAAGTCTATGGGGCATCCTCATTTTACATCCTCATGACATGAGTTGACAAATTGTTTATAATGTTTATATAATTGATGATACCTTCAAAACACTGTGTATATTTATAATTTGCAATGCTTGCCTAATAGGCCCCCATTATAAATGTGCTGAAAACGTGTTTTGTTTTTGTTTTTATCTAAAAAGGGGAACGCATCAAAGTTATTTTTTATGGTGATAGAACTTACTGAACCCAGAACAGAGTCAGATGTGTACCTGCTCAGGACTGTAAACACATGAACACACTCACACACAAACAATACAGCACTCATGCTGAGTGTAATAGCACTGTTGTGATTTTAATCAGCATTTGTGTCTCGGTGTCTTCCTGCTTTAATTAGGAGCAGTTGTCGATCTGTCCGGTCCAAATTTGATCTTGCTGTGAGCTTGGAGACCAACCTCTCTCACTCACCATCTTCCAATGTTTTCAGACCACGGTATAGGGGGCTGTTTACACGACTCCGGTTTTAACTAAAAACTTAAAACTTTTTGGGCCCTATCTTGCACCCAGCGCAATTGACTTTGTACACCGACACATGTATCATTCCTATTTTGCACCCGCGCAAAGCGCGCTATTCCCTCTACAGAAGCACGTCGCTAAACTAGGGAATGAACTTGCGCTCCCTGGGCGGTTCAGCGAAAAAAAGGAGGCGTGTTCCGGCGCAAACGTTCCTTCATGCTATTTTGCAGGTTTAGAAAACAGTTGCGCCACTAACCAGGAAAAAATAGTTTAAAGTCAGTGGCGCGTTGCGCATGTTATTCATATGCTATTTTAAGGGCGCATGCTTGGCCATAATCAATGTAGCGTGTGCACAACGCACATTTTTTTATTCTCTCATCTACACAGAAGCAGCAGTTTTCATTTTTGCAAATCATACATTATTACGATAGATAGATAGATAGATAGATAGATAGATAGATAGATAGATAGATAGATAGATAGATAGATAGATAGATAGATAGATAGATAGACAGACAATTTATTATAAAAGCATACATCTAGCTTACACATTTACCCAAATTATCATACGCCTTTTTAACCGAAGTTAATTTGGGTGGGTTTCTCCATCCCCAACGTCCCTGACGAGAACGTTGCTCTCCTTGGCTGTGAACCGCTCCTGGCGCGCGCCTGGCAAATCCGCCGTTATAATAGGAATCCGCTTTAGAACAAACGCGCCTGCTCTTAAAGGGAATGTGAGATGACGCTCTGATTGGTTTATTTCACGTTACGGCCAAACCACACCTATGAATAATGAAGCTCTTCAGACCAACCCCTTTTAGATTTGCACCTGGCGCAAGAGTCATTTATCCCGCCGGGAAAATAGCAACAGCGCGAAGACCCGCCCACAAAGTTACTTGCGCTTTGCGCTTTGACACTTGCGTTTCAGATCGTTAAAATAGGGCCCTTAATGTGTTTTGGCCGTTCGTTTACACAACAACGCCGTTTTGGGTGCCTGAAAACGCAAAGTTTTGAAAACTGGTTTCAAAGTGCAAGTATTCTCCGTGTAAACAACAAAAACGTGAATCTCTGAAGACGATGACATCATGCGTATTACGTGTTCAGTCTATAGTGTTTCATCGCCATCTACTGGCCTGGCAGCAGAATACAGCGTTTTTAGTCATTTTCGCAGATTCGTATTGTGTGAATGGAGATTGTTTTGACAATGGTGACGTCTTTACGAGGAAAAACCAAAGGAAAAACTTCTCTGTTTTAAGCATATCGTTGTCGTGTATACGTAGTTTACACTCCATAACAATTGTTTTCTCTCTCTCTCTCTACAGTAACGGTACAGCTGGGAAGATGAACGGCGCCCTGGAACACTCGGACCAGCCTGATCCGGACGCCATTAAGATGTTTGTGGGTCAGATCCCTCGCTCCTGGTCCGAGAAAGAGTTAAAGGAGCTTTTTGAGCCGTATGGAGCCGTCTACCAGATCAACATACTGCGAGATCGCAGTCAGAACCCACCACAGAGCAAAGGTAGTGTGCTTTTCCTGTCTTTAATGCATCACACACGCTATCACTGCACAAGGGTGTCATGTTGCATCATGTTGACCTACTCACATGTGTAATGTGTTAGCTTCTGGCTTCCTGTTTTGCTTCTTTACTTCCTGTCTGTCTGTTTCTGCTTTGGATCCTCTATCCAAATCTTTCTCTTTCCCAGTCTCTCAAAAAACAAACAAAGTTAGGAACCTTTAAAATAGCATAAAGGGGCAAAATGCAAAGGTGAAAGAAAAAAGAAAGGAAAACCTGTGTGAACAGCCATGCATGCAATTAAGGCTATATTGTAAGGTGAATGTATTCTTGTGCTGCTGCAGAGAATGTAGCTAATAATGTAGCTTGGTCGCACTATTCATCATTCACTGGCTAAATGAGGTGCGTTAGCTTTTGGTTTAGCTTTATCTTTATTCATCGTAAACAGTTCGTAAAATGCATACAAACTAATTATCGTCAACATCAATAATTAAAGCATGATAATGTTAGCCGGTTAGCTTCCACTGATATTGTATAATATGCACGGCCTAAACTCAGAAAGTCTGAGAAGAGTTTCTGATGATTACGACATTGTTGTGCCGTTCACGTCCTCATAGATATGATCATTTAGATTGCGGTAATGTTCCAAACCAGTCACTTATGAGGTTCAGTTGTGGTTCCGATGGTGCCTACGTAGGCGGTAGACAGCGAAGTAGCTCGCCTGGTTTCAGAATAGCGATAAAGCGTAGGCGTTAACCTCGGTTCTGTGGAGTTGTTAACACGCAGACAGGAAGATGGCATGTACACGTTCACAATGCCGCCCATCCTCTCGCTCTTATGGAGGATGAGTCAGGGCCGAGTGGGAGAGCATTACTCAAGTCCTGTACTCTCTCGCACACACGCAGGCATTGCGACGGGTATCGCCGTCAGAGCCGAGGTGTGTGATTGGCTTTCAGACGGGGTGATGAGTGCTCCTGCAGTTCAGTTAGCTGCAGTTAGAGTGCCTCTCTCAGGTCCAGCTTCATCAAGGCCTCTGACACAGCCGTTGGGCAGTAATGGCCGCCGCTAGCCTTCAGCTCCACTCAGACCCATTTTCATTTAGGAAAAGGTCGTCTGTGCGTGGCTCTGGCTGTTAAATTAGACCGTATTGAAAGATTTCTCCACCAACAAAGTCGCAAGGTGAGCGTTAACTTCCCTCCTGTCTCTCTGGCGCTGTCTTTCCCTGTGGCGTCCACCAATTAGAACTGAATTTCTCTAAAAAGGTTTTGGTTTTCCATTTTCTCCCCCGCAAGGACAGTCTTTCCACCTTTTGAAATGACCAAATAATAGGCAGATTATATTAAGAAAAGCGTGGCAGTTAACAGGACTCAATTTGAAGTGTCTCAAAGCAACATATACACACAATATTGGATAACCTGAGATCTTACTCAATTTCGCACACACTTAACTTGAGTTTCCTTGACTTTCCACTGACGCAACTAGTTTAATACATAGCCTGCCCACAAGCAAACGTAACACATTGCAGTCTTTATATTGCATTTTTAAAGAGTTTTACACTTATTTTGGGGAACTTGCTTCAACATCTGAAATTAATTAATTAATTAATCAATTAATTAATTAGTTTGTTTGTTTGTTTATTTAAATATTTAACAAATAATATTCATTCACACATCAATTCATGTATATATGTATAATATTAATATACAACAATTATTTAAAAATATATATTAGAGCTGTCAAAATTAGCATGTTAATGCATGCAAGTCATTTTTTCAGTTTAACGCATTAGAAATATTTACTCAACGCAGCATTTTTTTTTTCAGTCATCCTTTGGCTAGTGTTACACTATATGATCACGCTCTTCTTCAAGCAAATGCTTTTAAATCATTGAAGTGTGATCAGACAGAAAAGAGAACGCAGTGCAATACTGCCGCACATCTGTGAATCTCCTGTCTGTCTGACACACACTGACTCATGCGCATAGACAGCGCTTGAACGGACAAAAACACTCAAAATTCTGCCAAAATGCCCGTTTTGTCAAGTGTCCTCCGTTTTGTTGAGGATGTGTTAAATTAAGTCTTAAATGGATGTAAAGAGTTATGAGAAAATGGGATGTGTGTCAGATCCGCGTTGTGTGGCAGGTCTTAAAGTGACAGCAGCCTATTAAACCTGCTGCTGTTTGGCATTAAGGATAATAAAAGAAAAATAGAAAACCACTCACTGCTTTTGACTGAATAACTTTTGTGGCTTTAAAAGGGATTAATTTATATTTAATTTATAATTTATGCAGGGAAGACTGTGAAGTGTTTGATAACTATTTAATTTCTCTCTCTCTCTCTCTCTCTCTCTCTCTCTCTCTCTCTCTCTCTCTGTCTCTCTCTCTCTCTCTCTCTCTCTCTCTCTCTCTCTCTCTCTCTCTCTCTCTCTATATATATATATATATATATATATATATATATATAGACCTACCTAAAAATCTTAAAGCACTGTTACATGGGTCGAAAACAACAAAAGTAAAAGCAATTAAGAATCTGAACTGGTCTGAATAGGCCAACAGAAAACAATTGAGCCCTGATATTTTGAAGGCCAGGTAAATGTGGCATTTATTATTATGGGTTTATGTAAAGATTGTTTTAAGTTCTCTTAAACTAAAAGTTGTTATTTGTGTATGGCTAATAAACAATTCAATGTACAGGGTGGGCCATTTATATGGATACACCGTAATAACATGGGAATGGTTGATGATATTAAAGTCCTGTTTGTGGGACATTGGTATATGTGAGGGGGCAAACTCCTCAAGATGGGTGGTGACCATGGTGGCCATTTAGAAGTCGGCCATCTTGGATACAACTCATCAAACTTATTGGTAATGTCACAAGAAAAACAATGGTTTGCTTGGTTTCAACGTAACTTTATTCGTTCATGAGTTGTTTACAAGTTTCTGACCACTTATAAAATGTGTTCAATGTGCTGTCCATTGTGTTGGATTGTCAGTGCAACCCTGTTCTCTTTATAAGTGGTCAGAAACTTGTAAATAACTCATGAAAGAATAAAGTTACATTGAAACCAAGCACACCATTGTTTTTCTTGTGACATTACCAATAAGTTTGATGTGTCACATGGCCCTCTTCCTATTGAAAAAACAAAAGTTGTATCCAAGATGGCCGACTTCTAAATGGCCACCATGGTCACCACCCATATTGAGGAGTTTGCCCCCTCACATATACTAATGTGCCACAAACAGGACTTTAATATCACCAACCATTCCCATGTTATTACGGTGTATCCATATAAATGGCCCACCCTGTATATCTTTCAATTATACTGTAATGCTGAATTGCTATAAAAAATAAATTTCATAGAGACATCAGTAGCGGTATTGGTATCAGTAATACTGGCCTTATTTCATAAAAAAAGATGCAATTAAACAAATATTTAAAATATTGGCTACTGTTTTTACCTTAATTTGGAACAATATAGAAACAATATAGAAATATATTAAAAACTTTAATGATAGGTGCAATTAATTCCAGAAAAATGTGCGATTAATGTATTTTTTTAATTGATTGACAGCACTAATATTTATAAAAATGCAATAAATATTTAGAATATATTAAACAAATTTGTATTAATCATGGAAAAATGAAGTGGTTGGAGTAGTATTTGTGCCAGTGTTGCATCGCAGTCGCTGGATTATATTGAGTTGTGATTCTGTTAGCTTCACGCAGAGAGGACAATATTCCACGCCCTTAGCCACTGATGTTAGTGCTTTCTGGATATTCTTTCAACCCAGATCCCACTTATCTCCGGTGGAAATGTTCCGAACTGTTACAGATTGGGCACCAGCACCCAATGGAAAAGTAGTCACACTCGCGAACACATCCCAGCGAGAGTGCAAAACTCCTCTGAGTTTCAGTCTCAGCGGTGTAATCTACGTTCACACACATGCTGTGCCAATTCATAGTGGGACGTCGCGTCCTGCGCCCCGCGTGTGTCCCCGCCTGGCCGCCGTAGCCTGAGCGTCAGCGGGGAGGTGCTTCCGAACAGACGGCCTGACTGATCGCCTGTGTGTGTGTGTGCGAGACCAGAAACAAGGCGTAGAATATAAATGCACCCAGAGGTGAAGAGCAGGAATTGTTTATCAGAGCAGGGCTACAATTTAGTACGGTCCTCACACACGCACACACATAGAAACAGACCGTCCCTTGTTGATTGAGTGATGCGAGAGCGGTCCAGGGCTAAATGGCCCTGAGCAGCTGGGGTTCTTTAGTAAAGATGTATTCCTGTCTGCCTTTGAAGTCCGTCACACACACACACACACACATACGCACGCCTACACGCACACAAGATGAATGGATGCGTTTGTGTGAGCATCCTTTTCAGTCCCTGGACACGTAGCACAGCCGCAAAATGATATAAGAGCGTGTGTGTGTGCGTCCTCTAAGGCCAAATGCAGATGTGCTATGCTAATGTATTAAAATATATTCTAACAAATATATGTGTGTGTGTTCATGGTATTAAGTCCATAACTTTAGGGCATTGGACAGACTGTCTCGTATAACAGATCAAAAACGTAATCTGGGAATAATTGGCATTCAAGACATTTTCGTTTACAGTCAACACGAATACAGTTATACTATGTGGGACGTTTTCGAGTGAAACGAGATGTGAAACGTTAAAGGCGGTTCGTTTTATCCATCGATGTGATGATATTATGAAATCCGCCTGTCAGCAAGTCTCAGCACGAGTACGAACGGTCACAGAGCGCTTGAGGCGGTTGTACGCCTCGTGGTTTTATCCTGTCTTATCCGTCTCAGGTGAGGCTCGGGCTTTCAGACCGTACGTCAGCAGTCCTGCCACGTACGGATGTTGAAAACACTTTGAGGACGACGGTTCTGACCACTTTGCCTGGGATTGTCAAAGGTTTCCAGTGTCGGAACACGATTAAACACGAACCGCTGTCAACAGCCAAGGAATGAGTCGCTGGCGGAGTCCAGAGAGGCTACATTCCCTTCACTTTTGCTGACAACACAAGCATGAACTAGATCTTATTGGCTGACTGTTTCATATAAGCGTATTAGCGTTGTTTTGGAGGCAGCATTTTAAAAGCTTTTGGACATCTATGGCCTGATTCCATAGACAGGGCTTAGATTAAGCCAGGATTAGACCTTAGTCAATTAGGATGATTAAGTAGCTTTTATAAATGTGCCTTTAAGAAAAACATTACTGGTGTGCATCTTGAGACAAAACAATGGAAAAGATATGTCAGTTAAAACTGCTCAAACATGCATTTTAGTTTGGGACTAGCTTAAGCCTTGTCTGTGAAACCGGGGGTTAATGTTGTAGAATGATATGTAAAAACTATGGATCTCCTAAAATATGTTTATATACAGACTTACACGAAAAACATTTGCGTATGCTTGTGTGCTCACGCATTACAATTTCCGATTTATGTATACTTACTTATCCTTTGTGTGAAATCCACTACCATTTTACTATATTTGGTTTTTGTTAGGGCAGTATACCTCTAATATCACAGCCTTATGTCCGCTTCAACACATGTGAAATAGGCTGATTCTCTCTCTATATAACATTATATATAATATATTATTAATTAAAGTATATTTTTATTTTTATTATAAAATTTTCCTCTTCCTAGCACTGTCCTGTAACATGTAGTTTGTTAAACAACACTGTAAATTGGTACATGAATTAGTCAACTAATGTTAGGTCACAGGTTTGTGGATATCAGATATTTTACAACAGGTTTGAACATGGCTTATCCATCATAGCTATCTAATTTCTTAACTTTACTTTCATCTTTACCTTAACTGGTTTTACGCAACTGTACGGTGCGTTTCAGGTCTTGATGTAGTTGAGTGTTACTTAATACTATGGAGTATTATGGGCTCATGTAGTATTACTGTAAGAGTTGCTGTGGAGTGTTTAGGCTCATGTGGTATTAACTCAGTCTCAAACCCCTGTACACAAAACACTTGTGAACACTCCCCCTATATCAAATCGTTCATAATTGTTTCATACGTACAGGACATCTTGCTTGTTTGTCATCTTGTTCATGTATTTAGTCATAATGTCTGGTCCTAACTAAAGCTCATTCTGGCCATAAACATTTTTAAAAACAAGACCAAACAGATTTGAAGCCCCGTTCACACCAAGAACAATAACTATAAAGATAACTATATTAGCATCCACACCAACGCACAATAACATTCTGTTTATTATAAGCGCACACTGAAGTTTTGTCGTCTGCCGCTTTAAATGCTCGAGCTTTATAAAGTCGAATGATTCTGATTGGCTGTCAATGCTATCGTTCATCAGCTGGAAAAAAAATCGTACTGAAAGTTTTTCCAACGACATAATTCTTTGCAGTTAACGTTATAGTTGTGGTGAGGACTCTGCTGTTCTTCTAAATTTAGAATGATTTTTAAATATCATTATCATTATAGTTTTGTGAACAGGCCTTTAAGCTCACAGTTTTAAGAAAGCTCTTGGTATTGAATTAAATACTCCGAGGCTAAGACTACATGTCCATTTAGTAGATTCTTGCGTTTTGAGTTTCCTATGGTATCCTAGGGTCAGTGTTTTACTTCAGGCACAATGATGATTGATCCGAACTGGGATCTCATTAATACTTCAGATCCTGAGTCAAACTTAATTGGGATTGAACCTGCAACCTTTGTGTTAATGGCCCAGAACCATTCAGCCCCCGACCACAACCATTGTCAATGTTGACTGATGGGAATGTTTCAGGCATGTTGGGAGTTTAAATGTGTATGATCGCTTACTAGTGTCTGGTGTGTATGTGTGTGTGTAACACTGGGAACAGGGTTGTTTTGGCCATAGACTGGACTTCACTGTTGCCAGGGATGAGTGAGTCCTTAGTTTATCCTGCCAAAATTCCCCCTGGCAGTAAAAGGGGATTCAGTTCACTCTTTTTTTTCTTGTTCCTCTTCTCTTTTCTCTCTAAATAAAACATGCAAGCACTCTCAGCTTGCTTTAGCCGCACACACACACACACACACATAAAAAGATCCCCAGCTGATTCTTTCTGTTAGCCGGTGTGTGTGTATGTGTGTGTATGCGTGCTTCTGTACTCCATTGCCCAGTCAAGGACAGCTATGTGTGCAGACACATACTGTACATGTAGTCATTTTTATTTTTCTGATGAAGGACATAGCTTTTTGCTCCATCTTTTTTGGTGGATACAAAAAGTATCGTGACTTTGTGACTGTCAAATGTTAGTGGAACACGTCCATTCAGTGTTTCCTGCACCACTTCCTGAATCTCCAGTGCAATGGCACATATTTTGTTTGGAGTTTGGAGTCTGAATTGAATGTGATGAGGTAAAGCTGTGCGTATATGCTATTTATACATTTTTGGAATATGCTTTTTAAAATATTTTTCATTTTTGTTTTAATTTTAGTTAAATTTTTAGTCATTTTTTATTATCTTTTATATTTTGTAGTGCTGGGCAACGATTAATTGCGATTAATCGCATCTAAAATAAAAGTTTGTGTTTACATAATATATGTGTGTAGCCTGACTACGTCAGACTTCGTACTTCCACTCAGTTTCATTTCGCTTCTGTACTCAGTCTGAGACCGCGTCATAGCTTTCCGTTTTCCTCCGTCCTGAAAACAGTCGACCAATCAATGAACACAGGGCGGGCTGAGAGCCGTGACGTAGACGCTGATTGTACCGTGGATGCGTAGATTTACTTCACATAATCTGCAAAATTCGTTCACAGCCATGTTCACTCTGGTATTTCGCTCGATGGTTTTGTTTTCACATCATACATGTGTTTACAGTGGAAGTTAGATGCGGCTGAGCATGTGCATAACACACGCCATAACCAAACGTTATGTGATTGGCTTACGGGTAACCAATGATTTTAAGCTTCAGACTAGCGCCCCCAGGCGGTAAAGAAAACGTTTTTCTATTACGGAACTCCAGACTCTCTCTACGAAGCAAAGCGAAGTAGCAGAGTCTGGTATTACCAGGCTAATATGTGTGTGCACTGTGTATAATTATTTTGTATATATAAATACACACACATCCATGTATATATTTAAGACAAATTTGTTATTTATATATAAAATATTTATATTTATTTTATATTATAAATATAAATTATGTATAAATATAAATACAGTATATACATGCAAATATTTCTTAAAAATATACATATGTGTATTTATATATACAAAATAATTATACACAGTACACACACATATATTATGTAAACACAAACTTTTATTTTGGATAAGATTAATCACGATTAATGGTTGCCCAGCACTAATATTTTTATATTTGGCTTTGATTTATTTTATTTCAGTTTTAGTGTTAGTAATTTTAATACTTCAACAAACTTATTTCAGTTCAGTTTGTTGACATTCTTTCTAATTTCAGTGAAGTTTTTAAATGAAATTAAGTTTTCCATGTAATATTTATATTTCAGTTTCTTTTTAATTAAAGAAAATTATTTTCAATAGTTTTAGTCTTAGTTTTAGGTAACAATAACAACAATAGTTGGTATAACAACCATGTAACACAAAAATAAAAACACATCTTTGCATTTGGTTGTCCTCACAGGCTGCACAGAAAAATATGACATGACCAGTGTAGTCTGATTCATAAGCAAATGACTCTTATGAGCAGGTTTTTATTTTTATTTTTTATTGAATCGTTCAAAAAGACTCACACACTATAGTTACTAGTTTGAATACTTTGAACAAATACATAGCATTCGAAAAACAGTCGGTGAAAAGTCCAAAATTGACTGGTAAAACAGTGTACTACTTCCAAAGAGATTCTAAAGCACACATACAATGGACACTTTACTATCCCATGAGGCCACAGGAGAGGATTTATGAATGGCAGTGCAGCCACATAACTGACAAGAGTTGGTCACATGACAATAACAACATGGTGGATGTAATACGTCAGAATTACATTCATACTATATGGAACATACTTTTTTAACCATCATGAAGTAAATCCAAATTCAGTTGTAGTACCTACTCAGACAGTAGCGATTTCGCACACCAAATATGTGGGTAGCCAAAGTGAAATCTCATTGGTCCAAAATCCAGATTCACATGGCTGTTTATTAAGCATCAAATATTAGGCTTTTTCCTCTCACTCTGGTTCTTTTTTCTCTCCCTCATCCCTTATCTTTTCTGTGGTGTAGTTTGGCAGAGATCTGTGTGACAGCAGTGAGATTGTTTTCTCTCTCAGCAGGTAGTGAGACGAAAAGAAAAAGATCAAATTTACTTGGCTTATTGCATGCTTAAAATGCTTACCTCTCTCTTTCTCTCTCTCTCTCTGTCTGTTTTCCCAGGGTGCTGTTTTGTCACATTCTACACACGGAAAGCTGCCCTGGAGGCCCAGAATGCACTGCACAACATAAAGACCTTAACTGGGGTGAGCGTTTGTTCATCTGCTCATGTCTGTCTCTCTCTGAAAGCTAGCAAGGCAGAGAATTCCTCATTCAAATGACGACAGTTTCAAGTTTTTAATCTGCTTTCCTTTTGTTAAAGGTGGTAGTTCAGGAAAATGTTTGAGGTCGGGTTGAGGAAACGTTAACGAGTTTAGAATTTGTGCTTCCTGACGTAGCGAGTGATGTATGTAGTCGTGAAATCACAGCCTGTGCCTTCGAAATCCCAACACAAAACGGTCACGTTCAAAAATTTGGGGTCAGTAAGATTTTTTAAATTACGTTTGAGACCACAAATAATTATTTTGTATTATTTTGTTTTAAATTTCAATTATTTTAAATAAATTTTGGCTGATAACCGATAAATAGCAGATATTAAAATTCTACACTATTTTAACAAATAAATATAAAACAAATAATAATAAAATATGGGTTTTTAGTTTTACAAGTGAATTTAAGCATAGCAGCATCATATTAAAATATCCAAAAAATAAATTTTGAAATTTGAGAAACATGATTTAACCCTTTGATGCACAACATCGGTCTAAAAAGACCCGACTGAGTTTTCATTTTCTATATCTTTGCAAGAAATTTATTTAATCATTCAGTATTCCAGGTATTCCTCAATTAACTTGTTTTAGATCATTACAAATCAATATTTAAATTTTTCCTTTCTTACTTTTCGAAAAAAAATTGTTTTTGTGTCACTACCCCTCTAATGCGCAACATGGGACTAAAAAGACCCGTATTCATGTTTCTTTGCTGAATCTTTGAAATAAATTTATTTTATCATTTATTAATCCAGGTATTCATTAAATATCTTGTTTTTGATTTTCAAAAATCATTATGTTTATTTTTCCTTTCTTACTTTATAAACAAACACGTTTTTTGTATTTCTACATCCATTTTACACACATGGGTCAAAAATGACCCGTATAGGAACCTTTGATATGTATAAATATATTTACTGCAGAAAACTATTCACCTGCCACACATTTCACAATTCAACACGGCTGCTTTTGTATTTTTCATGCATGTAAGTTTTATTTAAAACATTTTTTTGTTACAGAAAAATATAGATATAGCCTCGTAGGCTAAGGTTACCTTGACCTTGAAAACCATTACTAGTGTGAAAGAGAAACATGTCCAATACCATTAGCTAGCTTGCGTCGACATTCTATTTTATCTAATGTTAGCTAGGTCAATAAAATTAAATTTGCAATAGAAAGTTATATATACAAGTGTATATATTGTCGCTGTTGGGCAGAAACCTTGTACCGTTATTCATTTTTATTTGTGGTCATAAATCAATGCTATCGGTCACATAAGCCGGTGTGTGGTGGCGTTCTGGTGCACTATGGCTGCTGTCGCATCATCCAGGTGGATACTGCACATTGGTGGTGGTTGAGGAGATCCCCCTACAGTTGCACTACACTACAGTTCAATTTCAGTGTTATCGGTTAGGCATATATGCGTGTTATGTGTGACAAAGTGGCCAATAAACATATTTCAAGTGTTACAGTAAATGTGTGGATCTAAACAACTGTGACATTGGTTATTTTGACAAAAAGTTTTCTTTATTCTTTTGTTTTATCACGCTTGCATAGATGGGTCATTTTAGACCCATGTGTGTAAACTTGATGTTTTAACACAAAACTTATAAAAAAATATTAAAATATGAATTTGTGATCATAAAAAAAAAATTATATTCATAAATCATGAAATTAATAGATCATGAAATAGTAAATGCTCAAATAAAGTGATTTCAAAAGGTAAAAAAAAAAAAAAAGCCAAGCCATGCATGAAATAACATAGGAAATGAATACGGGTCTTTTTAGACCCATGTTGTGAATTAGAAGGGGTATCCATAGTGTGCGCATCAAAGGGTTAACAATTAAGTATTAGTATTTTTGGCAAAGGTAACACATGCCGGTGATATATTTGATATATAGTATATATAGTGATATATAGTATTGATATATCATACATCCTTAACATTTCATGACCAGGCTCACCGAATCGCTTGTGTTTGGACCACCTATGTTTTTCTACTTGTGTACAGTATAGTTTGTTCTTGTGCTTAACGTGTGTGTGTGTGTGTGTGTGTGTGTGTGTGTGTGTGTGTGTGTGTGTGTGTGTGTGTGTGTGTGTGTGTGAATACATAAAACAGGATTGAAGGTTACTTTAATTTGCGTGCGTGTGCGTGTGTGTGTGTGTGGGTGTGTGTGTGTGTGTGTGTGCGTGTGAGTTGGTGTGAATACATAAAACGGTATCGAAGGTTACTGTCATTTGTAATAAAATGAAATGTAAGGTTGCCCATGCAGTCAAAACAAGATTTATTTGATGACAACATAATAGTGTTGTCATCAGTCTGACAGATTAACTGTATTCTTTCTTTTAGTGTCTGTGTTCACTCTCATTGTTGTCTTATCATATTTTTGTTTAGTTAGAAATGATTTTTTTTCCAATTCCGAACTCTTTAGCCCACGGCAGACCTAGAGATGTCACATACGATTATCATATCAATTGCTGCCATAATCAGACCGTCTCTGAACGGCATGTGTGTGAAGGCTAATGTAGGACATGTCTGTTAAAGTGTCCTCCAGCTGTGAACGAATTCATCTCCTTCTCTCTCTCTCATTATGTGATTGTACATTAATTCACTTCACTGAAGACTGCTTTCACACTACAAGATCAGTTTAGTGTTGGCAATATGCTTGTTGTGAAGTTTTTTGGTCAGTAGACATTTGTATAGAGTAATAACAGTCGCGTATGAACAGGTCCAAATGGAATCTGAAGGCTTTAAACTTATTTTGATGGAAAAATTGCAGAATTATGTATGCTAAATGGATTTAAAAATGTTGGCTGAGGCTTGGGTATTTGTTGAATTTGATCAATGACAGGCATTCCAGTTCTGTAGAGATGTACAAAGTTCTGTGATGGCTAATTTAATAATGTTTATTTGTAAAACTTAATAAAAAAACATAGCAGAAATAAAAAATAACTAAACATTTATTTTACTACAAAAATAGACACAATGTAGTGCAGAGAAACTCCTTATATCTCCCTATTGCTCTGTTTGATTGAGTTGTTTAAAACATTTCCACCGTCGAGTGTGTGTCAGTAGGTTATCTGTATATAAATTTGACAGATGTTATCAATTACGCCGTCTGAATTGGTTTCAAGGAGGTCTTGTCTGGTTGAGAGTGTTTGCGATTGTGTGCGTGTGCTCCATTAAAGGCAGTTGCAATATTTTTTTTTGTTTTTAATTAAATATCATTCACTGCTGCTGCTGCTGCTGTGTGTGTGTGTGTGTGTGTGTGTGTGTGTGTGTGTGTGTGTGTGTGTGTGTGTGTGTGTGTGTGTGGGTGTGGGTGTGGGTGTGTGTGTGGGTGTGTGTGTGTTCGTGTTCAGGAGAGTGTGGCAGCTTATATATTCCCCACTGTGTGCCCATCTGTCTGACTCTTGTGATCTTTCACCCAAACACACCGTGTGTAATCAAACCACTGGACTACACACTCAATCATGAAAAAAAAAAAAAAGGTTTTTGTGCGATATTCCCCCATTATCAGAACTGGAACCGTTTGTATCACTCCGCTTGCAACATTTCTCACGACGGACAAGCAGCAAACCACCCTATTTTCACAAATACTATTGTTGTTGTGTCACGGAATGTAGTTTAAAGAGTTTTTAGGCGCGAATGTAGCTATTTAGACCTCAAATGTGCGACTTATATATAAACATAGTGCATATTTGTCTATTTGTTTAAACGTTTTGGCAGATGTGAGCTCGCTTATGTACCCGCCGAGAACCGCTTTAGCTCGGCCAGTCATTCAGGAATATGAGAAAAAAAAGTCATAGTTGCGAGATATCAACTGAAAAATGCGATATACACTGATGAGCCAAAACATTATGGCTAGTCACACTAGATTGATCATCTAACAAGTAGATTAGATGGTAAAAACAAACAAAAACATGTTGGATAGAAGAGAAATGGGCTGAAATAAAGATCTGAGCGACTTTGACAAGGGTCAAATTGTTATGGCAAGGCGACTGGGTCAGAGTATCTCTGAAATGGCAAGGCTCGTGTGTTGCTCCCGGTCAGCAGTGGTGAGGATTGATCAACAGTGGTCCGAGGAGGGACAAAGCAGCGACAGGGTGTTGGGCACCCAAGGCTCATAGATGCACGAGGGCAATGAAGGCTACTTTAATTATGGTTATGGGGCTTCATAGAGTCCCTGTGATGACCCTGTCCACCATCGAAACGAAAGCACCTACAATAGGCACACGAGCGTCAAAACTGGACCTTGGAGCAGTGGAAGGTTGCCTGATCAACATAATGTTTTGGCTCATCAGTTTGTGGATATGTTGTGCCTTGCCTAGGAAAATTGACATCATCTATTTTTCAAATGTTATTAAAAATTTGGTAAAGATTTTGAAAGTGCATTGCATAACTGTGCTTGGAGTCAATTGTTATTTGTGGTGATATAACGAAACATGCCAAATTGTGCAGAAATACTTTTTGGCCTGGCTGTCATACAGAGAATTTATGAACATGCAAAAATGAAATGTTAATAAATGATAACGTTTTAGTTAGTGTTTGCTTTTACCTGTGAGCTTTTTGTTTCTTCTTTTTTTTTTTTTTTTGCATAGGAAAATAAAGCCTTTTTTTGCCAAATAATTTTGTCAGATAAATACCTTAACCAAGTTTAGTGTTTTTTTTTTTTTTTTTTTTTTTTTTTTTTTAGTTTAGTGTTTTGTTCTTAGCTATCCCCGCCGGACATCACTTTTAGCCACTACTGTATCTATAATTTAATAATTAATACATTTTTCTACCGTTAGTCTGTATACAAAGTGAACAAACAGCATCAAACAACAAACCGTAATCTTTTAAAACTTGTAAGTATTCTAGCCACGGTCAGAAAGAGCATTTGTGTCCTACAGGATCAGAAGCCTTTAGAGGATGCCGGCAGCATGGCAAACCATCAAAGACCGTGGATGTGTGGTGAAGGTCAAAGGTCAGAGTTGAAATGAAGTAAAGGGATATCTTCAGTTATTTCTGACTGCTTTTATAATTTGATCCAACCCAAGAGTTATGGAGCTGTCATTCTGTCTGCAGATGGCAGATGTTGAATGCTTTCAGGTGTGTGTGTGTGTGTGTGTGTGTGTGTGTGTGTGTGTGTGTGTGTGTGTGTGTGTGTGTGTGTGTGTTGTGAAGGCAAGCATGTATATTTCATGAGAAAAGGGAACCAGAGCATGATCTCTGTTATTAGTGTCATGGCCTTTAATGGGAGAGGATGACAACATAAATTCACACGCTCTGTGACGGCTACATGTGAACACACACACACACCTTACAGAGAAGACATGGAAATAAAGGGGCAGATGCCGTACACACAAAGCCTTGTGTGTGTGTGTGTGTGTGTGTGTGTGTGTGTGTGTGTGTGTGTGTGTGTGTGTGTGTGTGTGTGTGTGTGTGTGTGTGTGTGTGTGTGTGTGTGTGTGTGTGTGTGTGTGTGTGTGTGTGTGTGTGTGTTGGGCAGATCTGGTAGTATATCAAAGCTGCTGGACACAAACTTGTAGTTTTGATCCACAAAGCTGAAGGTGTTACAAGAGGAGGAGAGATCTTGAGAAATAGAAAGAATAAATAGATGAACAACCAAAAGCAGAAGTGTAGTCTTAGCGGCATTCAAAAAACAGCCCAAGTTTTTAATGTGAATTTCACAATGATTTTAATGTGCGTTGAATTTGACTATAAAGTTTCCTAAAGATTGTGCCAGTAATTGAATAGCATCTCGAAATTTAAAGCTCATATGGGAATTTCACACACACACACACACACACACACACACACACACACACACACACACACACACACACACACACATGAATCAGTTCTAGGTTAAAAAAAAAAATATATATATTTCATTAAGTTTTTGATATATATATATATATAGAGAGAGAGAAATACCGTCTGTTTAGATTAGGATGGTTTTTCTCTGATTGGAGATTTTAGAACACATAGATAAATATAGTTATAGATATTGAATATTGTCAAAAGGTTGGAAAGATATTGTCAAAAATCCTACATGGCACGACACCTTAAAAACAAAATGCTGAAGATACAGCGTGACACAATGAAACCTCCAAAAACATCTATCGTGACACGTATGTGCATAGACTGACTATAAAAAAATAGAGCAGTCAAAAAATCGTTGGATACAGATTAAGAGAGCAAGAACAAGTACGCGAGAGAAAGATGGAATGCAATAAACATTTCATCGGCAAAGTGCTGACAAATCACCTTCATCAAACCCCCAACACGCGTACGTCTTCATTCCGCCGGCGTCTATCGAGATGAAGAATTGAGTCAGCGGAAAAAATGACGACACATTAACGAGATTACAGCGATAATGTAGAACATCAGTGCGCCAGTGAGACGAGCTTGATTATGTGCTGGCGTGAGCGTTAATGAGTGTGTTGTAGTAAATGTGCTGTTTGTGTAAATGTAACCCGTGTGTGTCCTGTGTTTCAGATGCACCATCCCATACAGATGAAGCCCGCAGACAGTGAGAAATCAAATGGTGAGTGTCTGTATGCGTCTCTTGTTTCTCTCAAGTCGTCCGACTGTGCGTTTGTTCTGGGGGTTTGTCTCTGTGGTTGTGTCTGTGTGTGTATGTGTGTGTGTGTGTGTGTGTGTGTGTGTGTGTGTGTGTGACTGGGAGATGGCTGAATTATTGAAACCCAGGAGGGCCACGGGTCAAGAATAGTTTAAGTGTTTGCCCTGGTGGTGAACCGCACACGTATACACACAGTCAAATAAACCATATCACTCACAAAAATATTTTATAGATGTGGTTAGGAAGTCCACTGAAAAGGAGCTGGTGCTTGGCCAGGGGATTTGCAAAGCTCTTTCAGACTTTGACTTGACAGCCGAATGATGACGGAACTATGAGGACTATGTTACTACATAACGTGCTCACAAGCAAACATGCTGTAACATGGTTTTACTGCAGTTTAACAATTTTGCTTTATTCAAAAATTAGGGGTCAGTAAGATTTTATAATGTTTTTGAAATAAGTCTCTTATGCTCACCAAGGCTGTTTATTTGATCAAAAATACAGTAAAAACAGCAATATTGTGAAATATCATTACTAGTGCTGTCCAATACGATTAATCGCATCTAACATAAAGGTTTTTGTCTACATAATAATACACAATAATACACACACAAACACACACACACACATATATATATGAAGAGTTCAGATGCAAAAGCCTCTAAGTTCCGTCTGAAATTTTCTTCTAGAATGATCATTTTTATCAAGCTCGTATATTTAAGTTCAGTAATTTCCCTTAATTGGCAATGAAAATTACCTATTAATAGTCATTTAAGTGAAATTACTTAACTTAAATATATGAGCTTGATAAAAATGATCATTCTAGAAGAAAATTTCAGACGGCACTTCATGGAACTCTTCATATATATATATATATATAGTTTGTAAACAAAAACTTTTATGTTAGATGCGATTAATCGTGATTAATCGATTTGACAGCTCTAATTATTACAATTAAAACATTTTAATTTTAATTTTAGATGTCATTTTAGTCCTGCGATGGCAAAGCAGTCATTACTCCAGTCTTCTGTGTCACTTGATCTTTTGTTTGTAAACAAAAACTTTTATGTTAGATGCGATTAATCGTGATTAATCGATTTGACAGCTCTAATTATTACAATTAAAACATTTTAATTTTAATTTTAGATGTCATTTTAGTCCTGCGATGGCAAAGCAGTCATTACTCCAGTCTTCTGTGTCACTTGATCTTTTGTTTGTAAACAAAAACTTTTATGTTAGATGCGATTAATCGTGATTAATCGATTTGACAGCTCTAATTATTACAATTAAAACATTTTAATTTTAATTTTAGATGTCCTTTTAGTCCTGCGATGGCAAAGCAGTCATTACTCCAGTCTTCTGTGTCACTTGATCTTTCAGAATACTAATATGCTGGTGAAAACATCTCTTATTAACAATTATCACCAATGTTGAAAATGGTTGTGCTGCTTAATATTGATTTTTTTTTAAGTCAATATAAAAGAACAGCAGTAATATAATTTTAAAATTATGTGCCACTTTTGATCAATTTAATGCATCCTTGCTGAATAAAAGTATTCATTTATTTTTAAACGAATCATACTGACCACACATTTTTGTAATTTATATATCTGAATGTATTATAAATTATTAATAATCATTTCATTAATAATCAAATCATTTCTGAAACAGATAAAAATTTCTGAAAACAGTCAATAGATTAAAAAAAAGACTAGTTAGTGTGCTCAATTCGCTGCATGTCATTTCAAAGAACGAATATTTGTTGTAGTATTCCTTCAAAATGTAATAACTTGTTCTGCCTCTGAAATGACTTATTATGGAAATACAATTTTCTTGGGAGTTAGATTGGGCTCGTCGCTTGTCGGTGGAAAAGGATCTGTGTCTCTGAGTGACAGTGGTGTTATATATACATGACCCTCCATAAGGTGTCTCACATAGATGATATCATATCAAATGTTTACTGTAAACACAGCTGTAATGCATTTATTCTGCTCAGTAGTGAACACTGTAACCCATCAAACTGGGAACCCTGTTCCTGTGTGTGTGCGCGGTTAATCTTCTGATTTGACACCGTGTGTGAGTAAAGACAAAGCCTTTGAAACAGCACTTATCGCTGGCTCATCCTGTCGCTGTTAAATGCACAAATAATTCAAACAGCAAAATAAACAAGTGAGCTATCGATTTCCCAGAGTGCAGCGGCTTGCTTATCGTCCGCCCAGCGGTAAGAGCTGACACATTCTTCATTAAAAAAAATTGGATTACAGTTGCCTCTCTCTCTCTCTCTCTCTCTCTCTCTCTCTCTCTCTCTCTCTCTCTCTCACTCACTCAAGCATGCACAACCACACAACTGAAAACCATCAGCAAATATGCAATTTCATTGTTTTATTTATCTTTTTTTTTTTTTTTTTCAGTCCTTCTCCCATTATGCCGATCATTTCAGATTAGAAACATCTGAAGGTTCGCACTTTCTCACACTGCCTTCAAGTTTTCATTGATATTTACTGTATGGAAGCCCATTTCCACTTCAGAGTAACGAGTGACATTGTGGTAATTGTGATAAAGCATTTAAAATAAGTAATAAATTCACATGGTAAGAATTAAAGTCACAGTTGGAGGGTATGGAGGGTTCATTTATGTTTTACTTTGAGTTTGAAATGTGTTTCCATACATATTCACGAGATCACACTGTAAAATGTGTTCAATTGAACTGGATTTTTACATTTCATAGAAGCCTATATGTTGTTGTCTGTACGCATTTTATCTACTGTTGATGAAAAATAGTTATGCAGTTTGCCTGAAATTACTACGCATTTAGCCAGTTAATGAGGTGAGCAACAAAACTATATTTCCCATCATTCTATGTGGCAGATAATGATAAAATACATAAATAAAGCATCAATTACACAGCTAATGCACAATTTCCTCTTCATTTTGGTGCGTTAGTGCTAAAGAGCTTTCTGTCTTTATGAACTGTAAGAGAGACATAAAAATGAAATCGCTCAACGCATCCATTTTATTTCCACCAAAAATGCACATCACATCATAATTACGGCCTCCGAGCTCGTAAATAGGAACATCCCAGGAGGACTTGAAGGCAGCACACACAGATTACAGGGGAAAGAGAGCGTCTGGGTCATTGAAAGAAAACATCAAAGAGAACCAAACGCAAATTTGCTGTTGTGTGTGTCTAGGCTTGATGTGCTAATGAGATGTTGATCACGTGATCACACCTTTTTTTTCCACACGTTGGTCTCATTTGTTTTCTCCACCCTTCCTATCGCTCAGCGGTGGAGGACAGAAAGCTGTTCATCGGCATGGTGTCGAAGAAATGCAATGAGAACGACATCCGGGTCATGTTCTCTCCCTTCGGACAGATCGAGGAGTGCCGTATCTTGAGGGGACCAGACGGACTCAGCCGAGGTGAGACACACGCACCTACTGTATATATATATATATATATATATATAAATGAGGGTTTCGACATTTGTTTCTACTTTTTAAAAGGAAGCATATGGTGGAAAACAAGATTTTTCTTTCTTGTTTGAAATAATTTGACGTGTGCTCTAACAATCTCAACGCAAATGTGAAACTAACACTATGAGCTAAGCAGGTGAAGGAATTGCAATGAAGCGTCACACTGGGTAGCCACGCCCACAGTGAAACCTCATTGGTCAAATAAAGCATTCCATGTATCTACATATTAAATGACAAATATGTACTGATTGGCAGTGATTGTTTTGCGTCACTCAGAATTTTCACTTTCTATGGGGACACACTGGACTGGACAGCGGCAAAAACGTAAGCTCATTAACATATGCCCGCCCACATTTATACATCAACACCTATTCAGCATTCAGCCGCTTGTGCCGTCCTGACGAACAACAGGGTGAGCTACCAACACAATCTCATGGCAGTTTGTAACTATTTTACGTTTTTGACTAATCGTATTCATTTATACGATCTTATTCATATGTTTTCGTACAACTTACGTACTGCTTACACCCAATGATATTAGGCTTACATTT
This sequence comes from Scardinius erythrophthalmus, assembly GCF_964197995.2. Lineage (NCBI taxonomy): Eukaryota > Metazoa > Chordata > Actinopteri > Cypriniformes > Leuciscidae > Scardinius > Scardinius erythrophthalmus. The sequence goes on along the minus strand of NC_138224.1, from coordinate 17,995,195 downwards.
TCTCTAAAAAAAAAAAAATACACATTGTACAAATTTATAAAAAATCGCCACCTCGTAAAAATAGTTTCTCTCGTGAGATCTAGTTGGAACTACGGCAGACATATAACCAATCATAACAGGGCTCATGTACATATAGAAGTCTTAAAGGTACAGTAGCAAAATCAGCCCTGTTTCGTTATACAGGTCACAGTAAAAACTAGTGTTTTTGGTTCAAGAAACTTAATGAAAAATTTTGAACATTTTTAATCAAAGTAATTACATGATGTGCCGATTAATTAATTATTCGCACATCAAATTACCCCCAAAAGATAATTTAAAGTCATTATTGTGTTGAATGAGAAAAGCATCAAATAGACATTACAAAAAGTAGCTTTAGAAATAAATATGTTATATAATTAAACAGAATTTATTACACACAAACTTTTAGGCTACAACGGCCATTACTTTTGTAGCTCCATTGTTGATTACCATTGATCGTATTTTCTTGTAAAAAAAAAAAAAAAAAGCTTTTGAAATGCACTTTTACTGTAAGTCTATGGAGCAACTGTTGTACACTTGGCCAATTGACCTCCGTTGTAAGTGAAAATAAGTCACTTTTTAAGTCACTTAGCCTTTTACAAACTGAGACAATTGTGCACAATCTGATCAAAGGTGGTGGTTAGAGATACTGGTTAGTGTTTTTTTTATTTTTTTATTTTTATTCCAGTTTAGCAAAGTCAGTCTCTCGCTCTGTGTGTGAGATTGTTCGATTTCTTCAAGTGTGGTACATGATAGTGTTGAAGATTTTTTCCAGCTTGATATAACCTGTAGGGAATTACACCGTACCTCCATCTTCCCACAGTGCTCTGCTTTCGCATACAGCCCTCTTATATCATTCATTTATCCTCCTCATCCACTCCTCTAGTCGTCCCTCCATCCTCCGCTCATTCGCGCTACTCCTCCGCAGTCCTTATTTTCCGTCTTTCCCTCCTGTCCTCATGAATATTTTAATTCCACAGGAGATTAACTTTATTCCCTGAGCTAGTGGTTGGAGATATATTTGAAATGCTTCAATGAGAGGAACTACCACCCTCCTCCCATAAAAAAGGATTGGATGAATAAATAGATGAGTAAATGTGTACGTAAATGAGGTGTACGCTAAATCCCATGGAGTAGGATGACTTAACCAGGACTCTCGCATCGCTATTAAAGCGGTCTATCAATCATCATTGAACTTCACTATTAATAAAATATAGATCAGGCCACATGTGAGCGCAGTGCCCTGGGAGCTACCCCACTTTCTTCAAAAAAACTCATCTCTCGCTCTCTCTGTCCCTCCGTATCGCACCGTATCCCTCGTTTTTTCCCTTTCGATGACACTGGCAGTTATTTATACCTTTGTTTGCATTGTTTTCGCCATAACTACAGCAAAAAATATACAGTAGCTCAGTCATTACTGCGAGACAAATACCTGACCAATACATAAATTAAAGTAAAAATTATTTTAATATGTGAAAAGAAAAAAACATGGCACAGAAAATCAGTTCCCTGTGACAATTATGCCGTTTTGCTCTCATTATGCGAAAATAATTTGACCCCAGAATGCTACGACTGACCAATCACCATCAAGTATTCAAGAGGGCTGCGGAATAAGAATAATTAATTGCTTTCTTCGGAAACTCTTTCATTCGGTCTCCTCGTTAACGGCTTATCATCTCAACAGATCAGAGTTCTTTCAAACAGTGAATGAACTCTGCAGTCGCAGGTCAGCAAATCCGAGGACTTTGAAAGAAAAAGTTGTTTTTGTTCCTGCGTTTCTCCGCCACGAGATGGTTTCTCTAGAGTTTCGCACCAAGCCAGTGCCCACAAATATCACCATTCGAGTGTCCAAAGCTGCTTTAATGATGAGGCTAATTAAACAACTCTATAAATAAACAGCCTTTCATTGCGCTTTCACTCGTGGCGGTGCTCCGGTTCACTCGCCGGGGCCAGATTCACCCGCTCTGAAGACAGAAAGGAGGTTGTATTGGAGTGATAGCGAGGAGGGAGATGCTAATGAGAAAAGAGAAGAAAGGTAGGTCCGCTAGTGCAGGTGGCTGGTGCCAGCAGATATACAGCGCAACCGTGTGGTTCTAACACTGTATTGCAGGGCACAATTACTTCTGACTTCAAGTCACGTGGGTCATTAACATGATGCTATTTTTATTTCATTTCATGTAGTCAAAAATGCATTTTATACATACATTAATACACCTCTTCAATGAAGAGCATCTTTTAATTTCTGAATTAAAATTAATTGTGGTATTTTTGGGTGGGGGTGTGGTAAGGGATGTTACTTAATGTTTTTGTTTTATTTATTTATTTTGTCTGTCAAATCAAAGTTTGATTCAAATCACCAACATCTTGCAGACCAAAATTAAATATTAAATAATTAGACTTTATTACAAGGCAAGCCTAGTTCAGGTTGTAAAATGTCATGTGGTGCAACTCCCCAAAAACTAAATTATATTTATAAATCAATAATGAAGGATTTTTGTTACCGTTACCATTTACTAGTATTATTATTTTAATAATAATTACAATTCCCATTTATTCAAGGTGTAAGAAAAATATTAGTATTTTTACTTGGTTACACCACGTTACATCACCTTGTGACATGACATTTAAAATGTAATTTGGTATTTTTGTCAAAATGGTATTTTTTTAAACATAAATCCAACTCTAAAAATGTGTGCAACTGAATAATTATTTTATTTTATTGTGAACTCTTATATGTCACTGACCATTTATGAGACGAGCAACCACCATGTCTTCATTTTCAGTGTGAATTTCAAGATTTTCTTGAAGAATCATGATGAAATCGTAGTGCTATTGATCACAAGTTGTAATCATGAATGTTGCATGCACTGTATTTCGTATGCAAATTATGCACTGTGGGTGAAGAATAACGACAGCTTTCCAGAAAGTACTACTTATTTAACCAGATTATAAGCTGTCCATCATTGTCTATGGCAGCATTAGAATGTTGCAGTATAGGGAAAAAAGAGAAAATAGTATAAAATTGACAAGCATGTTCATGTTATTCGGGCCGACAACACATCTCATCGTAAATAGTTTCCAAACTTAAAAGAAAGCACTCGAAGGAAGCATTTATGAAAAGACAGGACGACAAGTCTTTTGTTCTTTCTCCTCCTCCATTCTTTCACTCCTCTCTCAGCGCATTCGCATATGTAGACGTGTAAGAAGTAGTTAACCCATTAACTAGACTGTCCATGCATGTGAGCATGTCTGTGTCCTCAATATGTATAAATCTGCTGGACTGCACAGTAGAGTAGAGCTCTTCAAACAGGGTTGCGATTTCCCCCATCATGCCTCCATATGGCCTGTTCTTCTGGCTCCCGCTTAAACCACTTCGGTTCCAAGACTCCTTGTCCCAGATGCCATTGCAAGCTCTCCCGAAACACACACTCGCCTCCAGGGATTACTCGGCTTGATTATACAGTTATTTAAAAATGAATATTACATATTTAAGGGTCTGTTTTTTTTTAATGCATTTTATTTTTTGTTTGCATTTATGTACAGATGAATAAAAATAAAAATAAAGAAAGAAATGGGTTGGTGGGGATGTTAAAAGTACGATACTAAAATCATTTTGTGTGAAAATATTGTTCCTTTGGCCTTTCGGTTTAAATTCAACTTATGTCGATAATATTAACAAACAATATTATTGAGAGGAAAAAGAGAAAATCACTCACTTTCATTCACCTTTGAAGCACAAATTAAAATATTTTTAATGAAACTTGAGACACTTCTGTCCCTCAGTTGAAAGTCCATTCCACCAAAACTTTTTAAGTTCATAAAGACATCTTAAAAGTAATTGATGACCAAATTTTCAATTTTGATTGAACTAACTCTTAAATTTATTATTTATATTAATTTAAATTTTTTAAATAAAAGTGTCATGTTTTTGTTGTGGTATCAAAATTGGAATCGTGAAATTTCGCTAGCATTGGTATTAACAATTGAAATATTGGTATCGCAGTAACCCTACAGGTAGAGTTGGGGCATGACAAAGTATGTGTGTGTGTATGTGATGACACTAGCCACACACTCTAACCCCATAGCCATCACACCAAACAAAACTAAAGAACTGATACCATTGCTGATAGTCATTTTGTTGAGTGTGTATTTTGAGATGTTGAATGTTGAATGTTTATCTGAAGCTGAATGTTGAATGTTGATTGTTCTATTCTAGCAACTGTATAGCACTGTTGTCTGCTGTGTTCTTTGTACGATCTTTGTTTTTGGCTTTATAACAACCTGTCCAACCCTTTTGTCTTGTTTTGTTTCTCTCTCGTCTCTCCTCCTTCCTCTCCTCTCCTCCCTCCCTCCCACGTCCCTCCCCTCCTTCCTGCAGGATGTGCGTTTGTCACGTTTTCAACCAGGGCTATGGCACAGAATGCAATCAAAGGCATGCATCAGTCTCAAACCATGGAGGTACTGTACCCTTGTCTTCTCTCTCTCTCTCTCTCTCTCTCTCTCTCTCTCTCTCTCTCTCTCTCTCTCTCTCTCTCTCTCTCTCTCTCTCTCTCTCTCTCTCTCTCTCTCTCTCTCTCTCTCTCTCTCTCTACTCTGTTCCAAAACCTAGTGAGCTACTGTATGTACAGTAGGCATCATTTTAAGGGTGTGCTCCCCTCGCAAAGGTTGTTCCAACCTACTTTCGGACATCCTTTGAATACAATAATGCGTTGTGCTGAGCTCAGTGAAAAAATTCCAAGATCCCCTACTATGATATGTCCGTTATAAATATAATTCATTCAGATCCATGTAGCATCAGTAATGTCTAATTAAAAGTCCCCAATTTAATTTATGCTTAGTTGTTGTAGTGTCATTGTTAGCTTATCAGCTTCCATCCGAAAATGGTGAACAATACCCATGATCTTGATACTAAAATAATCCATTCAGTACTGCAAAGGATAGTTAGAAATAGTTCTAATTGAAATTCAAATTAAAACCATTTTACCCAATCTTATGCGCTATTTTTGTTTTATTCATTAGTGTTGAGTTGTTAGATTAGCAACATGCTAATACCAAACTCCATTAATGTCAACGGTGAGTTAAGTTGCATGAGTGAGGAGAGCAATTTGTATGACACACAAGTTGCTGTCGATAGAGCATTCCAAATACGAAAGTATTGTTGTTAGCTTAGCAGAATGTTAATGGTATCATTGTACCATTTTTCTGGATGCTCTACTTTGTTTTGCTTATTAGAATATCGGTGTTAGCTTAAGAGCATGCTAATCCCAAACTCTGAAGTACGTGATGTATGGTTTGTGCAAAAGGTTGCTGCCTATGAAGAGTGTTCTAAATAGGTCACTTTTCGGTGTAAAAGTTTATGTAAAAACATGCAAATGAACCTATAAAGCTGCTTAGTTTGCAAGTGAACTAAGTTATCACTACACTATTGATAATGGACAATGGATCGTCTTTGCCAAAAAAAACAAAAAAATCCTAATATGACCACTTGTATTGAGATTATCGTTGTTAGCTTAGCATAATGCTAATGTGTCCACATTTACCATTTCACCATTTTCTTGGATACTCTGCTTTGTTGTTTTTTTCTATTAGAATATTGCAGTTAGCTTAACAACATCCCAAACTTATCCCAAACTAGTATGTGAGTTAGCGTGTATGACGCACAAGTTGCTGCCTACGTTGAGCGTTCCAAATCAGTCACTTACGAGGATTGCTTTCACTTGGATGCTGCCAAGGCAATTAGACTGCTGTAGGCAGCTCACTAGTTTTTAGAACAGAGCCTCTCTTGCTATCTCTCTCTCTTATTTCTATTTGAATTGGCGGCCAGTATCACTACCATGTAAGATCTTCCCTATGAAGTTCTAAGTTGCAAGATGAAACTTTTTTTAAACAGAATTTTCCCTCAGTCAGTCACTTTTCTGCAGAACTTTTAACACCATATTAAGTGCCGCTTCGCTCCCTGTTATTACTGTCAGGCATTGCTAAAACCACCCATGGCCAAATGGGTCAAACTAAGAAGGACCCCCCCAGACCCACCACCCAACCAGTCTGCTATTAGAAGACGGGTGTCGTTGTGACGATGTCACAGACGCTTTAATAACAGACCTCCGACGGGCCCTTGCATTGTGATTGCCCTGTAGAATGCTGCAGAGTTTAGCAGTCCGTCTCAGTGCCTGTCAAAATGTCAAAGCTCTGACACGCCAAATCAGAGGGTGCTGACAGCTGTCTAATACAGGGTCCTACTATGCGACTGTGTGTGTGTGCGACTCGCACACTTATGTCACCACTCTCTGCAAATTTCCCAATGTACGTTAACCCTTACAAACCTGCTGTTTTTAACACCGACGCCCGGAAATTAAAGGCCACCTATTAACCAATCAGAAATTGTTGACACTAATGGATTTAATCTGCTTTCTCTCAAGTCTCTGAAGGCCTGTATTTATCAATTCTTAGCTAAATTTACATATATATTTTATCTTTTTGTCAGCTGGTCACATTTCTGCACAGTATGTGTCTAAAGACACAAAGGGAAAGTAATAACCCGGTTTAGATGAGAGTGAGTAAATTGTGTTGGATTGTTGTTGTGTGTTTTTTTCGGCCATCTCTTCGCCCTTCCCTCACACCGAGGAATTTGTGGCCTTTCTGAATGCCATGACTTAATGAAAACGGATATGACAGAGGGTGGTCATGCATGCGCCTGTGCACACACTCACACACACACAGTTGCGATCGGCCTTGCTCGTCTCAAAGGGTTGTTTTCAGTGCTGTGGTTTGCAAAAGTCTCCCTGGACGTTCATCTCGTTTGATATGTGTTTGTCTCTCTTTATCTCTGTGATCGCGTTGCTGTGTTTTTGTGTGTGTGTGTGTGTCTCCACAGATGCACGTTTGTATGCTCCTGTATATTTCATGGGGGTGTGTGTTAGGGTGATTTTTACCTAACCTTTCAACAATGTATCTGGTCTTGTGACCTAGGCATGTTTTTGTAAGATTAACCTAAGCGTTACCAATTTTAACTTGTACACTTTAGCCTCAATCTACTTCTTTCACATTAGTCAAAGGCTGTAGAGTGTGAGTGTGTGTGTGTGTGTGTAGGAGAGAAAGACAGAGCGAGTGAGTAATGAGATTTTTTCGGTCTCTTGAGATGTTCAGTCGGAGATGGCACCACTCGATTGACAGCTTGAGTTAAATCTCATCCCCCCTTACAAGTTTTATTTTTACCTCCCCTCCATCTGAGAGCAGAAATAAGAAAATCAGCTCTCCGAATGGAAGGAACACTGTAGAATGCTCCGGGTGGATGTGAGGCGCTCCACCTCCAAGAAACTCAAATGCTCTCTCTCGCACACACACTCGTTCTAGAGGGTCTGTGATCTTTCATCTTTTTTTTTGTCAGTCTGTGGTTCGCAGTTCAGAGAGAGCACAATAAAAGCGGCAGAGTGATTTATCAGAGTGAATCAGCACCTGTACGGTAGAGACAAGAGACAGAGATGTAGAATAATTGCCTTGAAGCACTCGTCTCAATCTTTCGTCCTCTTGTGGCTCCATATGGCTGCCCTGTGTTAGCTGCTGTTGCCTGAGGAACAGCTTTGATATTAATACATGTAATGGTGTCTCTGAATGTTCTTACTGAACACCATTTGCAAAGTCTTCCTTCTGTAACTTGTGCGCTTGCGTCAGAGAAAATGATGTTGCTTCATGCCGCCGTGATGATTTATATTTAGGACTGATCCTCACACAAAGCAATTAAACACTTTAGAAGACCTTGAATATATTGAGTGGTTCGTGTTAACTGCTGTTATGGTACATCTTTGGGTGAATCTCATGCCCAAGTCATACCCATCCAAAAAAAAAAGAGACTAAAGGCCTGTTCACACCGGGACGAATTTCGCGCGCGATATTCGCCGACGTTTAACGCCTCGTGACTAAACAAAGGCCGCCAATGTGAGTGTGCACACCGACGCAAAAAACGCCACGTGTAAAAGCGTCATTTTTTAAAAAACGCCTCAGGTTCGTTTTTTTGGTTTGACGCGCCGCGTCAAAAACTATCCGACCAATGAGATTGGCGCTTTTGCTCACGTGTCTGGAGCTTCTGAATTTACAGTAAAACACAACTTGGGGGCGCTCAAACACAAAACAGTCTTGCCGAGCACACATACGTAACGGCGAAGAAGATATACGCCATGTAGCGTCTAAACACTGCCGGGAAGAAATAAGACAAGGAAGATGCAAGGCAAGATGAATGTAGAGCTGCTGCTCTCGTTGGTGTCGGAACATAAAGAACTATATGACAAACGCGACAGCGACTACAAAAATCTTGATAAAAGAGAACTGTTATGGAATGGTATTAAGCGCCATCTAATGTCAGGGAATGAATTTGCACGTTCACTCGGCTCATCGTCAGCGAAAATCGCTTGGGTGTGAACACAAAAAACGCGTTGAAAAACGCTGGCGAATAACGTGCGCCGATATTCGTCCCGGTGTGTACGGGCCTTAAGAAGAAAAAATAAAGAACTTGTGTTTTGTTTAAATGCAAGCAAGACTGTTTTAAATTGTCACAAATTAAGCTAAATAATCTTCTGCCTTAAATTGATGCTTTTTGTATTACAAATTACACTAAATTCTTGCATTATAGTTACTGGAATCTAATTAGACTCACCATTGGAAATTAAATTGATATATTATTTCTTGTAAAATATCTGCCTTAATTTTGCTGATTTAAATAAAAACAGCACTGTAAAAATAAATTAACATAACTAAAACATACAACATTATTGTAATGAGAATTTGGGTTAGAATGTGCTTAATTTTCATAAGAATAATACATTTTAGCATTTCTATATACTTTGTGCATAATAAACTTTTTTTGTTTGATTTTGGAGTAAAATGTACCATCCAACTATTTTGGACCTTTTTTATAACCTGAGATTATTATATTCAGCATTTTGCTCAACTTTTGTGGAAAAAACCCAGATGATTTCGAATAACATGAGAGTGAGTAGATCATGAGTAAATTAAATCTTTTGGTTGAATAACCACGTCAGGAACTAACGCAACACTTGCTATGCATTATATTCTGACCCTGAGGGCTTTGGTTAAACGGGCATCACCGGTCAGGGCCAAGATGTTTACGTTTGTTTGCTTTCGAGAGAGACCGAACGTGTGAGAGATTAGCGGAAATGCGGCAGGTCTGCAGGGTACAGCGAGGGCTGTGGGGTGGGAGATCTCGCTCTCTGCCTCGCTCTCTCAAACAGATGATGAAATAGTTTTATAAAGCAGGAAATCGCTTTCCTGGGAAATAAAATCAGCAGCACAGCACAGGACTCTCATTTCACCAAGAACTCCCGTCGCTCCAGCGGTTGTGTGTGTGCCATTATCGGTTTATGCAGTATCTCTGCACAAGACCATTGCTCTTCTAGATACTTAGCTTCCCCTCTTTTTTTTGTACCCCTTTTTCTCTTCCTCTCTCTTTCAATCTGTCCTCACAGGGCTGCTCCTCCCCCATGGTGGTGAAGTTTGCCGACACGCAGAAGGATAAGGAACAGCGGCGGCTGCAGCAGCAGTTGGCGCAGCAGATGCAGCAGTTGAACAGCGCGTCTGCCTGGGGCAGCCTGACCGGCCTGACCGGCCTCACCCCACAGTATCTGGCAGTAAGAGGACACACCACGCCCACCAGCAGCACAGCCAGCGCAGCCGCCGCAGTCAGTCACTGTCTCCGCCCACCTGCCCCGCCCCCCACCTCTCTCGCTCTCTCCGAGCTAGTCTTCACCCCTTTCCAAATCTCTCATCTGTAGAACTTCGATCGTGCCTCGATCGAAACCGGTCCCCATTCTCAAAACTGTGAAGGGTGGTGCTGCCATTTAGAAGCCGTTAGGGCAGTGGTTCTTAACCAAGGGGACTAAATTTCCAAGGGGTCCTCTTGATTTAAAATAATAATAATTAAAAAAACGCTATTAAAATAAGCTAAAACGCCTGGAAATCAAGATATTATGGAAGCTTGTTTCCGCCACAGAATAAAAAATGAAAAAAGGTAATTGCGACATTTTATTTCACAATTCGGATTATAAAGAATACAAAGAATTGCATGATATAAAGTCGCAATTGTGTGTTATAAAGTCAGAATTTTGAGATATAAACTCACAATTGCATGTTATAAAGTCAGAATTGCGTGTTATAAATGAGTTTGTAATACGCAATTGCGACTTTATATCACGCAATTCTGACTTTATTACACGCAATTGTGATAAATAAAGTCAGAATTGTGAGATGTAAACTCGCAATTGTGATATAAAAAGTCGCAATTTTAGAAAAAACCTGGATATATGACATAGTCTAATTTTAAAAGCGTGATTTCTAGACTCCATGGGTATTTTTATATTGGGGTAGAAATTTTGATTAAAAAAAAAAATATATATATAAAGTATATAAAGGAAACGAGGCCTTCGAATATTGCTGTGGACAATGTGGGCCCTTGGAATCCAAAAGGTTAAGAACCTCTGCATTAGTGGATACAACCACTCCAGCTTTCTTGGTACTTTCAAGAAAGCAGACAGAGTGGGAACCGTTTTTTAGCAGCCTTAGTTTCTGAAGTATTTTTCCCACTCATTTTATTCATTGGCATTTTTTTTTTTTTCTCCAAGATCAATCACCACAATTCAACATTTCATCCCATGGCATGATGCATTGTAAAGAACGTAGTTCTAATCAAATAGTAAAGATAAAAAAAAAATTAAAAAAAGTAAAACAATACATGTAATACAGGAGTATATATCATCTTAAAGGGTTTATGCAGTATTCTTAAATATCAGTTTCTCTATAGAGAAAATGAAAGCCCTGCTCTGGCTCTGTTGTGTAATTGGATTGAAATGAGAACAATGCATAAACTCCCTGTTAAACTCACACCCATCTTCATCCTCCTAAATATAAAGAGGATACAACATGGTGGTGACATTTACTTGCATTTTTGTCCATAAGGACAGTGGGTGAGGATTAAAGGACTATGCAAGAGCATTGGGACAGGGCCATCTCTCCCACCCTTCTGCTTTTCCTTTTTCTGCCTTTTCCACTTCCCTGTCATTTTGAGGTTACGTTCAGCTTTTAAGCAGTCTGAGGGGTCTAGTTCAATGTCATCCAAATCCTCTAGAGTCATTTAGAGTCTGCTTTCCTCTCCCCTTTCATGTGCAGAAACTGCCCAGGACAGCAACACACTGCCAGCAGAACTGACGGGCGACTCTTAGCATGACAGTATTCACTGGCACCGATGTATGAGTCTAATGCCTTGAAGTGCTCCTCAAGTATTTTGTGATTTAGTTACTTTAAGTATTTGACGTGGTTTTCACTCAGCACTATATTTCGTGAGTTGAGTTGCTCACAAATGATGGTTTCGAGAGATTTTCCACAGTTAGCATTTCTGTGAAATTATTTAGCATGATAACCATTCTCAACACAGTGTCCAGTCTCATTGTGTTAAAGTGATAAAATGATAATATCTATCTTAAACTGAGATTTAGTACTAATTGGCCGCATAGCAATAACGTGCCACGCTGCAAACCATTTTATTGGTCACTTTTTGTCATGTTGCGCTTGAAAGTGCAATTATATTAGACATCACACATATTGTATATTAGAAAAATCCAATATATTTTGATTGGCTGTGATTTTGTTGCATTAAATATGTTGATAAATACAAAATTAGAGCGGGCCCAGTCCTAATACTTGAGGAACACCAGTGGCTAAGACCATGCCCTTACAGATAGAGGCTTATGTGTTGCTTTGCTGTTGACAGACTGCTCTATAGTGTCACTCCAGACAACATGGAACATGGGAACAAACCACAATGTTTCATCTATATTTAGCTAACACTAGCTCCTTCAAACATTATCCTTATATATCCATCACCATAAGCCAATGCATAATAGTGATTACACATTAACGGTCTGTTTTTTTTTCTCTCTTCCTCCCAGTTGCTCCAACAAGCGACCTCCTCCAGTAACCTAGGAGCGTTCAGTGGTATTCAACAAATGGCAGGTGAGATACTGATCTCAGATCTGTTACTACCCTACCCCCATTGTAACTCCTCAACTAAACTCCCATCCCCCCTACTAAACCATTCAACCCAGCTCAGGATTGCATAACAAAAACCCAGTTTGACACCTCAACCCCTGAGCAGATCCAGGATCGGCAGAGGTTCGGCTGAGAACATTGTCATCCTGCCTCAGAGTTTAGTTTCATCATGCTGCAAAATTCCTGGCTTTCTACAATGTGTAGCACACCTAGATACTTTGTAATGTTTGTAAGTGTATGTGTGTGTCAGATTTGATTGAGCCATTCTTTCCACGCCTGTTGCAATGTACATCAAACCCTTTTTTATTTTGTTTCTTGGAAGAAGAGTCTCATCATCCAATCACTTTTCCTTGCCTGGGGTCTGTGAGGCTTATAAGAGACCAGATCATGATGATACGCCCCATCAACCCTCAGATGCCTTCAGCTTTTTACATTTTCACTTAAGCAATCCTCAAAGAAGAGGAAAAATGAAAATAACCTTATCCAAAGAGGCCACTTATCACAGTTTTTCTCATGCCACAAATACTGTACCTTGCAGTATTTTTCAGCAACAATATGGATCCCTCATCGAAGCAACATGACATGTTATTCTTTCTTTATGCTGATTTAGTTTAGCACTCTGGAATATGGTTAGTCTGCCAATGAGCTCCTGCTTGCTCTCGCTGTTAGACAGGTGTATGTTATTCTCTCTTTGACAGTTATGTTGCCTCCGACATCACGCTAGACACAACAAAACTCTGAGCGAAAGTTTCTCTTTGCTCGGTTTCCTTCTTTTTTCCCCCCGTTTTCAATGTTTTTCGTTGTCTTTTGCATTACATTCCCAGTGTGCGTCTCTGTTCTTGTCAGGTCTTAATTGTGGTCTGTTTATCAAGCTGCCAGGCCTTCAAGGAAAGTGAAATATTTATAGCACACGGTATTGCCTAATTGCAGCTGCTAAGGATGAAAGAAAAAGAACGTATTAGCATCTAGAATGGCTTACAGTGTGTGTAGGATGAGTGCCTTTATCTCCTAAAGCCTTCCCCCCTGACAACAGTTTTGCACACCAGAGAGTGGCTTCCTCATTAATGTAGGCTCTTGTGGAGAGGTTGAGCAGTACTGTGGTGTTTTTGTTTACCATTATGAAGAGAGTCATGGAAGCTCTCGTTTAAGTTCAGTGGTACATCTGTGACAGCCTCTCAGCGAGAATGAGGTTCACATTGAGCCAAACCAGCGGCAGCTGCCACCACACAATTAAAGAGCGAAAAATTCCCACATTACCATAACAATAGCATTTTCTGGAACTCATTTTTAAGGCAATATAATTACCAAAAAACAGCTTAGTTTAGACTTTTAATAAAACTGGTTTATTTGCGGAAAATAATGGGAGTTGGTCACGCATGATGGACGAAGTAGTTTGTTATTATACTTGCAGATTATATACAGAAATGTGTCAGCGCTGGATTAAGGGAACCATTCAACTAAAAAAGGAAAATTCTCTCATTTGCTCACTGTCGTGTCGTTTCAAACATGTATGACTTATTTTCTTTTGTGGAAACGAAAGGAAGACATTTTTCATATCCAAGCTGCTCTTTTGCGCACAACGGAAATAGTACAGAACGTTGTTATGTGCATACATTGTACATTTATTTACATCAACCAATGACGTTTGACTTCGTTGATGCCAAACTTGGTACGACATCTTTGATGTTAAATATTTGAATTTACTTCAGCACAAATGAACCAAACTCAACCAATAACTGAAACAAGTACCGAAATACTGAAACACATCTGAACCAGCTAATCAAGGTCTTCAGGATTACTAGAAACCTCCAGGCATGTTAAGCTGTGAAGCTAACGCAAGAGACGCACGCAGGTTTGAATTCGATCTGCTTCATCCCCCATTTCTCCCTCTCCCTTTATACTTTTTTTGTTCTTTTCTATTGTCTCTTTCAAAGTGGCACACCGGCCAAAAATTAAAATGCAAAAAGTTCAAAGTAGACCATTGCATAATCCCAAGCCAGAAACCTGTTCAAGATGAGCAGATAAACATATCAAGTCTGTTTGAGACACTACTTGAAGTGTGAATCGATAGGAGCTCTCAAACTCAACAGGATTTGAAGGCTTTTCTCGGCTGAATTGTGAAATCTTCGGACCCCTCCATCTGTCGCCTGGCAACCGGCTATGATTGGCAGACGATATATACAGCTGACATCTGCTGTGTCTGTGCTGTGGGTGGAGTTACGAGCCATAAGGAGCTCCATTACACATGATGAACATTCAGCGAGAGCCAGCATCACCTCTTTCCTGACACCTCTCTCTCCACTCAGTCCGCGAAGAGTGTGAACATACTGCACGGATGGATCTCTCTTTTTCCTCTATCTCTCTCTCACACTAGCAGAAGTGCCCTTCTCAACCACAGAATTCACATTGTGCCAAATACCCAATGGCCATTTTTTACACTTGTGTGCCAAAAACTCAAAATAGGTTCTTTTCCGCTTTATTCAGAAGCACAAAGGCGGTCACAAAGCCCTCAATTTCAGAGTCCATTTCCGTCGTAACCTCTCTTTTTGACCTCCCAGCACTGCACTCTCCCGGCTTTTCTAGCTTCTTTTATACTATATACTATTCAAGCTTGAAGTCATGATACATGAAATCAGAAATGGCCTATTTAATTGATCTTTAACATTCCTGGTCTTATTGTGAAGAATTATTCAAAAGAATCAAAACTGTTTTGCCTTCATAATCTTTCATTAAAATGTATTAACTAAAATGACTTTTGTTTCGGGGTGACATCACAAATTCCTTTTGATTTTCAACCCCTTCCTTCAAACCACCTGTATTGAGGCCACTTTTAACAGGTCCTGCCCAACTTTCTCTCTTAATTTGTTCTTGTTAAATATTCAATTTCTTCTAGAAATGCCACGCTATGGAAGTAAACTGGGTTTTGAGAGCCTGTTTAGGACCTGCAACACGTTACGGATTTATCTCTGCCCTTATATCTTGACCTGGGCTTTGTTTTGCAATTAGAGGTAGATTTCCTGCCTCTAATCACCTTCTGTGATGTGCTAATTAGACTCTTAATGCACTCCTCTTGCTTGCTCAGTGGATTGGGAGGGCAGACAGCCGTGGCGTCCCCAGAGCACTGTCTGACCAATCCAAATTACATGCTACTGCTGTCTAAAGGGATAAGGCTTGGAAAAAATATATATATTATATATATATATATTTTCACAATGACTTTGGATTCTATCTTTGAGTCCTTGCTTTCCATCTCCATTGACAAACATTAATGTTTACTTGGCGTCTTGCAAGACTGTAGGGTGTCCCATTTTTCTCAGTTCTAATTTTCAGTGGGGTGCTCACAATCTCCCTGCATTTCGTCATGCCAAAACTTGAGACGACAACCAGACAATATTTGGGACGTTAGTCGCAATATTGTGGACTTGTAGGAGAGCGACATTTTGGGCAGGGGCTATAATTCTCTTGTGCACTTCCTTAACAAACCAAATTCTGTAATTCTGAAGTCTTTTGTGTTTCTTGTGCGTTTTCTGTTTGTGTGTGTGTGTGTGTGTGTGTGTGTGTGTGTGTGTGTGTGTGTGTGTGTGCTTCCTCATAGTATAGAGTATATACATTTCGCGTGTATATACGACACATGCCGTACATTTTTCTGTTGTACCACTTCCAATCTCTGTCCAACTTGGCTGCAAGCCACTTCCCGCAGTGTGTTGGCGCCATGGCCACTGCATGTAGCCGTGCCCCAAACACGTTAATCTAGAGTCACCTTTAGAGTTTCTTTTTAGGTAGATGCACCAGAGCCCACGCGTAGAATCAGATCTTCTGTACCAAATGCCTCTACACACAGCTCCACTAACTCTTGTACACAAGGACATGCACTCGTAGAGCATTCAGTAGAACATGTGTGGTTCCTTTAGTTTGGCATGCACAGAACACATGCACGCAGACATTGACACTTTCTCTTTCTTCAGGTATGAATGCTCTGCAGTTGCAGAATCTGGCCACTCTAGCAGCAGCAGCGGCTGCAGCGCAGAGTTCGGCCAGCCCGTCCACTGCTAACGCCCTGACCTCCAGCACAGGGTCCCTGGGAGCCCTGGCCAGCCCAGGTAACCAGAGGCTGTCCCAACATCATCATCTTCGATAGCAGTATCATTTCCACCATAGAGTCGTTGTCCCTTCATTTGTCGTAGTTGAGTTCGTCATTCTCTTTGGTGTCTGAACGTCCTCCATCGTAATTCTTTTAACTTAAGTTTTCATTGTGTGTGTGTGTGTGTGTGTGTGTGTGTTTGTGTGCGTAGTCCTTGGCACCATCCATCATGGTTCATGGTCATCATCATCATCATCATTGTGTTTGAGAGAGTGTGTCGATATGTGTGGCGTTAAGCTGTTGTGCTCCGTGGCTTTAACCGTGCTCCACTCATTTTTGGAAAAAGTTGACATGTGAAAGCAGGCGACACATTAGTGTGACACATGGTTCTACGGTTAGATTAGCTTCTTTGTGTCTCGCTTTGAAGCTTGAAAATTTCATTCAAACTTGCATAAATGCAAAAGAAGCAGAGGGAAACCATTGTATATGCTTAAGAGTTCTTTTGTTTCGAGGGATGTTTTGTATTGTATTGCTCTTTTCTGAAAACATTATTGTCGTCATCATCTTCATGATTGCAATAATCCTCATTGTTGATGACTCTTATCTTGTCTTTTTTTGTTTGAAATTTTAACCGATTTCCTTTAGGAATCAATAAAGCATCATGCTTGTATCCATCTGGTCATTTATCCATCTTATCCACTTTATTAAAACTGCAGGATATAGAAAAATAAAATAAAAAATATTTTAATATTCAAAATAAAAAAAAATGTTACTAAATATTTATATATTAAAAGTATATAAATACTTTTAAAATGCATTAAAATAATTATTAAAATTGCAGGATATAGAAAAATAAAATAAAAAATATTTTAATATAAAAAAATGTTTACTAAATATTTATATATTAAAAGTATATTAATATAAAAAAAAATGCATTAAAATAATTGTTAAATAATCAATGGAGGTTTTCAACACTTTCCACACTTATTTTCATTTGCATGCATCAATATGTAAAAATACACAATAATAAACAGCAATATTTTCTTACTGTATATGTACAAATAAAGTTACTAAAACATTTTAATACATGAAAAGTGAATTGTGAGTTTTGATTTGATTCATTGTAACAGACTGTTTCAACTGATTCACAAAATCGAATCAAACTTATCAATGCAAACAACATGTATTCTACTGAAATTTAAATTGGGCTCTATAAAAAAATCTCACAAGATAAGGACGGATTGCGAAATTAGGGTACGTTTACACGACAACGATATTCTTAAAACGAAGAAGTTTTTCATTTGAGTTTCCCGCGTTCAGACGACACCATTGTCAAAACAATCCCCATTCACACGGATCCGCTAAAACGACTAAACGCTGAATTCTGCTGCCAGGCCAGTAGATGGCGATGAACCACTATAGACTGAACACGTAATATGCATGAGCACAGTCATCGTCTTCAGAGATTACTTTTTTTGTTGTTTACACAGAGACCGTTTTCAAAAACTTGCACTTTGAAAACCGTTTTCAAAACTTAGCGTTTTCAGCCTCCCAAAACGCTGTTGTCGTGTCAGCCAAAACACATAAAAAGTTTTACGTTTTTAGTTGAAAACGGTTTCGTGTAAACAGCCCCTTAGTCTGATGATACCCTTTTTAGGAAACCTAATGTGCATATAAATTGCGCAATACAATTATTGCAATATTCACAAAGTTGCATAATTTTATATTGCCGTTAAAGTTGCTGTTAATACAGTATATCATGAATGTTCAATATATCGCACAGCGCTGCCATCTATCAATGAATCAATCAATCACCCATCCATGCATCCTTCCCTCTGTGTACCTCCACCAAAGCTTTTATGTATGTATCTTTAACCATTTCAGTATCATATGCGACTGTATGTGTGCAATCAAACATCTCTCTTTTTCTCTCTTCCATTTCTCCACCTGTCTCTCCTTCCCGCTCTGTCTGTCTTTCCCCACAGCAGGTTCCACGGCTAACTCCGTGGGTGCAATGGGTTCCCTGGGTTCTCTGGGAACACTGCAGGGTCTGGCTGGGGCCACCGTGGGCCTCAATAACATAAATGCACTAGCAGGTAGCGTCAACAGTGAGTACTACCGTCCATCGGCCTCTCCATCTCAATCCATACAACATCATCTCATACCAGCCGCCCACTGCGCATAGAGATGCCCACAGTCTCCCAAACACACACATAGAGGATGTTTCTTAATGATTTACTCTGAACGTATGCCAACTAAAGCAAGGGCATCTCTCTGGGCTTCAGTGAGAGTTTGTTGGGTGAATTTTTCACATGAAGTACTGCTGAAATATTGAAACTGTGTGTGTGTGATTTGTAAAATGCCTCATTGTTAAATCAAATCAGATCTGATCAAATTCATTCGCTAAGTCAAAACAAATGTAACCCATCCCTTGTAGTTGTGAGTGTGTTTGCACCAATCGGCCACATCCTCCACACATTCACACATGCTAACACACCGCTAAATCATTGCTCTGGGTGTTTCTATAGACGTGCAATTGTTTTGTCGCTATTGTGTGTGTATGTTGTGTATATGTGTCTGTTTTATGTTAGGTAGGCTAGTCTTATCCATCAAGAGCTAGAAGGTGCTGTCCGACATGTGTACTCAAGGGATAGTTCACCCAAAAATGAAAACAAGTCAGTCTTCTGTGGAACACAAAAGCAAATAAAATGCCATATAGTCAAAGTTAATGGGGTCCAATGTTGCTTTGGTCCCTAATGACGTTCATTGTATGGTGAAAAATTGACGAAGAATATAATTTTGTGTTTTACAAAAGAAAGAAGGTCATATGGGTTTGGAACGGTATTAGGGTGAGTAAATGGACGTTTGCAAGAGTTAGTTCACCCAAAAATGAAAATTGTGTCACCAATTAATCACCCACATGTTGTTGCAAACCCATAAGACTTTTGTCCATCTTCGAAACACAAAATATATTTTTAATGAAACCTGATAGATTTCTGTCCCTCCATTGAAAGTCCATTCCACCAAAGCTTGTTCAGAAATACATCGTAAAAGTAATCCATAAGAATCGAGCAGTAAGTCAGATTAAACAGTTTATATTCATTGACGTGCAAGAACAAATGTCATTAGTTCTCAATTTTCGTTTACAATCTGTTTATTAAAAGCTCCAAAGTTTTGGTGGAATGGACTTTCAATGGGAAAGACAGGTTTCATTAAAAAACATATTTTGTTTTTCAAAACTATTATAGGTTAGAAACGGCACCTTAAGGTTAATAGTTGGCTTCTGTTGGGTGTTGTGATATATACAGTGGCTGGTAAGCAGATGTTTGGCATTATAGCTGTTACCACATTGTGTATTATAGCACGACTGGTATATTGACAAATCAGCATTCAAGACCAGAACTATTCATTTTATACTAGAATGTACCTAATGGGCGTTGCGGAATGTAATTAGTATGAATAGGCGAGCTAAAGATCACTGTGGCCTGTGCATGTGTATATGTCAGTGTGTCGGCACGCGGGCAAAATCTCTATCTCCACCAGTGACCTTTTAGCCAGGTCTCTAGTTTTATAAATCAAGTTTTCTTCAACAGAGCGGCTACAATTTAAATTCATTCAAATGACTCTCTCTTGCACATACACACACTCCCAGTGCTCATTTAAGAGGCTGTATAGTGTAATTGAATATAAAAGGTCAGTATTGTAATTATTGCTGGATAAATGAGGGAGCTGGCCGTCCAAGCACTTCGCTCATCATTTATTGTTTCCAGGCCGTCAAGCCAAAAGGCCAGTTAGTAAATACTCATGAATCAGTCTTTATAAGCATGATTTGCTTTGTTGTTTCACATTATGAATATTGGTTGCCACAAGGGACTTTACTAATCTTTTTTTTTTCTTTTTCTTTTTCTGTCATAGCTACAAAAATAATGTATCTGATTCATCATATAGACTATCATTAGCACAAGGAGAGATTTGAACAAAATGGAATATCCAATTAATCTGTTAATTTAAGAAATAACTGACAGATTATTTGATTATCAAACTGATAGACTAATAACTTTCATGCCACAGGAATTTGAACTCTATCGCTCTATCGAACTCTAGGTTTGTTACTATCATAAGTTAAGGATCAGGGATGGTATGAGAAAGGATGTTGTTTGATCCCTGCTGGAAGCGAGACATGACGTGCTTTTGATCCATAAGCATCGTGCTTTTGACCACCAAAACACCAAACCCCAGGTTGCTCAAGGTGGATTGTACTTGCAATATGATTATGGTGCAATCTATCTATCTATCTATCTATCTATCTATCTATCTATCTATCTATCTATCTATCTATCTATCTATCTATCTATCTATCTATCTATCTATCTCTATCTATATATATATATATATATATATATATATATATATATAGAGAGAGAGAGAGAGAGAGAGAGAGAGAGAGAGATAAAGAGAAAGAGGTATAGATATAGAGATAGAGATATATAGATATAGATATATAAAGATATAGATATTTCACATTATTACTGTTTATATTTTTATCAAATAAATCCAGCCTTGGTGAGCATAAGAGACTTCTTTCAAAAACATAAAAAAGTCAGTAATGACCCCAAACATTTAAACGGTGATGTGTGTGTGTATATATTAAGTTCATCTGCCCATATGTTTACAGAAGTTACTCCCTGAAGCACATGTGCATCTGTTTCAGCAGTCAGGGTTTCTGCTTTTAATGGATCCAAGGTTGTGTTTGTATTTTATTAAAAGAGTTTAATGTTTTCCCCACAACCCCTTTTTAATACAGCCAAGATTGCTGACACGAATAATGAGATAATTAGATGTAGAGTTCCACTGTGTGAGGTTAAAAAGGTGATTGGTCAGATGTTTCTGTGTGTCTGAGGGTCGCCGTGGTGATCGTTTCGTGCTGCTATTGTGACATTAGTGTGCATGTGTAGGCCGCGCTCCTCATTTGCATACACCGGTCAGTTTATTATGTACTGTATCTACTGTATATGTGTGTTTGTGTGTGTGAGTGGGTGCCGTTCATGACGTAATGTCCTGTCGAGTGTCCTTCGTGATTCTGTTGTTTCGACAAGCAGCGTTTGCTGTACTTTCTGTCCAGTGTCGTCATTTTTTTTTTCGTGTTCTGTGTGTTTTTGTGTGTGTCGTGTTGTGTTTTGTTGTAGAAACACACCCTGAGTCCAAATTCTAACGAGTAAGAGCACTTCTTTTTTCTTTATTGTTGGGTTTTATGTAAAGTTGCTCACATGCTCTCAGGTATGGCAGCTCTGAACGGCGGGCTGGGCAGCACGGGTCTGAGTAACGGGTCGGCCGGGCCCATGGACGCTCTCACACAGGCCTACTCAGGGATCCAACAGTACGCGGCTGCCGCCCTGCCCACCCTCTACAGCCAGTCCCTACTGCAGCAACAGAGCGCTGCGGGCAGCCAGAAAGAGGGTATGGACATAGCGTACAGTTAGAACTAGTTCAACTTCAGTTCATATGGAGCTACATCAATGACAAAAGTAAAAAATAAAAATAATAATAAAAAATAGAAATTGAGTCTACAATTGAACATGGTTGTTTATTAACGTAGTAAATATTTCAATTGAAAACATTTCACACGTAATTTCGTAATTAAAACATTTGTAAATGTTCAGTTTCTAAATGTTTCGGTTCCATTTTTTATATTTTTTATTTTTTTAATGAATATATATATATATATATATATTAAATTCTTCATTATTTGACCTGTATTTAACTTAATATTGTATTAATAATTAATTTAAAAAATATATTTATTATTTGACTGGTAGTATTTGTGTGTTGCTTTACAAATTCACCTTGACAAATTATTTTTTTTTTGTCTTTTGTCATTAATATATATCCATAAGCAAATAATTTGGGATGAATTTAAAGAATTTGAGATGGTACAAGCGTAGCGTTATATGTGTTATATAATATATTCACACGTAATTTCATAATTCAACATTTAGTAAATATACACTTTCAATGTTCAGTTTCATTTTTTTTTTTTTTTTTCATTTGATTAATTATACTTTATTATTTGACCTTTATTTACACATATACATATATACATATTTATATTTGACCGGAAGTTATTTGTGTTTTGCTTTACAAATTCGCCTTGACAAATTTTGTGCAACTTTTGTCATTAATATATATCCATAAGTGAATCAGTGTCAATCAAAAATATTATATATTATATAAGAGACCAATATTGCTTTTATTTATAACCAATACTGATTATTTGTTTGTTTATATGTCCTAAAACTGAAAGGTTTAAGTGTTGTTTATTAGGAATACATTTTTGTTTTTTAGTTCTGTGACTTTCTGATTAAAGGGGTGGTTGATTATGATTTCTCTTTTCTGCAAAGTTCCAACGCTCAAAGTTCAAAGCAACCCTAAAATTTACATAAACCGCACCCCCAGGAACTCGATTTATAGATTATCATGACAGAATATGCTAATCAATGACTATAAGATAGTTAACTCCACATCAGCTGCATAAATTTATCAACTAAGCATTCAGAAATGTCCTGTTGCTTTCTACATGTTGTCACTTCTTCTTGAGTCTCTCCATCATTGTCTGACTCCGGTTTGAACATAAAAGGCTAAACGTTTTTGAAATGTTCAGTGCATGTCTGTGTGAGGTAAAAGGACACAAACTCTTGAAGCTCCGCCCCCTGTGCGGGAGCAGCAGCTCATTTGCATTTAAAGGGACAGACACAAAAACAGTGCGTTTTTGCTAACCCTCAAAAAGTGACAAATTTAACATGCTATATAAAAATATCTGTGGGGTATTTTGAGCTAAAACTTCACATACACACTCTGGGGACATCAGATACTTATTTTACATCTTGTGAAAAAGGTATCATACCACCCCTTTACGAAAAAAAAAAAAAGCATAATAAAGAAACAAAAAGAAACAGTATTAGTTGATCTCTAATATAAAATGTTCTGTTTAAATTTATTATAGGTTTATTTTATAGTAAATTATATTATTTTAATATATAATAGTAAATACGATGGCAGTTTCGGAGTGTAAATAATATAATTTGTAATTGTTCAGTATAGATTGACATTCCTTAATGCAGCGTTATAGTTGTGGATTCTTCACTAAACGTGGACACGTGTATGTTTTGTGCTTGTGAAACAGGACCTGAAGGAGCCAACCTGTTCATCTACCACCTGCCACAGGAGTTTGGGGACCAGGACATCCTACAGATGTTCATGCCTTTCGGAAACGTGGTGTCTGCCAAAGTCTTTATCGACAAACAGACCAATCTGAGCAAGTGCTTTGGTATGAACTGACATGCAAACACAGGAGACAACACAGAATTTACCAGTGACAGTTATTCGATTAAGGCTTAGGTGTATTTTATTTGGCATTAAACTACTCATTGGACTAAACAATAAAAAGGACATTGATTATTTAAATAACTAACAATTATGGTAGTAATGGCATTATATTTATAAAACATTTTCGTGCCAAATGAAATGTTGACACTATTTATTTATTTGTTGCATATTTGCAGATAATATTAGTTTTTATGTAGTCTGTTTGCATTTTTTATTCAGGAGCCTTAAGCCCGGGACGCACCAAGCCCTCCGGCATTGTCGGATCGCACTGTTGGCATCGCGTTGAATCGGCGGCGTCTGTGTGAGAGAGAGAGAACTCTGATTGGCTATTAAGCTTAGCGAATCAGAATAAAAGCGAAAGTGATGAAAGCGAGCAAAAAAGTGATGACGGTACAGTAAGAAGGCTGTTATAATTTTACATCATCTTACCTGAGCATTCGAACGCGCGGATATTTACATAATAACGAGCCGACTGGAATGAAGAAAGTGATCAGCGTGATTGATATTCAAAATGATAAGCAAGCACTGCTTTGTTAACAGTTTACATATCTGCAGTCCAAGTTTCCGGTTTCCCTTTTTGAATGGCGAATATAGAATATTAATACCTGCTGATATAGACAGATATTGCCTTAGACGCAGACGCAGAACGCACAGCTAGTTGACAATCACCTTTAGTACTTTTGGTGTGTTCAAGCGCAGCTTTTTAGCCGAGACGCGAGGCGACAACACAGTCCACTTTCGCCGCCGCTAGTTCTTTGACATCGGCTTGGTGTGTCCTGGGCTTTATACTCCATTCTCAGTCTGAATAGTTATGGATTTTCCAATTTAGTTTCAAATCGTTTAGTTGCATTGGAGCAGGCGCCAAACATGACTTGCGATCGAAAAGACATTGTGCTGTTCATATATCTTTTTTTTCCCTCCTTTTCCTCTACCGCAGGTTTCGTCAGTTATGACAATCCTGTGTCAGCGCAGGCCGCCATTCAGGCAATGAACGGGTTTCAGATCGGCATGAAGCGTCTCAAAGTCCAGCTCAAGCGCTCGAAGAACGACAGCAAACCGTACTGATCTTAGCACTAGGGCCTCTCTCATGTTACACTGCTAGGGTAAGTCCCCACTGCTGCCACGGTTACTAAACTGGGACTCTGGGGGGAGGGGGTGCACGAGGGGGGGAGTTCCACCCTTTGACCACCAGGGGGAGCCACTCTCCCATAACCTTCTTTTCAGCTTTTTTTTTTTCATTTTAATTTTTATTAATAACAGTATTATTTTGTCTCTTTTTTTTTTCCACATGAACGCTTCCATTTCCGCCATTTTTTTGTATGACTTGCGATGGATGAACAGCTATTATTGGTATTTTTTATTTTTACTTTGGGTCATGTGTAAACTATTTGATTTTTTTTTAAAGTAAATATTTATACAGTGGCTATTTCATTCTATGATGATAACAACAGCAGAAAGGAACGATGTATAAAGTATTATTTGTTTCTCTTTGTGAACCTGAGGCTTGTAAAGACAAGTAGAGAAGGTTCCGATATGATTAAAAGCACCAATATGCACATTAACCTTTGCCCTTTGGCCTCTGGTGTCGGTTCAGGGCTTTGCTGCTCCTTCGAACCCTTGGCCCACTGGCACTAGAGAGGAAAGGGTTAAACCCGCTGTGGCCTCTCTGTAGTCAACGGCAACAACTGCCTAAACAGCTTCCTCAACAAATACTTGCCGTCAAATGTTCAGTGATTTTTTTTTAAAATTATTATTCATTTTTTTGTCAGTTTTTATTTTTTTTATTTTTTATTTGTCTTTTTTTTTTTTTTTTTGGAAGAAAAAAAATTAGTCCGACTTTTATGCGTCAGATGATTGTGGTCTTTGTCCAACTGAATTTGTGTAGAGCATTAAAAAAGATTTTGATCTGTCGATGGTTAAAAAGAATAAAGCATTCTAGGTTCTATGTGGAGGGGTGGGGAACTGAAAACTTGACGTTTATCGAAAGAAAAAAAAACCTTAAATTGCAGAAAGCCACAGGCCTGTAAATTTTATTTGTAAAAAAATGCAGTTCTATTTTTATACAAAATTTCTACTGCCTCTGAAGTAAAGGACTTTATTTATTATCTTTTAAGTTATTGGGTTTGGAAAGTCGTGCTCTCTCTATCCTGAGCCTCGTCCGCTAGTCTTCTTAAACCACACAATCCACACGCGTGAGGAGATCACGTACAAAACCCCTCGTTTTCTTTCTTTCTTCCTTTCTTTCTTTCTCTCACCATTTCCCACAATCCCATCTGTCACGTCCCCATCATATCTCTGTCTCGACTCTCTCTTCCTCTTCTCTCTTTGGTCATAAGTAGTGGCACTTCATAAGTGAAATCTCTCTTTTTCGTTTCGTTTCATTTCGTTTCGTACTGTTTGGTTTTTGTTCGTACGCTCCAAAAAAAAAAAAAAAAAAAAAAAACTGAATAGTTTCTCCCAAACGGCGATCCATCTGCGGTCTCGGATCGGACCAGGATGGATACTTTTGGGTGTGTGTCCGTATGGTGGAGATCGAGTGTGTGTTTGTACTCTGTGTGTGTGTGTGTGTGTGTGTGTGTGTGTGTGTGTGTGTGTGTGTGTGTGTGTTTGAGTGAGTACCTCATTTACATGTACGTGTTGGCAATCTATTCCAATTTTGTGTATTGTACGATTAAAAAAAGAAAACAGTTAAAAATGCTAATGTGATGTTGGTGAAACGCTGGTTGATAGCGCTGCTGCTGCTGTTTGTTTGTTTGTTTGTTTGTTTGTTGTTCTCATGGTTTAATGATGTTAGTTGTGTGCCGGAGCTGTGTGTGTAACTCTCCTCTCCCGTTTTCTTCCCTAGAACTCATCTCCATGACTCTATGCTCATCGTTTGCCTAGCATGTCTACGTGGCGTACAAAAAAAAAAAAAAACGTCTCATCGTCCCGTCATTGTTTCTGATGTCTTTCTGAGTTCTCCTGCTCATAATCTGGTCTCCTTTTACTGATCTTTGTACTTTGATCTTAGCCTGATCTTTTTGGAAAAAAATTCGCATGTGACCTCATTTTGAGCTTTTTTGCCTGTTTTTGTTTTTATTTAGTTTTGTTTTGTTTTTGTTTCAATTTAACTGGTGAGGGAGGGAGGGAGGGAAGGAAGGAAGGAAGGGAGGAAAGACAAAAAAAAAAAAAAAAAAATAATAATAATGTGAAAACGCTGCATTCACACTCTAGAGACAGAGTATATTTACTAACATAACCAGAGCATCATTTTAAGAAAACAGAAAGAAAAAAACCTAAAAAAAAAAAAAAAAATCCTGTGGCAAATCAATTACGAATTTTTGCGTTTGACTTTTTTTTTCTTCTTTGTTTTTTGTTTTTTTTTTTGTCAGATTTTTTTTTTCTCTCTCTTTATGTTGTTGTTTTGTTTTCATTCATTTAAAGTAAACTTGAACGTTCAATACAGGGATTGGCGTTGGGACTTACTGTTGGCAACACTCTTATTTTGAGGCCTGCCGTAAGAAACCCGCGCTGGTTTCTAGACGAATAGACTACTTCCACGCAGTTTTAATAAAAGAAAAAAAAAAGCTGCCTGATCGATATTAGAATCTCTCAGAGCTTGCTCGTGGTTTTTACATTTTTCAGGCAGTGTAAAGTTTTTTGATAAGGCCATTTTAAGTGGCTTGATTTCTCATTAAAGTCTATATAAAACCACTTTTTTCTAGAGTAGTAAAGGTATTAAGAAAAAAAAACACATACACACACACACACACACACACACACACACACACACACACACACACACACACACAAGATTGCCCTGTTTGGGGGGAAATGCTACCTACGTGTCACACCTTTTGCTGAACTGACTTACAGTTAGACAATCCGTGGTTTAAATGCACATGAAATGACCTATATTTTATACTGTTTAAATGTATAGAGGAAAAAAACAGAGTTTGTGTAACCCGCGGTCCCGTCGGTGCTTTTCGTGGATAAAGTCGTGGTTTCATCAAGTCTAACAGTCTTATTTGTCTCATGTTTTTAAAGAGAAGACTAAAAATCAATTTACTTGAACAATAGACAAAGCCTTTCATACGTACTACTACTACTACCTTTTTTGTTTGTTTTATTATTTGTATTTCTTCTTTTTTTTTTTTTTTTTTTTCTTTTTTTTTTTGATAGGACTCCCTCTTTGCTAAATTTCTTGTTGGGTAATTAGCTATATAAAAATTATTAAAAGTTACAGTGTCGGCTTGTGAAGCATCTATGTCATTATATTATTTTATTTCTATTGTGGGAAACAATATTTAGATGTGTTATGTTGTTCAGCAAAATGTGATTTTTTTTTCTTATAAAGAAAAAACAAGATGAGTGGAATTTAGTGCCAAATTCTGACGGTACATCCTGCCTACAAGCTTCAGTGTTTTACTTGTGAAATTATTTGATAACATGGGTATTTTATTACGTAAGTGTTTTGTATGGAACCCTCATATTTAAAGATATAGATTTAAAAAAGGTTGTTAACTTGCTCTTCTGTGGTCTTGTTGCCTGAAAATGTTCATGTTTTTTGCTTTTCTTTCTTTTTTTCTTTATTTGTAAAGATGTAAAAAGTGCCCATGTGTCATAATCACTCTCACAAGCACACACACACACATACACATACACACATACACACACACTCACAGGTAAGCACATACGCATGCACGCATACACACACCTGTGCTAAAGGTTGACCTCACAACCCTCTTTTCTTTGACAGTGTGTGTATGTGAGCCCCTGAGATTGAGTCTCAGCAGTTCTCCTTATATACACACACACACAGATTAAGGGTCCAGTTACACCACAGAAGCCCCTATTAGGAGCCAAATTTCACAGGACAAATTCATCTGATACATGTTTGTCAGTGAACAATTTGTGTGATGGGACAAAATATTGACGCATTTATGTGAATTGTGAATCAGGCGTTGAACTTTTGACCATCATGATATAATACAGGGCCATCGCGACAGCCTCTTTACACACCTAATCATCGAACAAAAGCTGATCTGTGTTCCTCTACGTTAAATTCTGAACGTCTCAGTGTAGTCTCGCTTTCTGCTGCCTTTATCAGGACTATTTTACGTTCGTAGAACAACCAAAACTCCGTCCTGATGCCAAAGTAGTTCAACGTGATCCGCAGTGTTCAATAGCGCCTGTAGCACTTTGCTGTAAACGTTTACACATCGTTCAAACGGCCCGTAAAAAAATATTGTTTACAAACGTAGTTTACAGGCAGCCCCCTCAAACCAGTTTACTTCACTCTATAGCACTATTTTATACCCAAGCTCTGCCGTTGCCTTAACACGTTGATCAGTATTAATGGGCTGGAATACATTGCTGCACATTTAAAATGTGTGCCAAGGGTGTGTGTGTGTGTGTGTGTGTGTGTGTGTGTGTGTGTGTGTGTGTGTGTGTGTGTGTGTGTGTGTGTGACTGTACAAGGTGTGTGTGCTATGATTGGTTGTTCACTGTCTATTCGTCCACGATATTTCTAATCTTTAGCCAAAACTGGATCAGCAAAAATTTGTGACAGTTAAAAAAACAAACTCATTCATGAAACAAGAATCTTATGTACATTTTCGTACAAACTGAACAAATTTCTGTAAAATCATTCTTAAGTGAATTACTATAAAGAATTCGTATAAATTGTTTGTAAACATGTTTAACTCTTTCCCCAGCATTGACGGAAATTTCCGTCATTTATGAGACAGCGTTTTTCCCTGCCATTGGTGGGAATTTCCGTCATTTGTGTTTTCACTGTTATACGGAAGGGGGCGCTATTAGGCATCTTCTGAAAGAGGACTGGATCTCCTGATCAAAACTCGCGCGTAGAAGATGCAGAAACACGCGATATCATGTGTATTTATATGCAAATGTATAATAACGCGATTATCAACATTAAACTGATGTTTGAATCTGATCTGGATCTAATCAAAAGCTTTTTGCTCAAAATATTGCTTTTTTTAATGAAACTTACCCACATTCAAGTATTGATAAAAAAAAGAATGCATGAAGCTAAAATAAAACTTTTTTTTTTTTTTTTTTTTTTTTTATATATTGCATGTTCAGATATTCATACAACAAAAATGTTCTAGGGACCATAACATTTTTGTGAAAATGGTCAAAAACGCTGGCGGTGGCTGGCAACTAAAAAAAAAAAAAAAAAAACGCTGGCGGGGAAAGAGTTGAGTGCAATTTTTTTTCTCACAAGCACAATTTATTCATATTTTTTTGTAAGTCATTCTTACGCGAATTGTGACTTATGACCATTCTTATGTATTGTCGCACACATGCAACAAGAATTAGTGGTTTAACGAATGGTTTATACAGAAATTCGCTCTTCTCGTGTTTCACGAATGAGCCTGAGGCCTGAAATACGTTTGCCTATAATTTACCCCTTAGTTTCATATTGGGAAGTTCGAGTCAAGTCAGTTTTATGATATACTGCTCCCTTTGCCAAATCATATAACCACTAGCACAAACACAAAAGCACATGCGCATTAGCACAGCGTTAACACGCAGTATTAAAACTGACGACTTCTTACGCTTACCCAGTACAGCAGTCAATTTCGACTCGTTGAAAACTTTGTTCGCAAGACCGAGTTCTAAGTGGCACGTAGGGAATTATAATTATGCTAAATTTTAGTTTGGCCTCATTCGATTTGTTTGACTTGATATAACATCACTCTAAAATGAACTGCGGTTCGGCTTAAGTGTTTTTACCTCAGCTCAGTGCAGAAATATCGATATTCGGTCGTTTCCATCACGGTGTTCTACTTCGTATACCACACTTCATCACAATCAACTTCGGGACTTCAGACAAACAGGGTAAGCATTCATGGCCTGCACAATTTCACACACGCACACACACTTGTTAGATGTTTAGTAAAGCACAAACTCACAGGGGTCCGCAGGAGTCCTCGCTGAGACTCTTCACTCAGGGGTTTTACGCACCGCACACATCTGAAATCTGTTTGTTGTTTCTTTTGTTTCTTTCTTTCTCTTAAGTGCTATTTAACAAGTGTATTTTAAAGGAAAAAAAGATGTGTAGTTTCTTTGCATTTTGGCTTACGTCAAGTTTTTTGGAAATGTATGTGTTTATCTAATGTGCCGTAACAAAAGCTTGTCGTCTGTAGATTAATATCATTTCGTTTGATTCTAAAAAGATTTAAATAGTTTTAAGTATTGTCTTGAGAAAAGCCAAAGTCAATGCATTTCAGTGGATTCTGTAAGCGTGATACATGTTTGTTTGACAACACTTTGAAAATCTGTCATTGGATGGGAATTTAAAAAGTACAAAAAAAGCAGGCTTTCCTATTTCTATCACTGATTGTACTTATGCCTTTTGTACCAGTGGAACTTTTTATACTGGCAATTAAAGGAAAAAAAAGAAAAAAAAACTATCCGACAGACTGCGCGGCCCCAGCCAGGGGCCGACGGCGTCTGGTTCCCGAGTTTGATTTCTAGTTGGCGTCCAGAACGTTAGGTTTTGATATAAAGATTTTTTAGGAGAAACTTTGGCTTGGTATCTTTAGCCTCCTCTTCTTTATTCTTCACATCGATATTTGCTTTCATGTTTTCTTTGGTTCGTTTCCTTTTTCGGAAAGAGGGTCGGGAGTTTTCCTTTTGGCTTATAAATACGTAATGCGGTTTGTCTTTACAAAGAGTCTTTACAACAGCGGTAAGTTTCATTTAGTTAAGTATTGTGCAGTCACCATGATAAAGACGATTAGACGATTTAGAAGTATTTAGTCACCTTCAGTGGATAAATGTATTAGTTTGACAAACAAGATAAAAAGTAATTTGAGGACTTTGCTTTTAGCTGTTTAGATTTTTCTGGTTTCTCTGTCTTTGCTGTTAACCTAACTGTGTAGCTGGAACAGTCAGACTTATTTTTGTAAATGTATGTTCTTGTGTGATGCAGTTTTTTGCCTCTGTCTCCGATATTAAACCATTTTTCCTAATACTCGTCTCTTTCTCTGTGGCGTGGTGTTCCAGTACCTGTCCAATGTTGTACAAATGTTCACGCAACCCTCCGGTGTTTCACGTCTCTTTTCTATCTCCCTTTTCACTTTTTTATGTGTTTCTTGGATATTTGGTTTGGTTTTTTTCTTTATTTACATTGCGATTAATTTCAGTCTCATCACCAAACATGGTAAATATACATAAAGATTTATATATGTATATTTCTGTGCAGCCCAACTTGCTGTAACAGTAGATGGACAGCCGTTCCGTGCTCCATTTATAAAATACCCCTCTTTTGGTTTTGTAATGTTTGACCTCAAAGCGACGAACTGGAAAATGTTAAATTTGTAAAAAAAAAAAATGGACCTCTTTGTTCCTGCTAGATCTGATTCAAAATGTAATATAAAAACTCAACAATGGGGTCGAGGATTGCATAAAACTGAAGGTGTCGACTAAGAGGTCACACTGTTCTGTTCTGTACTGTACCGCTGCTCTGGGCGTAGCCCCCGTCTGTCCTTCTGTCTGTGTCCCTATCCACTATGTGCTGTCCGTGTGTCCACTGCATCCCTACAGAGATACCAGAGAGTCCCAAATCAATTAACTTAACATTATAAAGTGAGTCAAATGATACTGCCAGATAGAGCAGGTGCCAGGAATTCAGTTCTAGATTTTGTTTTGCGTAATTATACGGAAAAATACACTCAACAATAAATACTGTCATCATTTACTCACCCTCATGTCGCATCGAAATGCATATGATTTCGCGTTCTTCAGTGGAACACAAAAAGGAGATGTTTTGCACAAGGCAGACTGAAACTGGATGGGGACTTCGACTGCCAGGCTCCAAATGGGACCAAAAACACCACAGAAGTAGTCCACACTACTTGTGTGCTACATTTCACGTCTTCTGAAACCATAAGACTGCTTTTGAGTGAGATGCAGTACTGATGACAAAATTGTGTTTTTGGGGGTGCACTGTCCCTTTAATTCTGAGATTCCGCTGAAAACTGCCGTTCTATGGAGGAAAAACAGTACAGATGAAGAAATAAAGAGGTTTCTGTTGCACACATCTAAGAACAAACTTTTTTTTTTTTCTTCTATACCTTACCGGAGGTACAAAGCAGTAAAAGTGTGTCACGGTAGTCATCTTAAAAAGGTCCACGTTGTTGCGTTTTCAGATATGACGCTGTCAAAATACGTTACATGAGAAACACTTCAGAGAGTGAAGGGGGGAAAGCAGAACTAAGAAAACTGCATTTAGGACTATATAAAAAAAAAAAAAATCAGAAAACTTTATCAAAGACGACGACTGCTGCTGGAACACACAGGCATCACATCAGTCAGGTGCTACAAAAGAGTTTCTCCTGGCTCTGAGCTAGAGGAAAATGGAGGAAATAAATCTGGATCCGACCACGAGCGTATGGCTGCAGGTAAGGCTGAACAAACCCGAGGGATGCATCTTATCTTATAGGCTAATGCCTCTGGTCTGTATTGTAGTTACAGTATTAGTAACAGATAAGACCGTGTGGAATATGAAACTATTGTGTGCTTTTCCCTGTATTGTGTTAATAATTCACATTTATTTGACACTATAACTGGTCAAACTACTGCCATGGTGAAAAACAAGCAATGTAACCATACATGAATGGCAGTTCCTAATATGCGGGAATGTGAATCCAAAGCAGCGAGAGCGAAAAAAACAAACATTTAAGGTGTTTAAAGGAGAAGTTACCTCATAAATGTCTCATTAATACATCACAAGGAACTGAAACATTGGTGAGGAATATTTTAAAGTGAATACCGTTGAAAGCAACAAGGAAAGAATAAAAGACTCCCATAAACTACACGCGCAACGATTTAAACGCAAATGTACGTAAATACATTCTAACTCATGGCTTTTGTTGGCCTCTAGTGGTCACCTTCTGCAACTGCATTAAAAAAAAATCGCAGATCACGTGGGTATTCACACATAATCTGTTATTAAAAATATACACTGTGTCTCATCTGTATTTTAGATTGATCTTGAAGGACAATGCTTTGTGTAAACATATCTATAAAAACACTGTCACAAGTTCGGTATTACAACGTATTCTTTGGCATATCAATATCATATAATCATTCACTACCACAGTATGCATGTATTATGGCAGACATTACCTTTACATTATTGAATCAGTACTTCCACTGGGCTTTAGCAAGTGATGTCAAGCTTAAAGTAACTGCTTTATATAATACATGAACAAAGGCAAACAATGCAAAGTCAACACACTTGACAAACAAGACGACATGAGAAGACAAACCTTTTCACGGCTGGATTTGTCTGAACTTGTAAGTACACACTTCACAAATGGTCCGTGGAATGCTCACTATATTTTTATTTTAATTGTGCATCACTTACTTATATAATAGGACAATGCTGAAATAATATGATTTCATGAACACATGTTGTGGGTAACAGTGTTTTATAGTGTCCTTGTTATATGATACACTTACTATAGCAATAACAGTAAATTATGCTTAATTACAATCAGCTAAGCCGATAAGTACATGTTAATTAAAATTACTCAGTACTTCTTTGTGTAAAAAAAGTTGCTGCCTTAAATTAAGTGCAATCAACTTGGATTTTTAAGTCAGTTCAATTTATATTACATTAAACTGACTTAAACGATTAGTTGAATCGTTGCTTAACTTTTGATGAATTAAAACAATGTAAAAACATGTTGTCATAACTTGTTGATCTGTGTTTTTTACAGTGTAACAATTTACTCTTTAAAGTGTTTAAAAACATTCAGTAACACTTTATTTTAGCGTCCTTGTTACATGTAGTTACTATAGTAATCGCTATAAATTATGCGTAATTACATGCACCAACCAAACCAACCCCTAAACTTAAGGTTTATAGTAAGTGCACGTAGTTAATTAATATTACTCGGTACTTAAAAGGTATAATTCGTATCAAGGACACCTAACCAAGCGTATAAGGGTTGTAGTTACATATTGTGGCCACCAGATGGACTCGTTACTTTTTAAATTGTTCTAAGCAAGAAGATCATTATGGCACTTATATGACTGCACTAACACACAAAGACATTGCAGCATTAAGTTCTATAAATTTTTTTTTTTTTTTATAACAAAACAAATTTAATTTAAAGAAACAATACATTTCAAAAACATCCCTTCCTACCAGCCAATATTATAACTGTCACATAAGTTGTTTTGTTTAAGGACATAATACTTATCACTAATAAAATATAATAGCCTACTATTTAGTGTTACATTTAATAGTAATAATCATGTGGCATTATAACTGTCTAAGTAATGTATGCTGAACTTTGCTGGCCAACTTCAATACATAATAGTAAATGAATGGATATGCACAGAAGGGCTAAACATCACAGTCATCACTACGCTGAAGACAGGAATGCAACTGTATGATTGTTGCATAGCATTGTGATGATGATGATGTGGGCAGTGTTTGTCGGGTGCGCGCGAGCACCTGAGCTGCTGCTGCAGGGGTTTGTTTCCATAGCGAGCGCGCTCACTCACTCACTTCAGCGGGAACACCGTGGACTTCCTGATGCCGGACAATGCGTGTATTCCGCTCGCATTTACGCCATAGAGTCGCGTAAAGGGATGTAAGCGGAGCGCGGACGCGAGCTACTAAGGTAAACGCGTATTATTGATCAATTGTGTTCGGGAGATATTGACCATTGTGTAGTTATGTGTGTTTGCTGTGCTAAAGTAGCGCTAGCGGGGCAGTTTGAGCCCCTCAGAGTCAAACTGGCTGTGAGAGGGAGTTTAAACCCTGGAGATAGGGTGATATGCTTGATTTTACATGTCTGTTAACTCTAACTGACAGAAATACTGCTTAGTTTACTCTAAAGTTGTTTATAATTGTATTCAATGAGGCCTAGCGAGCCAAACGCTCGGACGGCCTCCAGCAGCAGGATTGATACTGATGGGCTGTTGATAAACACAAATGACGCGCGCTGATTGGCTGAGAACACAGACGCCAAGCGTTGATTGGCTGAGCGTGCTGTCGTTCACGAGGTGTCCCGAACGCCTTTAAATGTTTTGGCACATGAATGGGATTGTGGAGAAGCAAGATTTTCATGACTTTATTGTAGATTATAAAATTTATAAAATCCATAAAACAAATTTAAAATAACTATTTAGCCAGAATATTGCATTGTAGGAACCGACTGAGATAGGTTAGTAAGTTTCCTGACATGGCCACTTACCAAAAGTATATGGTGTGATACCACCAATTATTATTATATGTATATTTTTTTTCCAAAGTAATAACAGTATTCTTTGAAATACCTTGGAGTATAATGTTAATGTCAATACATATATTGGAGTATAAGTATAATGTTAATATTCAGTGTATGTTCAGGCGTATTTAGTACGTAATTTGTTTGCTCAACTCATGAATCACTGCCTCATTAAGTATATTACATTACTAACTGATCATAATTTATATATTTTGTCAGTGTAGTTTATATAAATCAGTGCAGCTCCTATATGAAGCGTTTAGGTGAGTGCGTGTTTTCATGCTCGGGTGTCTCACATTCTGCTGAGCTTTGTGTTTCACATGTGCATGTGCTGACCACACACGTCACTGTCCTGTTATATAGAGCTGAGCCCTTCTCAACATCACTTAAACAGAGACTTTCACATGTGTGATCCAGAGCAAAGAACTTCCAGTACATGTGTGAAATCGGCATGAAACAAGATTCACACACTTAAAAAGTATCTTAAAAGAGGAGGCACTGGGATAAAATTCAGTTAAATTAAGATAAACAAACTGTACGATCATGTTTAATCTTAAAACAATTCAATATTGTATGTAAATGTAGGCTACTTAAAATGTATTGCATTGAATTTATTAGATAATGTCCTTTATTGATCTCATGAGGGAAATTGTGGTAGCAGGCATTCACAGTCAACACTGTAGGTTACAGCATGCATTTTAGTTTTAGTTAGTTTTGTCCATTTTTTTTTATGAAATCAGATTATTAACTGTGTAACCGTTGAATACTTTTGTAACCTGACTTAGAAAAAAATATATGAAATAAGTTCCATATATGGATGTTACAAACTGCTGATATTGACCTGATATGGTCATTTCTTATTGCTGGGTCTTAATTTGAAAAATAATCTCTCATCTAAACGCTTATATTATTATGTTTTTTCAAAAACTGATCAAATCAATTCGAAAAACTCTGTAGTGGACTTGTGTGGTACAAGTGTACAATTTAAGCCCATGCATGCACCGTTGTTTCAAATACACTGAGCTTAATGTAAATGCTGGACAGTTTAGCCTATTAAATAAACGTTGGTTACACAGGTGTCTGTGTTACAGTGTAATTATACATTTAAGTAAGTAATAATAATTAACAACATATGTACTCATTATAGGGTTAGGGTTTGGTGGTTAAGGGTTAGTTGCATGCAATTATGCACAGTTTATTGTAATTACTATAGTACTTAACATGTAACAAGGACACTAAAATAAAGTGTTACCTAAACTTTTCAGTTTTGATTATTTTAATTAATCAGAGCACTTCTCCAACAGAAACATTAATTTAAAAAATCATTTAGCCTACACTTTTACAAAAAAAAAAAATATATATATACAACAATATATTATTTTCTTCAGTGTGTAAACCTTAAAGGGATAGTTCACCCAAAAATGAAATTCTGCCATCATTTAGCCTGCTCACATTGTTCCAAACCTGTATGAGTTTCTTTCTTCTGCTGAAGACAAAAAGAAGATCTTTTGAAGAATGTCGGTAACTAAACTGTTGATGGACCCCACTGACTTCCATATAGGAAGAAAAAACTATGGAAGTCAATGGGGTCCATCAACTGTTTGGTTACCGACATTCTTCAAAATATCTTCTTTTGTGTTCAGCAGAAGAAATGATAGGATGGTTTGTAATAAGACTAACACATAATGGTTGAATGTGATTTGGTAAGATTTTGCTAATAAAAAAGAAAACTGAGATCAAAACAGCCTGAAACCCCCAGACAGTCACAGCAGCATCCCTGAAGCCTTTGTTGTGCCTTTAACTGCTGTAAATGAAAGAAGAAGCAATCATATAGGCCTAGCTGAAACACACACAGTTATTTGATAAATGACTTCAGCTGGAGAGGTAGAGGGGAGCTGATGAGGAACTGGTTTATCCCACAGATAAGGCAAAGATCACTTCCTGTGTGTGTGGGAGAGGATGTACCATGGCAACAAAATGGAGCAAAGCTTTCATAGCTGGTACATTAGACAGTTCTCTGGTGAGCACTGGTGTAGGAAGCCGTTATTACTCTCGTGAAACACTTCCCCCTACCCAGAAACACAGACAAATAGCCATTGTCATCTTGTTGCTTGCCATGCAGGCTAAGCGTTATAATAAAATTATATATAAATATATATATATGTATATACAGTGAGGAAAATAAGTATTTGAACACCCTGCTATTTTGCAAGTTCTCCCACTTAGAAATCATGGAGGGGTCTGAAATTGTCATCGTAGGTGCATGTCCACTGTGAGAGACATAATCTAAAAAAAAAATCCAGAAATCACAATGTATGATTTTTTAACTATTTATTTGTATGATACAGCTGCAAATAAGTATTTGAACACCTGAGAAAATCAATGTTAATATTTGGTACAGTAGCCTTTGTTTGCAATTACAGAGGTCAAACGTTTCCTGTAGTTTTTCACCAGGTTTGCACACACTGCAGGAGGGATTTTGGCCCACTCCTCCACACAGATCTTCTCTAGATCAGTCAGGTTTCTGGGCTGTCGCTGAGAAACACAGAGTTTGAGCTCCCTCCAAAGATTCTCTATTGGGTTTAGGTCTGGAGACTGGCTAGGCCACGCCAGAACCTTGATATGCTTCTTACAGAGCCACTCCTTGGTTATCCTGGCTGTGTGCTTCGGGTCATTGTCACGTTGGAAGACCCAGCCTCGACCCATATTCAATGCTCTAACTGAGGTTGTTCCCCAAAATCTCGCAATACATGGCCCCGGTCATCCTCTCCTTAATACAGTGTAGTCGCCCCGTCCCATGTGCAGAAAAACACCCCCAAAGCATGATGCTACCACCCCCATGCTTCACAGTAGGGATGGTGTTCTTGGGATGGTACTCATCATTCTTCTTCCTCCAAACACATTTAGTGGAATTATGACCAAAAAGTTCTATTTTGGTCTCATCTGACCACATGACTTTCTCCCATGACTCCTCTGGATCATCCAAATGGTCATTGGCAAACTTAAGACGGGCCTTGACATGTGCTGGTTTAAGCAGGGGAACCTTCCGTGCCATACATGATTTCAAACCATGACGTCTTAGTGTATTACCAACAGTAACCTTGGAAACGGAGGTCCCAGCTCTTTTCAGGTCATTGACCAGCTCCTCCCGTGTAGTTCTGGGCTGATTTCTCACCTTTCTTAGGATCATTGAGACCCCACGAGGTGAGATCTTGCATGGAGCCCCAGTCTGAGGGAGATTGACAGTCATGTTTAGCTTCATCCATTTTCTAATGATTGCTCCAACAGTGGACCTTTTTTCACCAAGCTGCTTGGCAATTTCCCCGTAGCCCTTTCCAGCCTTGTGGAGGTGTACAATTTTGTCTCTAGTGTCTTTGGACAGCTCTTTGGTCTTGGCCATGTTAGTAGTTGGATTCTTACTGATTGTATGGGGTGGACAGGTGTCTTTATGCAGCTAACGACCTCAAACAGGTGCATCTAATTTAGGATAATAAATGGACTGGAGGTGGACATTTTAAAGGCAGACTAACAGGTCTTTGAGGGTCAGAATTCTAGCTGATAGACAGGTGTTCAAATACTTATTTGCAGCTGTATCATACTAATAAATAGTTAAAAAATCATATATTGTGATTTCTGGATTATTTTTTTTTGATTATGTCTCTCACAGTGAGAGACATAATCATAACATAAAAACTTGCAAAATAGCAGGGTGTTCAAATACTTATTTTCCTCACTGTATATATATATAACATTTAAAACAAATGAATTTTAGCTCATATATATTTTATTTTTAGTTAATTTTGTCTAGGCTAAACAGCATAGGATGTTAAAATGAGCCATCAATCGTGCATAACTTTTGAGTACTGATGCAAATTAAAGGTGCAGTTATCGATTTTTGAAAAACATTGAAAATTAATTTGACTGCAACAAACTAGCCAATCAGCAGTAGGGGGAAAATCCACTGTAGGGGTTGCACAGTCTAGTCAACTTTAATTATCTGCTATGACGCTTTAAGTTTGACATTGACTACTCACTGATCATGGCCTATAGAGGGCGCAACAGGATAAGAAATCTTTGAAGTCCACTTTAAAGTTCCGTGTCCAAACAGTTAAAATGACAAATAAATGCATATTCCGAAAGCGCACAAGATGTTTGATTATACCATCTGGATGCTCAAAATATATTGGGTGAATGCTCATTTTAAACAGCTTATTGTGCATGTAAGTTAATCTGTGTTCTGAACTAATGCGCTGCTGCATTGTAACGCACACATATACAGACAGTAGCTGGCACATCAGGCACAGATCGCGCAAACACAGAAACATTCAGCATCGCAGAATTGTAATCAACACTGTTCTGTGATTTATCAAAAAAATAGCTTAGAAACTGAACAGTTCTAGCATATATTTCTTAGTCACTAAAACCCACAGCTTCACTATAAGTAGAGAGACGCTGTCAGGTAGAATTAATTCTCATGCAATCACTCTCACTAATGCAAATGTAGCCTAATCTTTACTGTGGGACTTTATCTGTATCTGATTTGGAACGAGCAGAAATCTGTGATAAATGTAAGAACCAAAAGACAATAATAAAATAAGCCGTAGGAGCAATAGCTTTGGGCAGCGTGCAATAGCTGTGCACAAGGCAACCCGCGTTCGAGTCTCAGCTCGAGGTTCAGGCTTATTTAATGACTTTATCAGTGATTAGTCACCGTCAACTTTAATAACATAAAGAGGGAGGGGAAGTTATTTTGATGAAAGATTATGATGGCACATGAATGAAAAAAATATGTGCAGGAGTAAATCATTTATAATAAATACTGCTAAAAAAATAGTCAATTTTGATTTCATAGTGACGTCAATGAAATGTTTGAACCAGTGATTAAAACAAACTGAATTGATCTTCTCATGCAAGTTATGACACCAGCAGTGGGCACAAACCTCTACTGGCATGATCTTTAGGAAATGTAATGGGCAACTAAAAAGTGCATTAAAATCATTCCTCAACAAAGTAATACAGGCTTTATTATATGCAGCCTATGTATATTCAATATATAGCTCAAAGCTGCTGACTAACTGCAAAAAATGAGACCCACATGCATGTGCTAAAGGTCTCCACATTCCTGAGGTCCTGCCCTGGCACTGAAGGGGGTGCTGGTACTGATGCCCACTGGCAGAGAGAACTGCTCTGGCTCAAAACGAGGCAGTCAGCCCACACACACAAACACACACCCGTATTCAGATGTTAAACCGAGGATAACGTGCCTGGGTGGTGCATGCGGTTTTGTTGAATGTACTAGTTTAAGTTCACTGTCCTATGGTTGTTCCTCTTTGTGTCATGCTATTGACAGTCCAGATCATGTGAACATATGGCCACAGTAATCCCAGCGTTAATACCAGCTTTTCCAGAGCCCCCCCCCCCCCCCCTCTCGGTCTCTCTCGCTCTCGCTCACCTGGCTGCTGTCTTCCATCTGATCTGAAAGGGATAGTTCACCCAAAAATGAACATTCTGTCAAGATTTACTCACCTTATTTGTTCCATGCCCATGTGACCTTTGAATTTTCCATGAAATGCAAAAGGAGATGTTTCTGAATATTGTTCACACTTTTACATAAAATGAAAACAGAGAGTAAACAGTCAGAAGGACAAATAGAACCACACAAGTTTGTATGATTTGAATGCTATATTAAAAATCTTCCAACAATTGCTTTGTGTGAGGAAAGCCACTGTTTGAAAAGTTGTATTTTTCTTTCTCTCTACTGTGGCTGGGTAAGAATTAGAAATAAAATACATGAAAAGTTCTTAAAAATTGTAACCCTGTTGGTTTCATGTGGTTTTGACAACATTTCCATTACTTAAAATAAAAGAAACTAAAACTAACTGAAATAAAAATGAAATATTAAAGACCTTAAACTTACTATTTAATTTTCATTTAGTTACATGTGATGTACTATGACTAAAGCTGAAATTAAATTTATGAAACTATGTAGAAGACATAAAAAAAAACCATTAAAATGAAAATGGTAAAATAAAAATGACTAATAAAATTAACACTGTTTTGGACTACTTGCATGACACATTTGTTTTTGTCATTATTTTGTCACTATTTACTTTCACTGAATGCTAAAGACCGAGATTTGGTATGTGAGGCTAAGTAAATAATGCAGAATTTTCATATTTCGTTGAACTATTCCTTCAACTGAAAGTTTGCTCATCACACAAACATGTCATGGGAGAGATCGTCTTCCCATCCCGGGTCGACCCTTATCATTTCCTGTCACCTCCACCCGGTCGGTCTGCATCATCTTATTACAGTGATTACCTCCTCTCGCTGCCGTCCCATTGCTTTCATCCACATACACACACAATGAAAGTGATCATTACTCTACTATGGTGAATGGCGACTGCAGGAGGCAGGGGTGGTGTGCAAGTAAGTGAGAGGGGTTATTAGTCGTCCTAAATGAAGGAGTGAGAGGGGTAAAATAAGAAAAGGCAGGAAGGGTGGGAGTAGCAGTTAGCTCTTTTACACTGGGTCATGACAGCGAGCCTGATACTTCAGTACTGATATCATCACTGTGTGTATGTTTGTGTTTGGTGCAGAGGAGATAAGGATTCATTGGGTCTTATGAAATAGATAAGCTCCTGTTTTTTTTTGTTTTTTTTTCTATCCCAGTTTAATGTTCAAAAGCCATTTTTGGTTGACTTCCCAAAGATGTTGACTGTCTATTTGGCACTTAAAAAAAAAAAAATGCTCTGTTTGTTTAAGCTGGTTGAAATTCGGCAACTTCTGGCTGTTGAACAGAGGTGTGCTGTTACTTTTATAAGCAATCAGATTACTTGGTCCTGGTACAGTATTTGCATCCTGGTGGGTGATAAAATGGGTCCCTTAGAGTTATAGCCGTATAAACTTAAGGTGGATGTTTTACTAAAGGTTAAAATTTAACGTGTTTTGTTAATAGTCTCCACCCAAAAAACTAATTAACTAAATAAAATAATAATAATCACATACAACTTCATATATATATATATTCATTTGACTCAGTATATATTATAAAAATGTCTAAATAGTGTCAAAAAAGGCAAGAGTAAGTTTATAATACATGCATAGTACATTTACTTTCATAATTCACATTCACAATGTTAATGTTTATAATATAGTGTACTGCATATTTGTTCATATTTATCAGTTTAGAGCTGAGCAATGAACTACTTTCGTGTACGGCTCAGGTATTTCCAGTAACAGTATCCAGCGCACTTATATAGACAGTTACTCATGAGAACGTAGATTATTAAGTCTATTCAAACAACAAATCATGTTCTCTGCGTTAACATTAAATATATTTTCTTTTCCAAATGTGCATTCTGAGTAATTTCCCTACTATCCTGCGGCAGTCTAGTGCTCGTCTTCTCATTTTTGTATTCCCAGTTGCTCCAGTAGCAAAAGAAAAACTCCATGATAGCATTTCCACAACTTTCCAAAAGAAGGAAAAAATATAGCCTAGAGAAATTGATTACAGCAGTCAAAAGAGAGAATGATGTCAAGTTTGCCGTCACTCCCTCAGCCGTTGCTTTAGAAACACTTATGCTGCAGAGTTAATGATTAAAGCACAAATTAAATGAAAGCACCAAACATAATACTGACATTGGTACCTGCCTAAAGAAATTAAACGATGTTAAACATATTTAATTAATCTTAAACGGTAACACATTTACATTGCTACTTCAAATATAAAGGATTGTTCTGATATTATTCATCAGAATATCACCTCTCCTGTCCAGGAAAATTTCCGGATTTTAAAATCTTCTTGTAGACGCTCATTTTAAGTGGCTTTTTGTCAACTGGGTGGCTACAGCACATTGAAAATATGCATAAACGGAAACTAACTTTCTGTACTAAATTAGTTTCCATAAACTGATAATATCAATTGAGATTTGTTGATGTGATGGTTAAATTATG
Source organism: Scardinius erythrophthalmus (assembly GCF_964197995.2). NCBI lineage: Eukaryota > Metazoa > Chordata > Actinopteri > Cypriniformes > Leuciscidae > Scardinius > Scardinius erythrophthalmus. The sequence goes on along the minus strand of NC_138224.1, from coordinate 17,951,446 downwards.
CATATCAGGGTTTAAGATTTTGGTCATACTGCCCACACCGAAGTAGTAATTGTTTTATTTAGTTATGAGAAAAGTTATTTTGTTTGCGCATTATGGCAACATCATTCAATTGTAAGTATGCTTCCAAAAATTATTTTAGGTGTGGTGGTTGACACCTGCATATTTGAAATATACATATTTTTATGACACAATGATTAGATTGACTTGTAAATGATACTCATATGGAAACTGAAGCCTGTTTTGTGACATCTTCAACATTCTACCTTCAATTCCTGGATCATGTCTGGTTTGGATGGTGGAATGTTATCTTTGCTCTCTTTGGGAGATAACACTGGTTCAACACATTTGGCTGGCTGACTGGAATGCTGTGGTTTTCTGTTGGATCTTCTGTTGCTTTTCTTAGTAACGGTTTAAAAGACTGGTTTACACCAATTGCTTGCAATGAGAATTTTCAATGGTTTGCTTTTGTGTTGAGGATATATTTGTTGGATGTGTACAGGTCATGAGTGCCTTGAGGAGAACAGCTGTTGAGAAGACCCTCACCTGGACCACACACCCCTACCAACCCCCGGCATCACAGTATGAGTGAGTACATGCGGAAATCAGCAGACACTTGTGGCAAATAGCAGAACTCAGCAGTATGTGTGGTAAATTAATAACTTTTGGTAGTCCACTAAAACAATGAGTGTATGGTTTCCACCTTATTATTAAATGAGGAAGTAAGCTATTTTGTGTGAATTTGCGAGACTTCTGGTTCGTTAACCTCTTTAGGTAAACAAATAACAAAGTGCAGTAAACAGGAAAACTATTTGAGCTACAAACTAATGTGTTTATGAATATAATAATACATTAAAAGAATATAAGACATACTAGTTTGCAATACCAATCTGCATAACGGGCTGTTTTTGTTAGGGATGCACCGATATTAAAAAAATGATAACCGATAATGCCGATAACTGATATAGTCCCATTAGCCGATAAATCTAAATCCAAATTTTTATATACTAATTTTTGAGAGCCTGAATACAAAAACAAAAGTCTCACCATTAAAAGCCATGTCCCAATCACACAATTATAATGTTCTCATTATATTTTTATGTAGCTTATATGACAGACTTGCGCTGCACATGTTGCACTTAACTCTATTTTCCTTTTTGAAGTGATTCCAATCATATTTCAAGCAATTCAAAACAATCATGGCGAACAGTGCACATCTGAAGTGTCTCAGCTGAAGGAAATAATCCATTATTTATTGGCTTTAATATATCGGTCAAATTTTCTTATCACACCGATAATGATGATAACATTAAAAATGAACATACATCATACATTGATACTGATATGGTGGCCGATGTGTCGTGCATCCCTAGTTTTTGTATAGCTAAAATAACTGGAAGCGAACGACACCGAAAGCCAGGCACATTCAAGTTACAAATGGATGTGCCCACTCTTACAATGGATGCGCCCACTCCACGCATATAGGATGATAATATTGGCCATTTATTGGTTATTGGCTATAACACAAATCGAATTATCAGGTTATCGGAATATTGGTGCATCCTTATCAACTGTTAAAATGTCTTAAATTTTAATAGTCCACTAAATGCTCGTTCACACCAAGGACGATAACTATAACAATAAAGATATATACAGTACCAGTCAAAAGTTTGGAAACATTACTATTTTTAATGTTTTTGAAAGAAGTCTCTTATGCTCATCAAGCCTGCAGTTAAAAAAAAAAAAAAAAAAAAAAACAGTAATATTATGAAATATTATTACAATTTAAAATAATGGTTCTCTTTTTTAATATACTTTAAAATGTCATTTATTTTTGTGATGCAAAGCTGAATTTTCATCAGCAAGTACTTGGTGTCTTATGATCCTTCAGAAATCATTCTAATATGCTGATTTATGATCAATGTTGGAAACAGTTGTGCTGCTTAATATTTTTTTTTATAACCTGAGATACTTTTTTCAGGATTATTTGATGAATAAAAAGCTAAAAAGAACTGTATTTATTTAGAATAGAAATCTTTTGTAACAATATACACTAGCGTTCAAAAGTTTGGGAACAATAACTTTTTTTTTTAAGAAATTAGTACTTTAATTCAACAAGGATGCGTTAAATTGATAAAAGGTGATGGTAACGATTTATATTGTTAGAAATGTTTTTATTTTGAATAAATGCTGTTTTTATGAATAAATGCTGTTAACGTTTTACTCATCAATGAATCCTGAAAAAAGTATTCCAAAAAAATATATTAAACAGCACAACTGTTTCCATCATTGATAATAACTGAGTATCAAATCATCATATTAGAATGATTTCTGAAGGATCATAAGACACCAAAGACTGGAGTACTTGCTGATGAAAATTCAGCTTTGCATCACAAAAATAAATTACATTTTAAAATATATTAAAAAAGAGAACCATTATTTTAAATTGTAATAATATTTCATAATATTACTGTTGTTGTTTTTTTGTTTGTTTTTTAACTGCAGGCTTGATGAGCATAAGAGACTTCTTTCAAAAACATTAAAAATAGTAATGTTTCCAAACTTTTGACTGGTACTGTATGTAAATCAATAAAGATATAAAATGTAAAAGAATAGTTCACACCACAACTATAATGATAACGGCATAGAGAAACCATATAATTGGAATTACAATTTCTTTCAGCTAATGAACGATAAAAACTTTTTCAGCCAATCAGAATCCATCCGACTTTACAAAGCTCGAGCATTTAAAGCGGCCGATATTATAAACTGAATGCATGCATAATAAACAGAACGATATTGTGCATTGGTATGGACACAAACAGTTATCGTTATAGTTATTTCATAGTTCTTGGGGTGAACAGGCCCTTAAAACAGTGAGACAATAAAAAGAGCAAAGAGTAGTTTTACTCTTCTTCTTTGCTCATAGTTTATGAGATATTTTAACACTAAATTGGAATATAAATGCAAAATATTTGTTTATAATTTGAAGATGAAAACTGGACAACACTTGCTGAATTAAAATTGCCATAGTGAGCTTATGTTACACAAATTTCTTTTTTTTAAATAGCCAATATACAGTATGCTAGTGTGTCATTCCGAACACAGGCTGAGATCAGAGATAACAGCAGAGGTGGCCGGGTGTGTCACTGTGTGAGTAAATGTGATAAGACTTTGTAACGTGACCACTTTATTTGTAGATGCATTGTTAAAATCAGCTTGAGCTTTCTAAAATCTCGTTAAAGGACGTCCCTGATTCGCATTAGATCAACTCAGATCCATTGGTAAGTTCCTGTAAGAACAGGATTTTATGGGAGTTTGACGTGCAATCTCACAGATGGCGTGTTTTAGGACTGGAGTGTATTTAAGTGTGTGCAGTTGCTGTGGCGAATATGCCGCCATGTCGGGGGATGGCTGAGTTGAGACATTTAACTGGATTACACAGTGTGACCCCTGTGGAGTCCACACCAAACCAGTCAACAACAGTAATAGTGCTACATACTCTCTAGCCAACTAGAATTTCCTTTTTCTCAGTACAGTGAATGATAGTGATCTGACGTGTCATTGACCCTTACTTGATTGAACTTTGACAGCATGTTACTATAGGCAAATACTTAAGGCCCATTCACACCAAGAACAATAACTATAAAGATAACTATATAGAGTCCACACCAATGTACAATATTGTTCTGTTTTTTATAGGTGCACGCTGCAGTTTTGACATCTCCTCGATCTCTTTAAAGCAGGATGGATTTTTATTGGTTGTCAATGTTTTTATCATTCATTAGCCTGAAAAAAAATTGTTTTAAAAGTGATTGTCCCAACGATATTGTTCCTCTGTGCCGTTACCGTTATAGTTGTGGTTTGGACTTTGCTAATCTTTTCAATTTAGAATGATTTTTAAAACCATATTTTTATTGTAATCGTCTTGGGCTTGAACTGAAATGGTACATTTTGAGTACTTTTCTTGCATTTTGAGTGTTTAAAGGGATGTTTCAACCAAAAATGAAAATTCTGTCATCAATTTCTCAGCCTCAAGTCATTCCAAACTCATAAGACCTTTTGACAATATTTGAATGAAACCTGATAGATTTCAGTCCCTGTCCTTTATTTTGACATTCCACCAAAACGTTGATGCTTCGAAAAGTTGGTAAAGACTTTGTAAGAATAATCCATATGAATTGAGTGGTTTAAGTTTAGTAATGCAAAAGGAAAACTTTAGGTTAATGGCATACAGTTTTGAAACGACATGAGGGCGAGTAAAAAATTACACAGTTTTCGTTTTCGGATTTACTGTTCTTTGAAAGTGATTCTCTACAAACTTTTTACCAAACGCCCTACAAGTTCTGGGAATCGAACCATTAAGGTTTATTTGTGTTTCTTTAAAGTCTGAAGCTAGATCCACACCCCATCCTTCTACATCTCTCAACATTTTTCTTCTGTTGTTATCTGAGACCTCACAGTCTCGATTCTTTCATCTTCAACATCAATCAGGACAGAAATAGAGAAATTGCACAAAGACCAAAAGCGGTGACAGTAAAATGCACCTGAAATAGCCAGACAAGCACACAGGAGGTGTGTGTGTGTGTGTTTGTGTGTGTGACTCTTGAGGATGTGGTGTAGACAATATAACCCAGGGAGCACACATTACAGCCTGTTTATTAGCTTCCCTGTTTCTTCTGATCTAATTTTCAGCCACTGTTTTTGTGTAGAGTATTGGCAGTACAGGCTAGTTTTTGGCCTTGCTTGTGAGTTTTGATACTACGGGAGAGAGTGTGTGTTTGAGTCTGTTTGTGTGTGTCTGTTGAGTTAATTACCCTCATTACCCCCTGTGACTGGCAGCACTAATGAGAGAAATGACTCATCCAGGATGAACTGAAATAAGCACCTGAAATGAGATGAAGGGGGATTTTAAAAAAAAAAAAAGAGAAAGATGCCGTTTAATTTCCCATCAGCGTGTCATGTTTCTTAATCTATAAAAGATTTGGTCACAATTTATGATTGATTCAAGTGATAATGTACTGACACAGGGCGGCTTTTCCAGCTGCTTTTATAGATCATGCTTGTAGAATGCTAAGAAAAAATGGAGCATGTTATATTATAAATTCGAATTATAAATTCAGAATATTCTTATGATAATTGTGTTGTTGGTTTTAAACATCCTTCTAATTAGCCAGTGTTCATCATCAGATTAACATTTAATTATGAATAATTGACAAGAACATAATGCTGTTTTCCTACTTGTTGACATTTTTAGAAAAGCTACAAAATAAGTTGTTGCTTACTGGTCCATACTGAAAGAGCTCCAAATATCTCTGATATGACTCGGTTCCCTTCTTCAACGTAAGTCTGTGGGATTTTTGCCAGTTTTATTGTATGCCCGGCAAAAAAAAAAAAAATGTGCTTAGAAAAGTAAAAAAACATGCCTCTTTTAAATAAATAGACACATTATTGTTGTATCATGCAGGTTTGTAGCTCAGAATGTGCAGGATTAGTTATTTAATAAAATGTTATACTTTAATACAATTTTAGATTTTATACAAGGTTTGGGGTTTGTTCATAGCTGTTAATAATAATAATGGCATATATTTATTTAATTATTGCAAATAAATCAATCAATTAATTAATTAATTGTAGCTACTAGGCAAACATTAAAAAGATGACATTAAAAAAGAAAAAGGGCTATAGAGCTGTCATGTGACTTTTACCCAGATACCCGTGTTGAGCTTGTGGGTGTGTTTGCACAGCTAACTATGATCACAGGAAGGAAGTCACTCAGGAATGTGATTACATTTCATGGTAAACAGTGGAACATGAGAAAATGGATCCTGTGCCCTTTTGCTGTGTACACACACAGAGAGAGAGAGAGAGAGAGGCTGCCCGGATTTGTGATCTAACCTTGACAAGTGGTCAAGATAGAATGAGACCGTCTGATGCAAAGGATCTTCTGGAGATTTGCTCCTTATGAAGAACGATTTTAATCGACCACTTATGATATTATGATGTCATTCACTTACTGGAACAGAGCTACAGACTTATTCCTGAAGCTGCTCTTTCTCTGCAAAAACAACCTTGTCTGTGCTTTAATTACCATTTTAAATATTTTTATATTTAAATTATGCATCAGTTATGTAAGTTAATATAAATGATATAAGTTAAATTATGTTTTATTAACAAAGTTTCGGGAGGAAATCATTGAAATTATCTATCCATTCAGCACAAGAGGAGGCCTATATATACATAGCTGACTCACCTATGTTCCTCTACAGTTTTCTGCATCCCTCCGCCACCCCAACTCCTCACTATCGGCTGGTTCCTATCCCAGCCAAGGATACGGGGACTACTCTGGGTTTGGACCAAATTCAGAGCTTAGAAATTTGGAAGTTTTCTTACTTCGCTGCACATGTTTGGTTCAAGGGTGTGTGTGTGACGGTGATGCATGCACACACAAACTCATAGGTGCATGATCGTGACTTGTAAAAAGTCATTTGTAAATTCCGCTTGACATGTAGTCACTTCCCCAGATGCATAGAATATAATTTGCACTTCCCTATTCAGGGATTCTCAAACCTGTCCTGGGGACCACAACAACACTGCACATTTTGGATGTCATTTGAATTTTTTTAAAAAGATTTTTATTTTATCTAAATTGACAGCCATTTAGGCTGATTCATAAGTAAAATGTGGTCTTTTACCAGTCTACAGGCAAACAAACGCGTGTTTACAATGTAATGGGAAATTGAGCACTTTTGAGGAAGAGCTAATCAATGTGAGGAACATGGTTTCTTTCAAGTATTGAAAAGATTATAGAGTTTTGTTTGACGTACTTGGCAAGTAAACTAGACATACAAGCAGAACTGTGTTTTCAGCTTTTTGAAGTGATGTCTGTGAAATATTTTATTACTTTAGAATGGATAGACATTCTGATCACAATCTACACACATATTCCACTCATCTGCAGACACTCCTAAGCCTTAGGGTTTTATTTTATTTATTTACATTATTGATTTGAGATAAACCCTCCTCTAAAGTGTAGTTGGTCACTTTACATGCAAGTCAGATGGTCTCTTCGTATCTAAGTGGGTTATTCATGACTAGTATAAGTTGCAATGAGGATCAAACTCAATACTAATAGTCATAGTCTCCCCCATCTGAGAAATGTGATAACAGTACAATAAATTGTTTTTGCACATATACCAATTTTATCTTTAACCTCCTATAACCCAGCAATTACAGCACAACTATCAACAAACAATAAATAAATGCATCAGTAAAATAGAATAAACAAAATTAAATAACCATTACATTGCATGTGAAACATAACAACATGGATGAGAGAGTGGCAAACAGGATGTGACAGACTGATTTTTTCCGAATCCACTATCCCCCACTCTCTCACTGCTGTTTGTCCGTCAGTAGAGAGTGAATAAAAGAGGGGAAATTCATGCTGGGCATTTTGAGAGGTGCATTATGATCTGTCTTCATCACACACACTGATCACAGTGCGGTGCAGTGGGATGTTACCGTGCCTCTGCATATCTAAATCAAATGAATCCACGCTTCAGCATGCATTATTAAAGCTCAGCTGAGCCATGCGCTTGCACTCCATTCAGCTTCTACAATTCCAGTACTGTTATCACATTAACTTAACAGTCCATCATGCCTGTTACTTCTGTCACACTGAGGGTCTGGACCGCAAGCCTTGCTGTAGAAATGCTGATTTCAAAGCAGATCTGCTTTGTCCAGACTGATCCGTGTAACAGACCCCCACAATTAAGACCCAATCCTGGTTTTGAATCTTCCGAACCTGTGATGTTGGTGGGCAGAACCAAGCTCCCAAGAGAGTGGAAACTCTATCCAGTTCTGAGCGAGTACCATCCCCAGGCAAGCACCGGCTTTAAGACTTTAAGACCCATTTAAAGACCAATGCTCGACCTCTCAAGGGCCAGATATAGACCAATACCAGACCATGTAAGAGCCAGACCAATAACAGACCCCCTAAGACTCAGACTAATACTTGATTCCTCTAGGTTCAGATCTTGAGAATTTGCCGGCCCCCTAAGGACCAGACCAATCGTAGCCCCCTTTAGACCCATACTAAAATGGATCCCATAAGATCGAGACCAATCCCAGACCCCCTAAGACCCATACCCAAACCAACACCAGAGCCCCTAAGACCCATACCCAAACCAACACCAGACCCCCTAAGACCCATACCCAAACCAACACCAGAGCCCCTAAGACCCATACCCAAACCAGCACCAGACCCCCTAAGACCCATACCCAAATCAACACCAGAGCCCCTAAGACCCATACCCAAACCAACACCAAAGCTCCTAAGACCCACACCCAAACCAACACCAGAGCCCCTAAGACCCATATCCAAACCAACACCAGACCCCCTAAGACCCATACCCAAATCAACACCAAAGCCCCTAAGACCCATACCCAAACCAACACCAGACCCCCTAAGACCCATACCCAAACCAACACCAGAGCCCCTAAGACCCATACCCAAACCAACACCAGACCCCCTAAGACCCATACCCAAACCAACACCAGACCCCCTAAGACCCATACCCAAACCAACACCAAAGCCCCTAAGACCCATACCCAAACCAGCACCAGACCCCCTAAGACCCATACCCAAATCAACACCAAAGCCCCTAAGACCCATACCCAAACCAGCACCAGACCCCCTAAGACCCATACCCAAACCAACACCAGAGCCCCTAAGACCCATACCCAAACCAACACCAGACCCCCTAAGACCCATACCCAAACCAACACCAGACCCCCTAAGACCCATACCCAAACCAACACCAGACCCCCTAAGACCCATACCCAAACCAACACCAAAGCCCCTAAGACCCATACCCAAACCAACACCAAAGCCCCTAAGACCCATACCCAAACCAACACCAGACCCCCTAAGACCCATACCCAAACCAACACCAAAGCCCCTAAGACCCATATCCAAACCAACACCAAAGCCCCTAAGACCCATACCCAAACCAACACCAAAGCCCCTAAGACCCATACCCAAACCAACACCAGACCCCCTAAGACCCATACCCAAACCAACACCAAATCCCCTAAGACCCATACCCAAACCAACACCAGACCCCCTAAGACCCATACCCAAACCAACACCAGACCCCCTAAGACCCATACCCAAACCAACACCAAAGCCCCTAAGACCCATACCCAAACCAACACCAAAGCCCCTAAGACCCATACCCAAACCAACACCAGACCCCCTAAGTCTCTAGACCCCCCTACATCCATAAAATGCAGATACCCTTAGATCCAGACCCAGATATAGACCAATTCCAGACCCCCTAACAACCAGGGCCCGTATTCATAAAGATTCTAAGAATCCTCTCAGAAAACTCTTAATTTAGCTTAAAAACTTTTACGTAGGAGTCTTAGCTTAAGAGCAATTCGGGACTGATCTGAGAGCAAATCTGAGTAAGGAAAAGACAAAAACTTTTATCTTAGTAAGAAGGCGGGGTTGACCCCGTTGCTATGTATGACACAATCTTTTGAAGACTGTGATTGGTTGGTTGTCCAAGAAGGGGAAAAAAGTGATTTTAAGTATAGGGTCTATTCTAAGCCTTCACTTTGAAATTACATGCGTAATTTTTCCTATTTGACCGTTCTCACACACACACATTATATATATAAATCCTTATTTTATTAACCATGCTGTTGATTTCCTATAAGGTATTTGCTTGGCTTAGAATGATAAAAATTGTTCCACTCTTTCCAATTACACTGATTGTTGGCATGTCTATTTAAATGGTGGTTTGAATGTTGGTTTTAATGTATCAAACATGGAATTTTCCCAGTTGCCAAATATCGTAATGTAGTGATTACTTTCATTTCGGGACTATGGCATTTCTGCGCTGTGTTGGAGATATTAGCGTGTCTCTAAAAACATCTGTCACAAACATGATCCCTGCATGATCTAATCTAAAGCGTCTTATTAACTCACTGTCATCCATTGTCTGCAACACATTTCTTCTCCTTCTTCGTCTTTCTGCCATTTTCTCCTCTGCTAAAGAAACTCTTAAGCCTCTTAAAAGTCCTTGTCCGTGCTCCTAACAATTTTGACCTTAAGACCTCTTTTAAGGGTTAAGATGCTTTCTGAATGACTTTTTTCTTTACTAGGATTTTTTCTTTAAATTTAAGAGTAAACGCCCACATTTCTAAGAATTTTCTTAGAATTTTGTTACTAGGAGCTACTCTTTGCATTAAGATTCTTTATGAATACGGGCCCAGGTTTATGCGATATTAATAAGATTCGAGACCAAAACCCCAAGATCAAAACTCTTCCAATAAATAGAAGGTTGTCAGCTGCTATTGAATAACATGAATCTCAGCTTCAAACTCTGATGGAAAATGGTTGGCAAGCTAAAAGTGGGTTAGTGGAATCCTACAGTTTCTGTCTTTTCTTTTCTTTGTGTTGTCTCTCTCTCTCTTTGAATCTGTTTCACTGAAAGTTCTGTATTCTTAAGTTAGAAAGTCTGGAAGTCAAAGCCATCAATTTCCCATGCCACAGTGACAGAGACACATTGATTTGTATGTGCTGTCTGATCAGCATAACTTTGGTATAATTGAAGCTCTGTGTTGGGGAGGAAAATCTTCTTTTAAACCACACAAAATTATCAGGAATATCAAGGTGTCTGTCTGTCTATCTGTATATCTTCACCCCTGAGCAGACCCTGAATAAGATTAACTTACTCTGTTCCATTTAGGGTTCTGTTGCTGCAAAGGTTACAGTAATTCAAAAGAACATTCCAGGAATGAAAGTATTATTTACAGATTGCAGTAATGCTGAAGTAGCACTGCAGTTTGGTTAGCACAGGTTTGTGCAGTACTTCAGCTACAGTCCCATGATAGCTGTGGTTAAATAGTCACACGGTTCTCATGGTTTAAACATGGTTCACTAGTGTCTTTTTGGGGTGAGCAGTGGTGATGTAACAGTGATGTAATGTTGTCAGGCTGTTTTGTGTTTTTGACGCTTTCAGCACATTTCAGGAAAGTAGGTTGGTAATTAGATCCAAATGAGGCCATTATGTAGAGATTGATTACAGCGGAGGTAACATGTGCTGCTAGATGTCTGCACAAGACACATACACACTGCTGCAGCCAGCCATGATAGCACTGTCCTTGAGCGAGATCAGGCACTGGGAAAGGTAAAGGTAGATGAATAGCATGCTTGGAGCGGTGTGTGTGTGTAATCATTTTTATGCATGCATGGGGTTGGGTATGAGTGATTTAACTCTGGGGTTTGGCATATGATTAGTGTTTTGCAGGTTTGCTGTGAGAGCATGTGTTGTGTGAAAAAAAAACAAAAAAAAAACAGCAAAAAAATACTTCTCTCGACTTCAAATCTCTCTCAAATGTATGTTTTATTTCACTTACTGGTTGTTGTGTGTGGTACAGGAATGACTCTTGTGAGAACTATTAAAAAGTGGTAAGAATTGCCACATTTATGATCACAATTAAGCCTGTTGCAATTATGTGATCGCAATAATTGAGCACTTCAAATTCCAATAAAATAGTGATATCCAAATAAGAAATTATTTTTATTTATTTTTATCATATAACAATTTTTATAAGTCTCTCTTGGGCCTTCTCAGATTGTGCTCTGAAGACACATATTTGTGCATTATGAATGCAGCACACTATATCTGTTTGTCATTATCTCTGTCTGGTTGTCTATCTATCTATCTATCTATCTATCTATCTATCTATCTATCTATCTATCTATCTATCTATCTATCTATCTATCTATCTATCTATCTATCTATCTATCTATCTATCTATCTATCTATCTATCTATCTATCTATCTATCTATCTAACAATATCTGTCTGTCTCTGTGTCTATCCAATGTCTGTCTTTCTGTCGGTCGAAAGATTTTCATGACGTCTTTAGTTCTATTAATGTTTCTGAAATGTCTCCATTCCTCTACAAATATATACAACTGGCTTCTCTCTCATTGTTTCTTCAAAATTGCAAAAAAATATTCGTTAACGGGAGTAAGGCATCAGAATCATTTTCTTATTACTCCAATATCTACCATCTGTCCTAGATTGAAGGATTCCACCTTTACAATCCCAAGTGTATGATATTCTGGATATCTGGATATGATATAAGACCAGCATTTACATATTCACATTTAATCCTGGAACAGGAGGAATAGAGGAGAGAAAGAGGGAGAGAGAGAGTTGAGGGGAGGGGCTGTTGTAACAGATGCTCTCTAATTTAAAGCTGGAACGTGTGTGTCAGTGGCGAGCTGGGCTGTGAAGAATAAACGAGAGAGAGAGAGAGAGAGAGAGAGAGAGAGAGAGAGAGAGAGAGAGAGAGAGGAGAATAGAGTAGAGCTGTGTTATACAGCTTGCCCTGGCTGTATTGATTTGGATGCCAGAGACCGCGATAGAGAGAGAAGTGGAGTCACTTTTTCAGATGGTCTCTCTCACCTGACACACACACACACACATTCGGAGGGAACAGGAGAGGGAACTGGACAGTGTCTATCTGTGAAAAAACAAGAGAAGAACTGCAGAAGCCAACTCTGATTGGAAGAAGAGTGTTTGTGAGAGACAGAGGCAAGCAGCGAGAAATGATGTGAGCGATGAAGAGGAAGACAGACACGGACCCTCATGTTTCGACTGGCGGGACCTGGAGTGTGGAAAGCAAATTCTGCAGGATGCATTGCTGTTTTTAACTCTCAATACTGCTCCTGAACGGATTTGATGTGGTTTATGAAGTACAGAAGAAGACAGAAACTGTGTTTTGGATGCTGAACTATGAATTAGTGATGTGTTTTAATTGGTCTTGCGGACCAAAGCTGCCTTTGCATTCAAGAAACTTGAAATTAATACAAAGACAAGAGACTGAGGGGAGGAGGCGATCAGTGATGAAATGAATGGAAGAATTCGCTACACTCAGTTTGGTGGCTGCAGAAATGGAAATCCCACATTTTATTTAGAGAAACCAATCATCTTTTGATTGCTATTTTCAGTCATTTTTGTATGTGGGTGGCGAGAATGAAGCTCGTTGTGCTTTGCCCTGCACTGGCCCCGCCCCCAACCACACCTGTCCGTGCCTTGACCCCGCCCACTTCTGATCATGCAAGTGTTGCAGATTGTTAAGGAGCTGGTGTCGCCCTCCCGCCGCCGCGCCAGTGGTCGTTTTGCAGGTGTGTATGCGAAACTGAGCTGTGTGCGTGTGTGTGCGCTTTGTTTTTCCCGATGGGGACTTCAACCAGAATGCACACTGACTCATGGGGACTCGTGTCACCGTGGGGACCTAAATTGTGGTCCCCATGAGGAAACAAGCTCATAAATCATACAGAATGAGTTTTTTTGAAAATGTAAAAATGCAGACAGTTTTCTGTGATGGGTAGGTTTAGGCACAGGCTTAGTGGAAGGGGATAGAATATACAGTTTAGTATAAAAACCATTACGTCTACCTGGAGTCCCCATAAAGATGACAGTGTGTGTGTGTTTGGGGTAACTGTGTCTCTTGTGGTTTTGAAAAGCTTGGTTTGGTTTATAGCTTGTTGCTGATGCAGTTATTTTAGTGATTTTGTACTAGTTAATAGCCGGTGAGTGCAGAGATATCATAACTTATGTATGTGAAGGTTGTGTTTGTTCGATACATCACTAAGGCTGATATATCAGCTGATATTATTCCATATACGTTTTTCTGTTTGGCTGATTAATGTATGAAGTGGGATATATATATATATATATATATATATATATATATATATATATATATATATATATATATATATATATATATATATATATATATATATATATATATATATATATATATATATATATAGATTTCAGCCAACAGGAACAGATCTAAATTTAGGTCATCATTCGTTGAAAATCTTCCCCGCCATAGCTTTCAAAAGAACATTGTGAACATTATTCAAAATGTCTCGGTCGAACGGTCAAATAGGTTTGGAACGACACAATGTACATAATGACAGAATGCTCATTTTTGTGTGAATCCCTGTAAGACATGGAGTGCACCTTTTAAACCATGTTTCTATCTGTGCACGTTTATTTGTGTGTGCAATTGCTTCACAAAGAAGCCTCCACCCTTGACCTTGAAAGCCTGTTTTGCACGGTTCTGTCTTCAATTTCAAATTGATGGGGAAATTTGTTGATCATTCTAACCCTGAATTGAGCAATCCAGGCAAGTCCCCTGCTAGCTATGCCCATTGTAGCTTATGGTTACATACATGTTTACCTCAGGGGCTTTTATTAAGGAAGTATGATGTGACATCTCTAAGTTAGTTTGTAATCAGCAATACTCAATTTCTGCTTGTTTGTGTCTTATTCAAAAGCTATTTTGACATTTCATATTGTTGTTAACTTCCTCCTCCAGCTTCTCCATTTATCAGCCTTTCTTTGTGTTAGTTCTGTATGTGTGCGTATAAAACGGGCACCTTTTGTGTAGACCATTGGATTCACTCTGGGAATTCCTGGTTGATAATGTTGATTTATGTTGTTGCATTTCCAAACTTATTTCCTGTCATTTTCCCAGTTGCTTCCTGACAGAAAGTCTCATCTTAATAGTTTGCAAGATGAGAATCAGTGCATCCCAAATCATAATATATTGAAAATAGTATATATACATCAATTGTATACTATTAATTGTATTCAAAGCATGTGTTCATGCATGCTTTTTCAGCTTTAATTACCCACAATCCCCTACATGATGGAAAAGGAGGAGTTTGTAATGGTTCTCTTTTGATTTTTTGATTATTTTTTTTTTTTTAGATTTTAGAATCAAGAATGAATTTTAGCGTTGCTTATTGTTAGTGTGTAAACAGTGATATCATGGAATAGATTAAATGCATATTGGCTAGCTGTTTGACTAGCTTGTTCTTAAGTGAAAGAGGCTGATTCTGTTGTTTGATTGGTTGACAGAGTCAAGTGGTTAGTCTCAGGTCAGTGGTGTAACACAAGGATACGCAGGGGTAAATAATTTATCCTCTGCTTCTCTCATATTCTATTTCTGGTTCTATTTTTCTTCCTCTCTCTCCTTTATCTGTTCTGCCTTTTTTTTTCTTTTCCTCCCACACTGCATTTTTACTACAAGGAAAACTCAATCAGTTTTTTTTTTTAAATATGTTAATTAGACAAAAGCTAAAATATGTTGTCATCTCAGAGGAAAACTGTTCAAAGGAAACGTTAATGAGGTTTTGAGATATAGTTTATTCATGTAAAAAAGTTTTTGTCTCAGACGTTTCTCCTACAGTTGCTTTGGAGGACTAAAAATAGACAAATGAGTCAATCGTTAGTAGAGCCATAAAAATAATGTGAATAGCGTATGTAAGGTAATTTGGTATTGGGAGATTTTGAGAAATATTTGAGTTCATATTGACATCTAATTACAAACTTTGAAAGGTTTAAAGTTTTATTTTAAAATATTAAATTATGATGTAATGTCTGTTTCATTCATACTCGTAGCCAGAGGGGGCACTCGCGCAGAAAGTCCACAAGTGAGACTTATAGAGGTCATAAAACTTAGGCAGCAGCCATTTGCACTAAGTGCAAATAACAATAGATGCTATTTATTAAAATTATTAAATGGATGCCTACTTATTGGGACTATAAAGCCCTCCCAACACCAACTCCTAACCCTAACTAATAAACACTTTATTATTAAAAGCGTGTTAAACCGTTTATTTCCACTTTTCTAATATTATTCATTATTATTGAAATAAATGCCTTTCCGATCTGATATGTGATAGGAAAAGGAAAGACGGATTTGAACTCGGGTCGATTTGTGTCAAAATCTCCGCGCACCTCACCCCTACACTATTACTACTGTCTTCCGTAATTTTGTCTTGCCCAACCAGAAGTCAGTGGGTGAAGTTAGTGTAAATAGCTTCTGCCAACAAGGTGGGCTATTTGCATTTAGTGTAAATAGACAACCATTAAAACTTATGACGTTCCAGGAAATCCCTTACAAAGGCATCCAGATACCGCTGCAACAGACTCAAATTCACATAGAA
The DNA here is from genome assembly GCF_964197995.2 of Scardinius erythrophthalmus. Classification (NCBI taxonomy): domain Eukaryota; kingdom Metazoa; phylum Chordata; class Actinopteri; order Cypriniformes; family Leuciscidae; genus Scardinius; species Scardinius erythrophthalmus. Next base: position 17,935,393 of record NC_138224.1, on the reverse strand, counting down.
ACGTTTGAACTGATGAAACATGAAGACAATAAACATACCATTGCGACAATATATAATTTATCTGTCTTCTTCTAGACATCTCAAGTATTTTCATAAGAATAAAGTATATTATGCAATGCTAATCGGCTTAGCTTTTTTCACTGTATTCAATATTATAAAATAAAATCATTCTGTGACATGAAGTCACGTCAGTAGGAAGTTACTTCAACCACTCAACTCTGACATTATAAAGTGAGTTTGGAGTAAAAACTTAAATATTCTCTTTTGTTGGACAACAGGTTTGTAAACGCTTCTCATTACAAGTTTGGGAAGTTGATTGGTACGTGTTGCTTTTTCAAATGCACATTATAAGGGCCTCAAACTCACAGCGCTTGTAAATATGGAGCAGCATTTACTGCGAACCGATCGATATGCTCTGATCGCAGTGCCGCGCTTGAACATGAAGCATGCTGCGCATGTGCTTATTTAATTAAAACTTTTAATTTCGGTTAATCGTGCAGCCCTAACCTCACTTCACACAAACAAGCGGCTCTGTCTCACACACTCTATATGTCACACTGTACAGCCCTGTTTTGATATCTTGGCAAATATGAGCACATTTTGAGACATTGTTGAGATCTCTGATGAAACTATCAGTGACACATGTTGAGATTTACTTAAGTAAGTTTACATTTGTTCGACACACTTCATATAAGATACAACTGATTTATGTAAGAGGTCTCTCTCTGTGTGTGTGTGTGCGTGCGTGTGTGTGCGTGAATAGGAGCTCTTGTTAGTCAGTCAGTCTGGTATGTAGTGTGTGGGTCTGAAGTGTGACGTGTCTCTGAAGTAAACAAACAGCCGTATTGTCAGAGCATGTCTCGTTGCCTCCTTTCCTCCTTGCTGTCATCTTTCTCCACCATTCCTTTCATTTCTCCATTTCTTTCTCTTTTCCCCTCATTCTCTGTCTTCCCTTCGCGTCTCATTTCACTCAGAGTGATGAGAAACTGGACTTTTTTAGTTTAGATGCTGAAAGTTGACTTTAACATGGCGAGTTAAGAAAACTGATACGTGTGTGAGTATTTGTGTGTGTGGGTGTGTTTGTCACACTCATGCATACCAAAAATCTGAATGGCAATACAGACCATGGAGAGATTGAGCCAGGTAAGATCCGATGACCTCATTCATCGCTCTTCTTTAAAACAACAGATCTATGATATCGTTACATTATCATTTTGAATAAAGGTGGACCGGCTGTTGGTTAGACGATACAGAAATAAAACAATAATTACAAATTGGTTTTACAAATTGGTTGTTGGACACTTAAAAATAATATGAACTGAATCTCTAGTTTGTATTTTCTACACAAAGCTGTACTTTTATCTATGTATTAAATGAAAGTGAAAGATGCAGACTCTACGTCATGTGGCGGGTTCTGGTTTGTTCTCAAACAATCTTTATTCCTCAACATCTACATTTGAAGGAAACATGTCACTGTAGAAGCATTGCAGCAATAACCACATGAGATTGATCTGTCAAACGTTCGATTTGTTTTTCGACCGTGTGCGGTGCGCCCTTGGTCTCTGCTCCATCTTGTCTTTCATTACGGATAAAATAAGGACGAAATGATGTATGAGTCAAGGGGAGAGAACAACAGGTGGGAAATGAGCGTGTCACCAATCAGGCCTGACATTACAGTCACACACTTGCACTCTGATGAGAGAGAGAGAGAAAGAGAGAGAGAGAGAAGATGGAGGCAGAAAGCGCAATGAGTCTCTGCATGCTAATCTCTTCAGCACAGTCTCATTGTGTGTATGTTGCACAAATGAATGTTTTTGGCATAAATAATGCATGTAACTCCCTGTTAAGCATTTGTTTTGTCATGGTTTAGAAAAGAAAATACTATTGCCATTTATTTTGTATACCATTTACTAACAGCTAGTGTGAACTAAATCAAATGTAGTAAGTTTGGCTTCTTTGGTTGCTTTTTCTTTGTTTTTACTAACCAAGGGGACAAGTGGAAATCATTTTAAATAGCGTTGCTTTTTGAGCTTTGATTTTAACAGTGCATCTTTTTCCACCGTGGGCTGAACTTGACGCTGTGATTTGAATGATGGCTTGGTGTTTGTGGCTAAAAGTCGCCCATGTACGAGTGAGCTGTAATGACAGACACTATTACAGGGTTGTGTGCATGTGTGTGTCTGAGAAGTCATAAAGATCCAGACCATTCATTGACATCACATGTCTGAAAATACCACAACCACTCTGAGGAAGATCTGGGTATTTTCACCATAAAGAGATGTGGAGAGATTGAGAAAGGCAGAAGGACATTCTACAGGAAGTGTGGGAGAAAATAGAAATCAATAAATTCCTTAAGTGTTGATAAAAATAGCTGGGGAATGTCTGCCTGACTAACGTCCCTTTAGAACTGTATGATCTTTGTTAAATGGTGTCAGACAGTGTCAGCATTAGTGTGTGTGTGACAAAGAGCTGGACAGCTCTTGAATCTGAGTGGAATCGTCTGTGAAGGCAAAGATGCCAGAGTGAAAAAACGAACAGAACATGCGTTACTCTTAGTGCTTTGGCACACAAGAGAGACTAGTGTGTGTGTGTGTGTGTGTGTACTTGTACAACTATCTTTGTGAGGACCCGTTTGAGTTTTAGACCATTGGAGTGAGGACAAAGAGAGTAAAGTGAGGACATTTTGGCCGGTCCTCAGTGTCTGAGAGCCTTTAAATGCCTGTTTGAGGGTCAAGAATTGGTTTTAGGGATAAGGTTATAATGAGGTTAAGGGTCGGTTTAGGGTCAGGGGTCGGGTTAGGCACTTAGTTGTGATGGGTAAGGTTAGGGTAAGCGGCTAGAGATTGCATTGTGTCAATGAATGTCCTCATAAAGACAGATGTACAAGAATGTGTGTGTGTGTGGTTTACTCAGCCTAAACCTTAGGCTGGTTTACTTTTTTGTGTGTAGGTAATTTTAACATTGGGCTAATGTTTTTGTACATTTGGAGTGCTGTCAATACAGAGAACAACGACAAAAATCGGTGTTGCCTACACCGTGTTATCCTCTTTTTAAAATTTGCACCCTGTTGACTTCAATGGGGCAAGTTTTAAACCTGCTTTTAGCCTCTTAACATCCTTGATGTGTCATTACAAGTGCACAGCTAATGTGAGTGATTCCTTCAGAGTGAACACGAGTGAATCTGACGGCAGTAGATGTGAAAGATATGAATAAAAATGATGTTATTTCAGCCAGCGCACATGCCTGTATTTACATCCTGTTTTCGGTCGAAGTCCATAGTAATCGATTGTCGAGTTCACACGCATAGGTTTAGTTACCTATCATCACGCGCGTGAACTCGACAATCGATTACTATGGAGTTCTCCTTTAAAGATTCTTCATGGAACTATCAATGCCAGTAAAGAATAGGGTTGGGCATCGAGAACCGGTTCCAAAATAACGATTCCATCGGAATCCTGAAAAAAAGCCTGGGTCAGCACAGTGCAATACATGTGACTTATTTCTTGCATGGGAGGAATGGATGCACTACAAATATGACTAAACACCGACGCCTGCATCATGGTGTACAGAATTAACAAGGAGTGCGCTAGTTCGACGTGCTGCGCGGTCCACTGTCTCGTCCTCCTCAGGCAACCCTGCGCGACCAACATTAGTAACGCCAGGAGTGCAAAATAATAATTATAAAACGGGTAGTTCCATTCCTTGATTCTGTTTGGTAACGTTCGTTATTTTGAATAAAAATCATCACTCATAAATTCATAATTATAAAGCAGTCATTCACATCTTCTCCGGTTTATTTGTGTTCAAATACGCAATAGCATCTGCCAGGGCTCTTAGTCCAATGGTGCGCATATTTGGAGAAATAATGATTTATCATCACATGTTTGTAAAATATTTCATAATTTTATCACATTTCTATTCATTATGCGATCTGAAGTGCTCAAACAGTGAACACAGCGAGGTATGTCTCTGCTCTTCCTGATTCGCGTCAGTGTGTGATCAGCGCGCTCTCATTCATGGTACCCTACAGCTGTCAATCATCTCACGTGGACCAACGCGATTTGGGGTATTTTCATATGAATAGAGAATGTTTATAGCGTGCTAAGCAAGGTAGCTATTAGATGCATATAAAATGCTAAATATAACATATTTTAACATATTTTTTAAAACTTAAAATCATTTTAAGCTGCGACCGGAAAATGATACAAGTTCTCAATGGCGTTTTAAAGCAAGCTTTAATGCATTGAGTTAGTTTATACATATCCAGAGAGTCCAGACCAGGGTGCAAGTTCTGCATATATAAATGCTTTTTGGTCTGGTGCAGAGGCATTCCTAATTTACTCATTATTGAATCAAAATAAAATTTCCTCTGTGAAATGAGCATGTGACAGATTTTGACTCCACCCCTCAAAGAATCGGAATCGAGAATCGAAAAGAACCGAAATCGAAAGGAAGAATCGGAATCGGAATCAGAATCGTTCAAATCAAAACGATGCCCAACCCTAGTAAAGAACCTTTATTTTAAGAGTGTTGATAAACATGTTTAAATTCGGGATGTGTGTCACGAGACTAATTTCATTAACGTTTTAATGAACATTTTGTTACTCGAGCAATTCAAGCAGCAGGAACAACTTTTCACTTAGATATTGTGCTACAGAAATGAGTTGCTCTGCTCAGAGTTTTCCACCAATTTTTGTTGTTGTTGTTGTTGTTATTGTTTTTTTTTTTTTTAAACTGACGGTCCTTCAGCTCCCCTCGGCCTCATGGGATAGTACAATATCCATTGGACGTACACTTAAGAATCCCAGTGGACGTAGTACATCATCCATTTCTTTCGCTTATATTTCATCATGAATACTACATATTTGCCATACTGCTTTTGGCACACTGTGTTGTAGGAAATTACACTTACCCAGAAATTGGGAATGATCCCCGCTGCATCAAAGTGAGAAGCTAACTTTTGAGTTTCTCGTGCACATATTTGTGAGTATTTAATAATATTAGCTGTGACAGGTCCCATTTCAAAAAATGAAAAATGCTGCTGTTTTTCCTTCACAATTCACATAAATTGTATTTCAGCTTGTTGCAGTATGTGCTCAGCAAATTTTCAGGGAAGATGATCTGTGATTTCTTCACTCTTATCCTTGTGAAATGAGCTCTGTTAATCTGACAAATGACCATTAAGAGGGATTGAAATGGTTCTCATTCTCGTGTACGACGTCTCTTCCGCAGAGGCCTCAGAGAACATTCGCTCATCTCTAAATATGCTTGTGCTCATATACGCTCAGCGTGAGCTGTCAGACTGATGTATTGAGCATGAACGAGAGAGTGTTGAGCTGAAACATGGTGCTGAGTGAATGCTAATAAGCCATGGAGACCCAAGAGCTTTAAGACCACCAGCCATGGAAACTACTATTTCCTTTACTGGTCTCTTCTTTTCTCGGTTTGTCTCTCACATACATCTTTCATGTACTACTCGTTTCTTCTCTTCTCAATATCTTCTCTAACATCTCCTCTTGTCTCATCTTGTCTCTCATATACTCTTCCTTTCTCATCTCAGCTCATAGTCTTGTCTTGTCTCATTTTGCCTCAACATGCTTATCTCTCATAGTCTTGTCTCATTTTTTCCTCAAACACAGCCCACTATCTTGTCTCTTCTTTCATATACTCTCTTCTTTTCTTACATAATCTTGTCTCTTCTCATCTCTCATATACTCTTCCTTTCTCATCTCGGCTCATATCTCACATAGTCTCATCTGGTCTCTTCTCATCTCTACTCGACTGTTTTTGTCTTATCTCACATAATACATTCTCTTGCATGCTCTCCTTTGTTTCTCATAATCTCTTTTCTTCTCTTCTCAATATCTTCTATAACATTTCTTGTCTCATCTCGTCTCTCATATACTCTTCTTTTCTCATTCCGGCTCATTTCTCACATAGTCTCATCTGGTCTCTTCTCTTCTCATCTCTACTCGACTGTTGTCTCGTCTCACATAATACCTTCTCTTTGCATGCTCTCCGTTGTTTCTCATGATCTCATTTTTTCTCTTCTCTTCTCATTTCTTGCTTTGTCTTTCAAATTCATATTTTTCCTCGCATGATTTAGTCTCTTGTCTTGTTTCTTTTCTCACACACTTTTTCTTTTTCCATCTTGTTTTGCCTTGTGTCATCACGCATTCTCTCTTCTCACATAATCTCCTTGTGTCATACACTCTTTTCTTATCTTGTCTCACATACTGTCTTCTTTTCTCACATATTATCGTCTCTTATACTACAGGGCCGTTGAATGCTTGAATCTGATTGGTTGACGAACGTTCTAAGGTGTGCATTATTTTCAGGGAAACGCACGGCTAAAGTAGTTCCAGGCAGGTCTTGACCGCATTACAGTTCCATATCACTTCGCGTAGTCAACCGTAATAACGGAAAACAGGATACAATTCATAACAAGAAACAACATTTAGGCGCATGCGCTTGATCTGGAATTTTCAATGTCTAGCTTCACAATCAATGGAAACATGCAGTTTAATTTGAATAAATAAAGTATATAGTCCTATCTATAATAAATATAGGCTAAATAAATGGATAGTCCTGCAGCACGGATTATTATTTCAGATAAGATAATATAACAAATACATAATTATTGATAGGCCTACTTGTTAAAACGGTTTTGTGTTTCATTTATTTGGCTAGTCTGTCATCTGTCAATAATAGAAAAAAAAAGAATGAATTCGAATTAATTAAAAGGAATTGAATTAATAAATAAATAATAATATTGACGCACATGCTTTTCTGTCTCATGCACACTCTCTTAATTTCCCACATACTCTTCCTTTCTCATCTTGGCTCATTTCTCACAGTCTGTTCTTGTCTCGTCACACATGATTTCTATTACATGCTTTTTTCTCTCTCGTAATCATCATCTCTTATCTTTTCTATCATCTCACATACTCACTTCTTCTCTCGTCTCATCTCGTCTTGTCTCATATCACATTATATCTCCTCTCACGTACGTTCTTCTTTTATAATGTTTTCTTCTCTCACACATAATCCCATCTCCTCTCATTTTGTTTCTTGTATTTTTTTCTTTCACATACTATTCTATTCTCATTTCAACTTGTCTCTTCTCTTATATCTCTTCTTCTCAATTCTTATAATGTCTTCTCATCTAGTCTCTTCACTTATTCTAATCTTAACTTCTCTTGTCTAATCTCATTCACTGTCTTTTCTTGTCTCATGTTAATTTGTCTCATCACATCTCATCTGCTCCATGTGCTTCTATTTTCACTCTACTTGCATCTGTTAAATACACACACACACACACACACACACACACACACACACACACACACACACACACACACACACAAACAAGCACCATCCTTCCATAAAAATTCCATTGGCTTTAAAAGCCTATTCATTCAGAACTGAGACTCTGGCTGGCTTTGACCCAAGGGCTGAAAGCTGGTGGAAGCCTGTGTAAGTAAGTGTTGCCTGCAAAATACGCTCAGAAAGGGAACCAAGCCAAACAGGAAGTGGCAGCGTTAATCTAATTGCTGGAGAGGAAATGATTGGCCACTACGTGCGCAGGTTGTAATTTCATTGGCCGGCTGCATGTGAAAAATAGATGTGTTTGTGCACTAGCAGCAGGACACATTAAATACACAGTAAACCCAATCCTACATCAACAGCCCCACAGCAGAACTCTTCACGGGAGAATGTTTCCATCTGATTGTGTGTCTACACACTTCATAGACAACATCAAAGTCCAGGCTGGGATCCAGTAGGATGCTTTATTGCCCTCAAACACACACTTTTCTCTCATCTCACTCTGTTTCTCGAGCTGTGCTGCTTTTGTTGGAACGTCCTAGGTTCGATACAAGTTAAGCTCTGTCAACAGCGTCTGTAACATGCTGTCAAATGCCACAGAAAATCATCTCAGTTCGTACAAATAAACACAATTGCTTTTAGTTTAAGGCTTTTAGTGCATGTGCAATTCAGTATCATTGGAATTATTTGGGACAATATGTTCTGGAGAGTATAAAAGCAGAAATTTGATGCTTGTGTTTTTGGAGAAGAAAAAAAAAACATTTATATTTTCTTCACACTAATGTGGGTTACTAAAGAGATAGTTCACTTTAACATTAAAATTATGTCATCATTTCCCCACCCTCATGTTGTTTCAAACCTGTATGGCTTCTGTGGGTCACTATATATTTATGATATATATTATATAATGATATTAAATAATATATTTTGAAGAATGTTGGTGACCAAGCCTTTGGTGGCCATTGACTTCCATTTTTATGGAGTAAAAAAAACCACTGAGATTTCTCAAAGTATCTTCTTTTAAGTTCCGCAGTAGAATAAGTCATACAGGTTTGGAACGACATGAGGGTGAGTAATATGACTTTTCAAGGCTTTTGTCCTCCTTTTAGTTATGGGACAACTTATGATTATTTAACAGTTCTTTGCAGATAATTACAGAAAAAGTTACCAGGTATACATGGTCATGACAGGAGTTGAAAGATTGGATGTTTGCACAGACCGGCTTATTATAATAAAATCATATTATTAACATGTATAATATTTACATCTTATCGCTATGCTTTCGAAACAGTTTTTAACGTTTATTGTGTTGCGGTTCATCTATCAAGATGACAGACAGCATTGAATTGACTGTTTAAACAGCCTCTGATTTTATTTTTATAAATTATTTTACTATATTTTTAAAATATTTTACTATTTTACTATATTTTTAAAATATTTTCTCCTAATAATACAGATGTACTGTATTGAAAAGCAGACCCATGTTGTTTGCTTTAGATGTGAATGACGCACTTTGCCCTTGAAAGCCACATATTGGCTCAGACCTATTTGAATAGCCACTTGTTGCTATGCTCTAGTGGATAGAAAAGAGAGAATGTGTGTGTGTGTGTGTGTGTGTGTGTGTGTGTGTGTGTGTGTGTGTGTGTGTGTGTGTGTGTGTGTGTGTGTGTGTGTGTATGTGTGTGTGTGTGTGTGTGTGTGTGTGTGTGTGTGTGTGTGTGTGTGTGTGTGTGTGTGTGTGTGTGTGTGTGTGTGTGTGTGTGTGTGTTAAAGTGGAAAGAAGGTCCAACTTATTTTTATTTCTGTAAGCCAGGCTTATTAGTGAGATGATTCACGTACTGGACGGTGAAAATTGCACCTAATTGGTCTATTTTTTTCTGTTTCTCTTTCCAGCGTCTAATTCAGAGCAGGATGCTGCAGTGAAGTTGGAACAGGAGCGAGCTGAGATACTCGCCAAATATGACAAGGTGAGAGAAAACAGCCGTCATTCACTCACCAGCCAAATACCCTCCAATACGCTTCCAAGAAAAACAGTAACACAACAAACACGTACTCTGATCCAATCAGATACGTCCTTCCACCATAGTTCACAACCTGCGCACATCATGTTCGATGTGCGCGTTTTCTTTGGGAAGATTCTCTGTAATCTCATCTGCAACACTTTGCTGAAACGTTGTCTGTCTGATGTTAGAAAGATTGGTCCTGATTGGTCAAAAGGGTGCTCTAGAATTGCTGAAACATGTAGCAGGCATGATGTGAAACACCTGTTCCCCAGCTGCTATGTATATCACTTATGTTGGGAGGCTAACTTTTCCCAAGTTCACATCTGGCATTGTATCTTCATCCATGCTTTCCAGAAGATACACTCGTTAAAAGACATATAGGTGAAGTATGTTGGCTTTCATGGAAGGAAGTGGCCTTAAAAGTGAAATGAGACCTTACACTACATTGATGCATAATGATTATGTGGTAATAAATACTAAGAATATTATGTGGTAATACACATTAAGAACATTATGACTTCACCTGTCCCCTTTCTATGATTAATGTGTGTTTTCACTGAAAGCTTGTGTAAGGTCTCATGGTTTTTCTCATGAAATCTCTCAAGCATGGCCGGTTTGTTAATTGATAGTTTGAATTGAGTGTAATCTGAGCACTCATTAGGGAGCTCTAATTCTGTAACGTGTCTGTTAATTGGATTGTGATAAGCTCGCTTACGCAGGGATTCTCCTCTCAACTCAAGAGAGCACAACACCTAACAGGGCTCTAGAGTGCGCCCAATTTGGTGCACCTAACGTCCTTGCATCCGATGCCTCTCCACGAACAAAGACTTTGTTCTCCTTTGACGGAACTCACACTCATGGTTGGATCATATCGTGGTCTAAACCAATCAGAGGCAGAGATGGGGCGGGTCTTTGCCTCTGATTGGCTGTGGTCTAGATATTCCTGTTGGCCTACACTGGCGACCTGAGCACCAGAGAATCAGTTACGGCAATCAGCATCACCAAAATAAACGCAAGAAAACAGACGACGAACAATGAAAAGAAATAGACCCATAGAGAGTTTTTTTCTTTAAGAAAAGTAGGCCTGTTCCCCCCCAACACTCTCCCCGGTCAATGCTCAGACAACAACCCAGACATTGAGCTACTTCAGCCACCAGTCTCCCCAGTCCCTGGTAAGATGCCAAGCCCTGGTCCTTCGTCGGAGATGGATAAGTAAATAAAATAAAAAGGGAAAAACATATACATTTCGTAAAGACTGCTAGACCAGTTTCCCTGGTTAAGGTTAAATAAGGTTTAATAAGAAAGAGAATGTAATGTTCATCAACATTTATTGTAAAGAATGTGGCCAGAGCATGGCAGGGAACAGTGCATTTGTAATCGGATCCACAACATTTCAAATCGAAACGCTGAAAAAGCATGAAAAGCAACTCTTCATTTCGCGATAAGTGTGTGACTGGCCCCTCTCCTGGCTGTACTTCAGCGGCAGGCAGCAGCTATCAGATCCTCAGAACAATCAGAGATGATAATAAAATTTAACGTCGCTTATAACATCGCAAATGAAGAGCTGACATTCACTAAATTTCGATCGGAAATTATTGTGATGAAGAAAAATGGACGTTGCATGTGCCCAATTTATTGGGGTAATAGCCGACACATAAAAATAAAAAATAGACGACTGTTGCCATCACGAATTCCACATACATGTAATTTATGATCGGCGGTGACACAGACATTTCCACGAAGGAGTGTGTGATTGTCTACAGCTGGATCTTGAGGAGAGGGAGATTTTTATTTTTACAGTATAATTGTGCTTAAAAAAAAAAAAAAAAAAAAAAAAGCATTTACCTACACCTTATTCTTGTTTAAAATAATTCACATAATATATATGAATGTATATGGAGCGTGCTAAAAAGTTGACCTTGAAATTGTGGCGTTAAAGGCGACGCGAGCCGAGGAAAAAATTGGCTAAATAAAAAAGTTAGGCGCACCAGTGCAACCAATGCAAAAAGTTAGTCTGGAGCCCTGCCTAAACTCCATTACAGTTTTTATTTAGTTAGTTTTTTTACCCTCTAAAATGTAAGTTTTAACATTTCTATTACCTGAATTCTTGCATTTTTGCTCAACTTGCTCCCAATGCACTATTGAAAACGGATACTAGTTCACAAAAAACCCTCTTTGTTGTTCTAAACCTGTTTTTTGTTTTGCTTTGCTTTGCTTTGCTTTGCTTTGCTTTGCTTTGCTTTGCTTTGGTTTTGTTAATGAAAGTAAAAGAGGACTGGCTCGAGAATGACCGAAACACCATAAAAGTAGTGCATGAACGATTGATGTATTATGTTTTTCAGAAGCCATACAACAGGGAGAAACAGACTGAAATTTAAGTCGTTATTCATTGAAAATCTTGACATCGGCTCCAGATCTCTCCTGGACTCTCATTGAGAGGTTGCGCTGTCTGATTTGTTAAGAAATGGTTTCCCTTCAGTCTGATTTTTGGTTTTATAAATTAGTTGATCCACTTCACAAAAACGGCCTGAATGTTTTGTTCCCGCACTGATTTAACTCACTGATTCATCCTTACAGCGTTGTGTTGAAGGGGATGAATAAAGAGCCCAAATTCCTTAAGAGGTTTTGTTGTGTCCACCAGTAACAGTTGGACTGTCAACACAACAAATCGCTCTCTTAAAAGATGTGTCCTAAATCCATCCCCTCCAAAGCATAGTTTTCACAGCCATCCAAATATCTGCAACAGACTCTACATTATCTATATTACGGAACTCATTGTTCATGCTCTAGTTTTGGGTGTTGTCACATTTTACAGTAACTGAAGGGAAGTGTGAATGCCACTAAGCCAGGTAGTGATGCCATTTAATGGTCACTCATTGTTTAAATGTCAAATGTTAGACAAATATCATAACATAAAAATGTAAACATGTTAGCATGTAATATTGTTCTTGTGAGGTCATTTTGTCAGGTCTAGAGGGATGAATAGATGCAGAAAGACATGAGAGAAAACAGTGGAGGAGGGGTGCGCCCTTGGCATGTGTCGCAGGCCGAAATATTTCCCACAGCCATGCGTGTCACTGTGACATGCCATCAGATTATCATATCCCACTGTAGATTTATGCCTGTGACACACACGGGAGGGTGAGATAGAGAGACAGAGTGTGTGTGTGTGTGTGTGTGTGTGTGTGTGTGTGTGTGTGTGTGTGTGTGTGTGTGTGTGTGTGTGTGTGTGTGTGTGTGTGTGTGTGTGTGTGTGTGTGTGTGTGTGTGTGTGTGTGTGTGTGTGTGTGTGTGTGTGTGTGTGTGTGTGTGTGTGTGTGTGTGTGTGTGCCCTTGATATGGCTTCTCTCTGTACCAGTCAGATAATATTTTGTCTCTGATTTTCGATTTCCTTCATACTCTTTCTTTTTTATCGCTCACACTCTTGTTCTCGCTCCTGCCGATTGATTCCTCCCATTCTTTTCTCGTTCTCCAGGCCTCCCAGATCTATCAAGACCTTCACATTTGCTTTACATTTAAATTTGCATACATTTTATTGCCAAAGTGACAAAGTGCACATGTTGTTTATTGCATAGTTAGTCATTGGCTTGACAGTTCAATGGCTTTTGGGATGAAATTATTTTGTCCATGGGTAGTGTGCTTCACCTTTCTTTTCATATGTTTTAGTGACACATTTAAAATGTGAATAAAAAATTGTCATTAGTCAAACTAGACATGCATAGTGCACACAAATAATTGAAAATATTTACTTATTTAATTGTTTAATTAAAATTTTTATATTGGCCATTTATCCCTTATATATGGAAGCTTGTTTCTGCCACATAATAAAGCATTTTAAAAGGTAATTGCCACTTTTTATCTCACAATTGCGAGTTAACATCTCGCAATTCTGACTTTATAAAACACAATTACGACTTTATGTCACGGAATTCTGAGATAAAAAGTCAGACTTGATAGATGTAATCTCGCAATTGTGAGAAAAAAAAAGTCAGAATTGTGAGATTAAAAGTCGCAATTACATTTTTTATTTTTTATTCTGTGGCAGAAACAAGCTTCCATAGTTATCAGTCATATTATAAAAATAATTATCGGCTTATGTTTAAATGAAGTCTCTATGTTAAGCAGACCTGAATTAACTGCACTAGTTTACTTTACGAAAAAAAAAACAAATTGTGTGTATTAGGCTTGCTACGATAGTCGGTGTTAACAGTGTTACCGGTGTTCAGAAACAATATCACTTGCAGCACCGCCCCTCGCCGTCGATTTGAAGAATTATTATTTTTTTATAAAATAATTTATTTCAGTTAGAGAACAGACACTACAATTAAAAACTGAACGTGTCTGCTTAATAAATCGTGAACAGAACGAGAGTCGCAGCACAGATCAGAAGCAGGAGTCAGTTAATTTATCACGAGAGTAAAGAGCTGACTGACAAGATGATGGAGCATTTGGTGTCAAATCGAAATGTAAAAGCGCCTATTTAAGTGAATTTGTCATTGTACTGTTTTTTTTTTTTTTGTTGTTTTTTTTTGTGTGTGTGTGTTTCATCAAGAATAATAGGCTATTGAACAAACCATTCAGGCAATGCGCCCCTGAATTGGCGCTACTTTGAAAGCGAAACTAAAATGCGCCCGTGTCCACAGTTCATTACTATGGAAAAACGCTCGCTCTGCTCCGCACCATTATGAATGCACGTGCGGACTCGCGCATTTTACTTTAGCCTTCAATTTAGCTAATTTAATTTAATACTTCTCTAGTGTGTATGTGTGGTCAGAACATGTGTCTCTCTGTGGTCCATGTGTCTCTCTCCTTTCGTAAACACACTGTTCTTACTCAAGGATGATCTGTTTCTGCCACAGGCGCCTCTCTCTTTATCACTGCTCTTTGTATAGTTTATTTGTAGTGTACTGAACCTGTCCACATTCTGCCCACCCCTCATTATGTACCTGCCTAAAATATGCATGAACAGCAAATTCACAGATCATTGGAACCAAACACTTTAAGAACTCAAGCCTTGAGCAACTCCACACACACACACACACACACACACACACATACACGCTAAAACTATGTCTCAACTGATGTGTACTCACTGCTTTGTGTTATTTGTGCTTTCAGGGTAAAGAAAGTGCGGAGGTGGAGTCGTGGGAGGAGACCAATTTTGATCTGTATAAAGCGGTGGACCGCTTCGGATTCCTGCAGTAAGAAATGTGCATTATTCTGTTCTGTGAGATCTTACACGTAAGTGAGGAGATGCAGGTACTAGAGAAAGCCAGCAGAGTCAGAGCGCTCCCTGAAGCCCTCTTATCTTGTTGTTTGTCTTTTTATTTGGCCTGTCCTGTCTTCTCGTTTCTCCTCTCTTCTCGGCCTGGCAGGGAGGTTTGTGGTTTACCCAGGGCCCCTTAAACAGCAGTGCCCTATGCGATATTTATAGGGTGCCACATGTGTCTGGCAGATCAGGACTCTGTAATTGCAGGGGTGAAAAAAAAAAAAAAAACTGGAAAAGTACAAGGAAGTAAAAGCAAACTGAGAGATAGATAGACCTGGCTCAGGAACACATGCCAGTGTTTCTTATGATTTTGTTTTTTGTTTTGTTTTCTGTTTGTTCTGCATTTTAAGGGTTTGTTTGTTGTTGTTTTTTTTGCTTGTTTTTTGTTCCTTTGCTTTGTTTGCTTTGATCTTACGTTTTCGTTCTGCTCCTTTGTTTTTGTTAGCTTTAAGTTTTGTTTGGGCTTTGTTTTGGTTTTGCTTTGTTTTGTTTTTCTAAAGATCTCAATGTTTGTTTAAAAAAATACCATATGAACACGTCAATAATTACACTAATTCTGATTGGGTTTTCACAACAACAGATTAGGACTCTCTAAGTAATTTATTTCGGCTTAGAAAGTTGCTGCCTATGTAGACAGAAAGGAAGCTCTCTAAGGTTTGGAACAGAGCCATAATGTCATGTCACGACTTCCCTGGGTTTCCTCATGAATATCCCAGATCAGATCCAAAATGGCAGCCATTTCCTGTTTGCTTAGCTGACTAAGATCTTGCACTTTGAACAGTTTCAGGGGTGGGGGTCACGAGGGCATCGTTACCAATAATGATGTTTATTTATCCAGCTATATTCACTTCCTGTGGAACAAAGTAATTCCTTTTTCAGTAATACATGTGAGAAACCAAGATTTGACGTCAGCAGCAGAAACCAGTGTATGATTTATGGATGTGTTTTCTGTCCCTGCATGGCCATCATGTAATGTGAAAAGTGGACAGACATTAGTAGCTATTTGAGAGTCCAGTGTAGTCTGACTAAAATGAGTTTAGTCCAACTGTGTGAATTTCCTTTTTATAATAAAGTGTGTTTTGTCTTTCACAGTGAGAATCCGCTTCCAACGTATGACGTAGGGGAGGAAAAGGTGAGTCCAGTGCTCTGTTTGTATCCAAGGCACCAAAATGGTTCAACTTAAACCTGATGTATTCATTCTGCATCTGTGAAAAATAGAACCAAGAATAGTAGGATGAGGAAGACACTTGAAACCTATTTATCAACACATTTGTGTGCAGTGTTTAGGCTTTATTAAAAAAAACTTAAAGTAATGGAGCAAAAAAAAAAAAAAATGTAAACATGCAGTAAGTCTGACTGAATTCTGTTTTATGTAGATTAATTGCCATTTGGATGCAAGTATGATTCCCGTTCCCATTTAAATTAGATTCCACATGAATCAAGTTTGTTGTAATTTTTCATATCCATAACTCCTGATAACCTTTTTGTAATTGATCACAGTTAAAAATAAATACTCACTATAGTAAACCAAAAATCTGTGTATTTCCAGTGTAGAGCTGCAGAATACATAACATATAACACATAGGAACGTCATTGGATAAGAAAACAAAATAGCCATTCATTTTAAAGAAAGCTGGGGCAACTGTGTGAATTTGAGGGGAATGGACTTCATACATCCACTAAAATGTTCCTCACCACTTGGTTAACAGTAAATATAAAAATGACTCTGACAAGTGATTCAGATTCAAAATTTCTTGATTTCTTTATCACACATTTATCATGCAAAAAGCACTCAAAGTGTCAGGTTATAAAGTGAAAATGAGCTCTAAATTGGAGAAACGCAGAAACATTGCTTCCCCAGAGTCTGTTATGTTCTTGTAGAGAAAATATCTGAAATGTGTTTTTAATGGGTGGCCTCCTAAATTTAAATAATGCTGTTAATTTAATACTGCTTTCTAGATCTCACTGAAATCCATTTTCATCCAAGTCCTCTCAGTGTTAAACATTAAACAGGTATTGTTTTGTCTTTTTTTATTTATTGTAATACATGTTTGCATTTTGTCCGTTTAGCATAAACATCTGGAATTGGAGAGAACGACAAAATGGCTGAAAATGTTGAAAAGCTGGGAGAAATACAAGAACAGCGACAAGGTGCGTGTCCTTCATAAACAGACCGTAACTCAAAAGGACTTTGAGAAAGTCCATTCCTCAGTCTTTCATCTCATGCGTGTGAATGGCCGAAGTTCCCTTTGGCTGTCTTTGTCCTGTGTATTAGGGGACATTGGACCGGTCCCCTAAGAAAACCACTGTCCTGCTTCAGCTGCACAAATTCTGTCTGTGTCTATCTATATTGATTAGACATCTTCAGGCGGCTTGGCGTGTTCAATTGCATTTCTGTCCACTAACAGTGTCTGGTGTGAAATGAGAAATCTTCATACTGCCTGAGGTGGAGCGTGACCGTTGTGCAGTTTATTACTCTGTGTAGAGCTAATCACTACTTCTTATTATTAGTCCAATTAGTTCAGTTACACTGTGTCTACACCAAGCAAGCATTAGCACGAAACAATGCATCAAAAACACAACAAAGCATTCCTGTATTTTTTGCACTGCAAAGCTACTCCATCCACTCCCTCTCAAAAAGGATGCTAATTCTTATTTAGCATATATTTGTCATTTTGTGTTAAAAAGAAAAAAATGTGTCCAACACAACATGTGTTAAATTTCATCCAATCACATTGCTGCTTGCGTCACTTTGTGAGCCGTTATTCTTCTCCACAAGCAAGTATCCCCGCGCTCATTATCATCGGTGGATATCTTCCATTCGTGGAGGTAAGAAAAGTGTCTGTATTTGGCTTTAGATGTTTACTAAAATGTCTTTGTGATCATTTGTAGATGTTCGTCGAGGGGCATTTTACACATATATGCACTAACTTAAAGTTATAAAAACGTAATGCTTTCTTGTATTCGTTTTTTTGTGTGTGGAATCGCTTCTAAATAGTCAATGGCACATTGTAGCCATCTCTCTCTCATTGAAAAGTAATTGAGCTCACGATTGCAACGTATAGTGTAAAATGCCCTAAGAAGTTAACATTATCTGTATCTTAAGTTTTTCTTGGCTTTCTTGCTAATGTTAGATTGCTATATTCATTATGTGTATAAAAAACAAATGTGTGTTATTTGCACTCTTGCAGCTTTGAATGGAAGACGCCCCTGAAGAACTTGTGGCAGTTCCCCATCACTTGTATGTTCTGCACTCTAACAAATACGCAAATACAAATGATTAATGTTAAAGATGCTGTCAAACACCACTTTTTTTTTATTTGAAGTACAATCTTTATTAATTGTTAACTCTTCAGAAAAAATTCACTCATACAGCATTGTTAATATTTAAATTAAATACATTTTTGAATGTTGACTTTTTTATGTAAATGTAGCAGATTTAATAAATTGTATATAAACTACATGTGAGTTTGTTGTGTTTTATTACATACAAGTTTTGAAAAAGTAACAAATAACTATAACATTAGTGTGTAGAAGATCTCAACATACTCTCTTGTGTTAATAACACATTACAAATATGTGCGTGAGATGATTGCCATGCATTTAATTGTTATATCAACTGTTTTAATTGTATTTATGCTATAATATTATCAGTATTTGACACATAACCTGTTAATGCACTTATTTCTTTTCTTTTTTTACATTTAAATAATAGTTTTTCCCAACTTGTTAAATTAAAATATTTGTGATTTTTGTTGTTGTTATTGCAATATTTAAATTTAATATGATATATAATAAAAATTTGCTTGGATAATATTTTGAAAAAACATTAAAGTAGTTTTAAATAGAATATAAAATTGCTTATTGTAGGACATCCACTTCTCAAAAGTATTTCATTTCAAGTACCCCTACACAGCTGTAGCAATACTAACATTATGTATAAAATTGTTGTGCGTCAAGCCTGATTGGTCTGTTGTTGTGAACAAGCAATAAGTACACTTATTGTGAAAATTGCTGATGATGTTACAGTCATAGGGATTATTCTGTCAACAATGGAAATGATCTGGTTATCTAGATTTGCATGTTGGCCAGAATTAATATATATAAATATTAGTCTGAAGTGATTTGGCAAATTTTATTTCCCATGATCTGAGGTGCAAGGTCAGTACCCAGCCTGTTCTTCCTCTGCCAACTGACTGAGAACTCGCAGGATAGGTCGGGGCGACGTTCACTCTCTTTAATCACCAAGTGTCAAGTGTATTATTCCAGACAAATCACACCCAGTTCACGTCCTGTTTGATCTTCAGCCGTCTAGCTAATGCTATCATTCACGTTCCCTCTTAATGTTTATTTGTTTGTTTTTCAGTATCAGTCCTGTGCCATAATTTTTGCATCTTTAAGATTTGAAATTATACAACTGTTTTTCTTAAATTGTTTATATGAGGAACAATTCATCCACATAAATATTGTATCATCATTTGTAAGGATTTTATGTTTAGTTGTATTATTAAACTGCCCATTATGTTTACTATACTGTGGGTAAATCGTCTAGTTTTATAATCCTGTATAGCAGGAATGCTCAAACGTTATGCCAGCCGAACCCATTTGACCTAGTACCCTGTGAGATTTTACATTAATGCTAAGGTTGGCAAAGTTTTTCAAAAACACTTTTTTGTTATTCTGGTTGAAACTCTCTTTACATCCTGATAGCAATCAATAATAGAAGTGGTCTAAATATTAAAACACGTCCCTGTCCAAGAAATGTTCGTCCATTCGGCCTGAATGCAATGATACGATGTCCTACCTGCCTGTCAACGTATGTATTTGCATGGCTCCATGCACCCTGCTCGCCCGCAGACATCACACATCATCAGCGTGTCCCATGAGCTGTAGACAGACAGTCACAGAGCGCCACAAACAAACAGCAGCCACCTTTACAGTTCCTCCTGAACCAAAACAATGAGCTTATGCTGCGTTCACGCCATATCATAACCGTAATTACGAGATGACAACCCGTGATGTTCAACTCGGAGCGGTTCACGTCCTCAGACTCAGATTTATGAGTTTCCTTGGCAACATTATCAACGCCGAAATTAATCTGCAGCAGTCAGGTGGTTCAAATAGGAGCTTTCTAAGTTGTTTACGTTCATTATTATTGTAATATTATCAGGGGTGCAAACAGCGCGCTTTTCGGCGCCTCCCGCTTTTTTCACGTCATTTTGGGTGACTTGTGTGAATCGTGCAGATCCGAAGAGTTTTTTTTTAAGGAGGGGGGGGGGGGTTCGGGGGGGTTGAGAGGGTCTGATTATAATTTAACCAACAGTAATTCTGGATTGCGTCCACCAACAAGTAAATAGGAAATAAGCGAATCAGAACACTGCGCGCCAAACCAGTATTATGTGCGCAAGCGTGAACCACTAACGTTAGTGTTTCTGTCTCACTCTGGATCTGCCACTGCATCACATTTCTCTCTGCGTGGCGTGGAGTATCCGTTTTTATGTCGGCTCTCATGTTAACTGGTTAGAGCTTGTGTTAGAGCACAATGCCTGCGTGACACACACACTTCTCGAGCCGCGCCGAAACCGCGTGCTAGAAATAGAACCGCAACCGACGCCTATTTTTCACGCGACACGCAAGAGTGTTGGAAGTTTTCAGACAAAATAGAAGGCGCAAAATACATATTAATAAATTACATTTTGATGCTTGAAAGTCTCTCGGTTTTGACAAATGCATATATAATTGTAATTTAAAAAATAGGCCTAATTATCGATTTTCAAATATTGCCCCTGTCAATAGGCCTACAGAACGAAATATTCTGTAGCCTATTTTGCCGTCAATACTGCCGACGTTGTCTTTGCTGTATCAGGCTATATATATTATGTTTAACATCCAAATGTAGATCGTCTGTCGGCGCACAGAGCCACGCAGTCGCAGACAGCACGTGAAGTTCGTGAACACCGAATTCCCTTTTCTTTCTTATCTATTTGTGTTTGAACAGACATGTGCACGAAAAAATAAGCCAGTGTCCGTCTCAACGAGTTTCCCCGTAAACGCAATCAAAATAAAATGGATGCGTGTCATTACCGGTATTAGATACGTGCATTCGTCTTAAAGGGACAGCACCCAATATACCTGCAGCTGTTTGTGTCACCAAAGTTAATTAAACAACAAAAGAGAAAGAGAAAAATCACGTTTTGTCAAAAGATAAACTGTATTAATACTTAATACAGTTAATTAACCTGAAAAACAAAGCACTGCTTTATTTCTCGTGTATTTGTGTTTTATTGTATTTATATTTGTATTATGTTTATTAGTTTCTATGCAGATGCACTAGGCCTACCCTACACAATTACCCCAATCATCCTAGAATTATTAATTCTTTACAAAAAGAGCTATTCAAATCATCAGGTGAAATTGTTTTCAGGAAGTAGCAGTAAAGCAAGAAGAAGACGTGCAAGATAGTTTTTCTAAATTTCATTTGACTCTATGTGCCTATAGGGGTGGGTTGGGGATGGTGGCAATGTGGATATTTGCCGCGGGACGAGGGCTTCGATTACCTCTCTCTTTTTTGACCATACATGTGTTTGCACCCCTGATTATGTGCTTTGAGACACACAGTAATTTACCACTATCTCTCGTGACGTTTTGCAGACTATTTTGTGTGTGTTTATGTGTTTTGAAGGAGGTGTCTTTGGAGAGCGTCTGAAGGGATCTTATGCTTTCAAATCTTGCTATTCAAAATCTTGCCTTGCCAAAATATTTCAGTAATTTAACAAACCAAAAAAATCCATTTATTTCAATTTTTCATTTGTAGAATTTAATTATTAGTTTCTAATCAATGAATAGACTATATAGTATCGATCTGCATGTTTGTTTTGGTCCTGACTTCATTGTACTGCACTCACTCCGGAGACATCTTGTTCATAGTGTGTTTTGTAGAACAGATGGAGTCATTGACTTCATCCGCAATTACAAAGCCAATCCCCCGTCAACAAACACACTTAAACGCATTAGCAAACACACACAGACACCTGCCGATTTGTAATGTCTCGTTTTTATTCAAATAAACAAACAGTCTTAATCGCCTCATTTCCCCGAGATTAGAGGCAGAAACACACACACACACACACACACTCGTTGGGTTTGTGGCTGTGGGATATGTGCCCACTGATGTCTGTCAATAATCAGCTCCTCAAGAGCCTCCTGAAGATTATTAATAATGTCGTTACCATTACTGTAAGTGAACTACTCAGCAGCCATCAGTCCACACACACACACACACACACGGATAGGCCCTGAGGGCGGAAGAGATGTTCAGGAAATCACTTAGCAGCAGTAATGTGGACAGATGAGCGCAGGAAACTGAAGAGTGTTCATTCCTCTCTTTCACCTCTCAACCCCACCACAGTCGTACATCTCTCTCTCTCTCTCTCTCTCTCTCTCTCTCTCTCTCTCTCTCTCTCTCTCTCTCTCTCT